>NC_063332.1:129644693-129711508 GCF_021869965.1 Rhincodon typus | reverse complement strand
CAGGAAAGCTGACGTTTTGGGCCTAGACCCTTCTTCAGAAACCGAAACGTTAGCTTTCCTGCTCCTCTGATGCTGCTTGGCCTGCTGTGTTCATCCAGCTCTATACCTTGTTATCTTAAGAAGTAAGAGGGATTTGTTGAGAAGAAAATTGCATTGCTGAAGAAAGAGGAATTTCACAAGGGTTCAAGAAGAGGATCAATTTGGCAAGAGGTAAGGAACACCAGACCACCAACCAGTGCCAGAGAGTCCCTACAGTGTGGAAAGAGGCTATTTGGCCCATAGAATCCACACTGACTCTCTGAAGAGCATTGCACCCTATCCCCATAACCCCACATTTCCCATGGCTAACCCACCAAGCCTACACATCACTGGACACAATGAGCAATTTAGCATGGCCAATCCACCTAACCTGAAAATCTTTGGACTCTGGGACGAAATTGAAGCATCCGGAGACAAGGGGAGAACATAAAAACTCCACACAGTCACCCGTAGCTGAAATTGAACACAGTTTCCTGGCACTGTAAGGCAGTAATGCTAACCATTGAGCCACTGTGCCACCCAGTAATGAGAATGATGTAGAGGAGCAAATCTGCAGGAAGGTGTGATATGATAGGTGTCTTTAATTACCTGAAAATAGGAACCAGATAAAGGAATTTACACATAGAGACATGGAAAATGGTTGAATGTTAAATTAATACTTTGTATCTGTCTTTATCAAGGCCGTGGATGCTACCCAGGCCAAGGTGACAAAGGAGAAAACTCTTTCAGTAGGATGTTCAAAACCAATAAGGAGAAAAGATTGCCCAAACTACTTAAAGTTTGCAAGGTACATGAACTTGAATAATATGCATCCAAGGACATTGAAGGAAACCACAATGGAAATTGTACATAAACTTTCAGCATTCTCTGGGCTTGGGAGAAAATTGAAAACATTTTGATCTTGTTTAAAAAACAGTTATAAGGATAAGACCAGCAACTACAGACCAGTTAGTTTAACTTCAGTTGTTGGGAATCTTCTCAAAACAATTATTTAGAGTAGAATTAATTGCCACATGGAATGTTCACGAGAAAGAGCCAGCTTAGATTTCTTATGGGAAAGTCACGAACTTACTGAAGTTGGTGAAGAGGTAGCACAAAGGCCTAACAATGGTAATACTGTTGATATATGTGTATTATCTGAAAGCTCCTTGCTACATTGCTTGTGAGCAAAGTTATGGGTCATGGAATAAAAGGGTGAGTAACAACATGGATACAAACTTGGCTGAGCGATAGGAAACAGAAAGTAATGGTTAATGGATATTTTTTGGGCTGGAGGAAGGTTTATGACGGAGTCCCACAGGGGTCAGTATTGGGACCTTTGTTGTTCTTGGTATGTATTAATCTTCTTGACCCTGGTGTGCAGAGGCCAGTTTCAAAACATGCAGATAATACAAAACTTTGAAGCACTGTAAACTGTGAGAAGGACATTAAAAAGGTGGAGCCTTTATTCATCATCATAGAACCCCTACAGTGTGGAAACAGTCCCTTCAGCCCAACAAGTCCACACCAACTCTCAGAGCATCCCACCCAGACCCAAACCCCTAATCTACACATCCCTGAATATTACGGGCTATTTAGCATGGCCAATCCACCTAGCCTGCACATCTTTGGACTGTGGGAGGAAACCGGAGCACCTGGAGGAAACCCACGCAGACACGGGGAGAATGTACAAACTCCACACAGACAGTCGCCCAAGGGTGGAATCAAACCCGTGTTCCTGGCGCTGTGAGGCAGCAGTGCTAACTACTGTGCCACTATGCCACCTGCTTCTTGCTTCTCAGCCCCATTGTCCTAACTATTAGATGGCAGGTGAAGTTCAATGCAGAGACGTAGGACATGATTCATTTTGGTAGGAAGAATACGGAGGGGTAACATAAAATAAGGTGTATAATTCTAAACAAGGTGCAGGAGCAGACGGTTCTGGGTGTATGTGTGGACAGATCATTGTAGGTGGTAGGACAGGTCTCCTGGGCTTTATTAATAGGAACATAAAGTGCAAGAGTGAGGAGGTTATGCTGAACCTATAGAACCTAGTTAGACTTCAGTTGGAATATTGTGTTCAGTTCTGGGTACCAGATTTTAAAAAGTATTCGAATGCATTGGAGAGAGTGCAGAAAAAGAATGGTTCAAGGGTTTGAGATAAACTTCAGTTATGAAGAACAATTGGAGAAGTTGGAAATTTGCTACTTGGAGAGGAGAAAGCTAGCAGGAGATCTGATAGTTGCTGTCATAATTAAAAGGGATTGAGTAGATAGGGAGAAACTGTTTCTGCTTGTAAAATGGATCAAGAATGAGAGCATTACCTAAAGTGATTTTCAAAAGAAGTAAATATGATGTAAGAAAAGCTTTCTCATATTGTGATAACAAGGTGTAGAGCTGGATGAACACAGCAGGCCAGGCAGCATCAGAGGTGCAGGAAAGCTGACGTTTCGGGTCTGGACCCTTCTCCAGAAATGGGGGAGGGGAAGGGGGCTCTGAAATAAATAGAGAGAGGGGAAGGCAATGATAGAAGGTGGATAGTGGAGCAGATAGGTGGAGAGAAGATGGACAGGTCAAGGAGGCAAGGATGAAGCCAGTACAGGTGAGTGTAGGTAGGGAGTTGGGATGGGGGTTAGTCAGTGAGGATGGAGGGGCTGGTAGGAGGGAGGAAGACAGACAGGTCAAAGAGGCAGGGATGAGGCTAGTAGGTAGGAAGTGGGGGTGAAAAGACGGACAGGTCAAGGACACGGGGACGAGAGGAGGGACTGGTCTTGGGATGAGGTCGGGGTGGGGAGATTTTGAAGCTTGTAAAGTCCACGTTGAGACCATTGGGCTGCAGGGTTCCCAGGTGGAATATGAGGTGCTGTTCCGCCAGCCTTCGGGTGGCATCGTTGTGGCACTGGAGGAGGCCCAGGATGGACATGTCATCCAAGGAGTAGGAGGGGGAGTTGAAGTGATTCGCGACTGGGAGGTGTTGTCGTTTCTCACGTACTGAGTGTAGGTGCTCCACAAAGCGATCTCCGAGCCTCCGCTTGGTTTCCCAACATAGAGGAAGCCACATCAGGAACAGCAGATACAACATACCACATTAGCGGATGTGCAGGTGAACATCTGTTTAATGTGGAAGGTTTCCTTGGGGCCTGGGATGGGGTTGAGGGGGGAGGTGTAGGGGCAGGTGTAGCACCTCCTGTGGTTGCAGGGAAAAGTGCTGGGTGTGGTGGGGCTAGTGGAGAGTGTGGAGCGGACGAGGGAGTCACGAAGAGAGCGGTCCCTCCGGAAAGCAGATAAAGGTCGGGAGGGAAATACGTCCTTGGTAGTGGGGTCAGATTGCAGGTGGCGGAAGTGACGGAGAATGATATGTTGAATCTGGAGGTTGATGGGGTGATACGTGAGGACAAGGGGAATTCTGTCTTTGTTGATATTGCAGGGAGGGCGTACCTCAGCCCTCACACCCCCTTCCTGCAGTGTCGCTGGCAAGAGGCAGAAGCTGCTTCGACAATCATTTGAAGAAAAACATGGTTTGTAACAGCCCCAAGTTGGCACTCCAACATCGTTGGGACTCACACTCTCAGCCCTGGAAATTCAATTTTGGATCAGATCTGGATCTTGCACTAGAGCACAAGTTTGGGACAGTGAAATAGTGAGAGTCTGAGTCAGGGAACAGCTAGAAGATTCAGCAAGAGGCTGGATCAAACACAGGGAGAGGCTAAATGTTGGAGGGCCAGAGAGGGGGAAAGGCAACATGTCAGAAGTTCAGGGACAGGACGAAGCCACAAGTTGAAGGATTAAGTAGAGGAAAGATCTGATGTGACCAGGAGGATCAGGGATCTGTCAGTTCAGGAAACAGGAGCCATTGGGAATCAGCGGATAAATGGTTAGAGTCATAACTGGCATTAAGGAAGGTGGTTGTGGTTATTGGAGGTCAGTTGTCTCAGCTTTAGGACATTTCTCCAGAGGTTCCTTAGGGTACTGTGGTCTGACCATCTTCTGCTGCTTTATCAATGACCTTCCCTCCATCTTAAGGTCAGGAGTGGGGATGTTCGTTGATACTGCACAATGTTCAGCACCGATCGTGACTCCTCAGATACTGAAACAGTTCATGTTCAAATGCAGAAAGACATGGACAACATCAAGGTTTGGACCAACAATTCACAAGCCATCTCCAACAAGAGAGAATCTAACGATTGTCCCTTGACATTCACTGACTTACCATAACTGAATTTCCCCAATTAGCAATCTGGGAGTTACCATTGACCAAAAAAAAAATAAATTGAGGATTTTGCTTTCAGTTATAGAGGACATTGACGAGACTACATCTCAAATACTGTGTACAGGTTTTATCTCCTTATTGAAAGAAGAATGTAATTGTTTTGGAGAGGATTCAGAGGAGATTTACTAGGGTTGATACTTGGAATGAGTTAGTTGTCTTATAAGGAAAGGTTGCACAGACTGGCCTTGATTTCAGTTGAGATTAGAAGAAGATTGTGATGTCACTTGATAAACCACCAGGAGACTCATGTATAGGTTACGACTGTTTATTCAAGTTTACACAGGAAGAGTCAGCCTTAGGCTATTGAAGATAGTGCTCTAAAAAGTCACAAGTGTTCACTCTTCATACACAACTGTAGTCATGCATTTGTACTATAACTCATTTTTACAACTTACAATCACGTCAAACAGATGACCTTGGCTTCAGTTCCTAGTTCCCATTGGTAAATTCACCAGGCATTGTTTTCATCTGTGCAAGGCTTGACCTTGATGTGATTGTTTCATTCCTTATCCTGTCTTGAGTAGATCTGCTAATTTGCTGCTCCATAATACGTTCTGTTGCAGAGAACTCAGATTAGGTGATGGGTATAGGCAATATAATAGTTAGTGTTTTGGGAAGATGCCAAAAAACTTGTAGGCAGAGTTGAAGAATACAATCAAGTCTGGTATCAAGTTGAACATGGCTTTGTACAGAGATTCAAGCCTATTGCTATGACAGCAGTGGAAGCCAACACCATTCATAGGGATGTAAGCTCTGCAATTATGCAGTGTCTGATGGTCATTGTTGCAGTTTCCATTGCAACAGAAGCAGCAAAGCCTGATGTCTGGGATGCCTGCCTGATCTACATTGAAAGGTCAGATTGCTGCCTGGCAATTCAGATTGCTGCCATTTCAGTTCAGATTGCAGCCTGTCAATTCAGATTGCAGCCTGTCAGTTCAGATAGCTGCCTTTCAGTTCAGATTTCAGCCTGTCAATTTAGATTTCAGCCGGTCAGCTCAGATTGCAGCCTGTCAATTCAGATTGCAGCATGTCAATTCAGATTGCAGCCTGTCAGTTCAGATTGCAACCTGTCAATTTAGATTTCAGCCTGTCAGCTCAGATTGCAGCCTGTCAATTTAGATTTCAGCCTGTCAGCTCAGATTGCAGCCTGTCAATTTAGATTTCAGCCTGTCAGCTCAGATTGCAGCCTGTCAATTCAGATTGCTGCCTGTCAGTTCAGCCCGCTGCTATGGTGGCTGCAGATTCATGTTCAAAGGCTGTTGTATTGTGTCACAGCAATCCAGCATTCTGACTTCCTACTGATTACTCGGATTATTGGGGTACTGTCCAGTAGAATTGCTGTGACTTCCCGGTCATTCTCAGCATTTAGTCAGCCTTGCCTCTCTGTCAGCTGGTCCAAACATTTCCAGCCAATGATGAGATAATGCAGTGTACTGACATGTTTTCCAAGCTCAGAGGGACTTAGAATTGCCCTCCAAGGTCCCCTCCATTAAAAGTCCCAGCTTCCAGCTGCCATGCCGCAGCTACTGGAGTTATAATAAGTGAAAACAGTAGGGCAGGCAAAGGCAAATGGAAGACAGACACTAAGGGAATATTATTATTATTGACTTTTGCATGCAATATGGCATGATTACATTTACAAACTTGGTTTAGAATGTTTGTGTTATGGGTTTTTTTTTGCATTGTGGTCAAACACATGTTGTGAAAGTGTTAGTGTCAGTCATGGAAGGAAGGTAAAGTGTGAGGCAGTTAGTTGATGAACAGAGATACCAAGGTGTAGAGCTGGATGAACACAGCAGGCCAAGCAGCATCAGAGGAGCAGGAAGGCTGACGTTTTGGGCCTAGACCCTTCTTCAAAAAAAAATGTTGATGAACAGTTGAGATTGTGACTATTAGCATTGCACTGGTATGACCTCTACTGGACAGCATGTATATAATGGGCTGTTTTGGTTGCCTCTTCCTGATCATTCTCCTGCTCTCCAGGTGTCCACTGTAGAGCTGACAGCAAGGACTGTTCCTTCAAGATGGTGAGAATCTGTGGAATGCCAATGTCATCGGCCAAGTGGTCAGCAGGAAGTCCTCATTGCCCAGTACCCATCCTTTGCTTTGTTGTCAGTTATTCAAAGGCAGTCAGAACAGAATGAAATCATTGTGACTGCTTCCAGGGTCCTGGGCATTGACCTGTGTGAATTGTTTCTTCTAGTCACAAGACAGCTGGAGGTGGAGGGAGCAGAATCCCTTTCAGTTCTGGACTAGGATACAGGAATATATAGTGTCTGTAAATCAATCAGTGTGGGGTCTACAGCATCAGGAAGGATGTAGTCCTATCAAAGCCATAGGTTGCCTCTGCCTGCTTCTCTCGGGCAATGAGAATTAAGTGTATTTACTCTCATTGAGAATTGGACCTCTGTTGTGTGTAAATTACCACAAGCTATTTTTAATTCAGCTACATATTAAGAAATCCCAGAGACACTCAAATACTGAAACAATTGTTCAAACTTTATTGCACATAACAAACCAAAATAAGAGCACTCAAGAAAGCAAGTTAGGCCTCACAACCCAACTTAGCTGGTACCCGATTAATAGTGGAATTTAGCTATGATTCTAATCAACAATATCTGTATCTGGATATGTTCAGGTTTGATCCTTATGTAGTGGGGTTCTGCTGGTGAAGAATTTCAAAGTTGAATTCTTATAGGATTTTCTGTCTTATTAGTTTATATTGTGACATTATTGATGATCCTTTAGATCTGTTTATCTATAACATTGATTATTGCTCCAAAGTCATTAAGTCTGTTGCTTACTTTCTTATCAGGAGTCGTATCTCTGTTCCTTGTTATATTCAGTGTTGGCTGCCTGTTTGAAACACAGTCTGTCCTGTCATTATCTCTTTAAATTCTTCTGCACATAATCTTAAGTGCCCATTCATCACAAGACAGTTAGTTATCAAGCAGATGTTAAAACAGTTTTCCTACGTTGTTTTGACTCCTTTTTCCCCAGGTGTGGTTAATTGCTTTCAATTACTTTATAACAGTTTGTCCTGGCCCTTTTATCTCAGGAAATAGTTTATTCCAGAAAGAGTTATTGTGAATTCTTTTAATCCCTGAACAGTTATTAAAGTTCTGAAGTTTACAGTGTCACACTCAGTGACCTCCCTTGCGAAACAGTGGACAACAAACTGTGAGATGTCCCAGATACTGTAAGCTGCAGCTCAGATGCAGCCAGATTTAAGGAAAAGGATTCATTCTTTCGAAGAGTTGTCCAGGCATGATGAGTCAAATGGTCCCCTACAAGATTCATCATTGTATTCTATATTTTGAATTTCTTTTTTTTTGTATTATAACCAATTCTGAGAGTATTTGCTCATGCCTGAGTTGATACAACCATCAAGCTTTAATCATATAAGTGAGAGGTCTCTTTTAGTCTGCAAGGGAAATAACATTTAAAAAAACCAGCAGGATCAGTTATTACAGTGTTACTATCATGCAATCAATCTGTTAACATGCTATCAAAACAGAAAGTGCTGGAGAAACTCAGCAGGTGTGGTACCATCTGTGGAAAGAAAAACAGAGTTAATCTTTCAAATCCAATATGACTTTTCTTCATGGTTTTAAAGAGTCATATTAGATTTGTAATGTTAACTCTGTTTCTCTTTCCACAGATGCTGCTGAGTTTCTGCAGCACTTTCTGTGTTTATTTCAGATGTCTTTTACATGACTGTTAATATGATAAATGTTTTAAATTCATATTGCAACACTAGGATTTAAATTTTGGGAGAATTCCAGAAATGAAACTAAGGAAAAGATTGAATTTGTGGTTGGGGAGATGTTTCCAGAATTTGAGGATTTCTTTTTGAATTAAGAACAGCTACGTTAATACTCAGTATTAAGCAAGAGACACAAGGAATCACTCCAAGGGATCATAATTGTTAAGATGAACAAAGGCAGATAACTAAATTGCTACATGCTGCCTTGGATCTATTTACAGTTCTTCCTTCAGTCCAAACTAAAATACTTCCCTTTGAAAGGAAAGATTGTTTTTCAATATCATTAGATTTTTGCTTTACATTGTATATAGAACACCCATCCTATCTAGACTTATACAGAAGTCTTTGAAAATGCCTGAGTCAGGACTATAATACCACTATTAATTACAGTACTCTAAAATTATATTGTTCTCTTAAATAATAACTTTTTTTTAGCTCATGAACATAGTAGATATAGAATTAATTGTTGTTGAGTGAACATTCCTAACATTATATTTCAACATGGCATTATGATGAGAGCAATTAAAAAGGGATTAAATAATAGTTGTCTAGATACCGAATATCCACGAATATATTGCAGATGAATCAAGAATAATATAATGTCTGTATTTTTTTTTTATATTTTTGATTGTGAACTGAGGTGGGAAAAGAACTGTTTTAACAGCCAAGGATTTTTGAAATAATGCTGGACAAGGATGAGGACATTGAGGACATACTATCACAAGCACCAGTGTCAATGTGACCATATTGGTATGCCCTGTTAAACAGTTAGGTAGGATATCACCTAGTGTGTGACACAGCACAAGTGGGAATAAGCAGAGAGTCAAACGGGAAGCTGTGGAGAGTCAACATCCAAGGGCTCATACCTTTCCAAGCTCTGCTGAGCTGGACAGACAGGCTATGTGTGGGGACCATCAATGAATGAGAATGCTGGAAGTCAGCAGCAAATGTGCAAGGTACTGACAGTTAGAACGTTGAAGGGAGAATACCTTTTCAGTGCTTTACATATTCGTTGCTTGCTAGATAATGTTTAAACAATGTTGATTGTAGTTTATCTGTAAAAACCTTATAACATAAAATCTTCTCGTGAGATCCTTGTCATAGGTCACTGGGACATTTATGTCTCTCTCTTTTATCAGTTTCTGTAGAGGTCTTGTCACATGCTACTGAGATTCCATAGGCTTCCAAATAGTGAGATAGACTTAATTAACCACTTAAAGGCATCAAATTTGCAGTAGGACAGGAAAGCTGCCTGTTGGGAGATTTTAATTGATTGAGATATTGTTAAAGCAATAATGTGTTTGGGAGAATTTCCTTCACCAATATGCTCTCAGGCCAACTAGAAAGGGGGGATTGCTGGATATTGTGTTGAGAAACAATGTCAGCAAAACGGAGCCATTATCTGTGGGGAAACACTTGGATAAGAGTCATTACTGTATTGTAAGGTTTAGGTTAGTCATGAAGATTAGCAAGGAACAATCTAAAGCAGAACTTCTAAATTTGAAAAGGGCCACCACCTAAGAGGAGAGCGGGGCTCTTGCCAGGGTGAAATGGTACCAATGACTGTCAGGAGAAACCATAACAGAACGATCATGATCTTTAAGGAAGAGGTGTTTCAGGTACAAACTAGATACAATCCAGAAAAGGAGAAAGGTAGGGGAACAGAAGCAAGGTTCCTTGGAATGATAAGGGAGACAGGAAATATGATGAAGCAGAAACAAAAAGGGGATACCAGGTGAATTCTTCAGAACACTTACAGTAAGTTGAGAGAAGTAGAGGAAAATAAGACTGGCAAAGATAGAATTTGAGAATCTACTGCTTTGTAAATTGTAAGTATGTAGTAAGAGGCAGGGGAGGGATTCATATTAAGGACAAAAGAGATTACTATATGCTTAGTCAGGCAAAGCAAGGGAGCATATTTAATGAGTACTTTGCATTAGTGTTTATTAAGAAGCAGATGCTGACAAAATATCAGTAGATGTGAAACAGTAGAGATAATGGATGGGGTGAAGATTGATAGACAGGATGTGTTGGAAAGGCTGAACATACATCAATGGTAAAATGGCCTAGTCCAATGGCTTGCATGTGGGTTGCTAAAATAAGTGGAGGTGGAGGTCATGGTAGGGCTCAATATCTTCCAATGTTCCTAATAATTACATGTTGCTCAGTTTAATGTCAGCAGTACTGTGGTTTTTAAAAACAAGAATTGGAAAAAACAATCAACATGCATTTGGAGAAGTTTTTGTTAATTATGGAAAGCCAGCATGAATTTGTAAAAAGCAAATTGTGTCTGACTAATCAAATTGAATTTAATGAAGTAACAGAGAAGATTAATGAAAGTAACATGTGAACATGAAAAGTTAAATGGCCTCTTTCCATGCTATAAATGTCTATGAAGGGAATGCAATGGATGTGGCCAATATGGAACGTAAGAAAGCATTTGAGAAAATACTATGTAAAAGGCTGTTAAAAAAAACTGAGGCTCATGGAACAGAAGATTCAATGTCAGCTTGGATATAAATTGGCTTAAAGACAAAAATAACAATGAGCCATGGCAAAGATGTTTCTCAGACTGTGGTAGACCGTGGTGTTTCTCAAGGATCAAAGTTGAGTCTGCTGCTTTCTTGATATATGGGATATTGGAATTCTGAGTAACTTTCCAAACTCTGCTGTGATGCAAATTTTGAAGGTAAGGGAAATAAGATTACACTAGAACATAGAATGGCCGAATAGGCAGAAAGTGGCAGATTTAATTGAAAATAATGAAGTGTGAGATGATACAAACAAGAGCAGTTATAGTCACTCCACTCTGTAAAGAATGTGAGTCCTTAACAGGGTGCAAACATTTACCAGAATGATTCCAGAGATGAACGATTTTAACTCCAAGGTTAAGTTGGAGAAATTGGAGTTGTTTTTCTGTCAGAGTCATAGATTAATAATAGTATTGCAGGAGGACAATGGCCCATTATGTTCACACTGGTCTCTGCAAGAGTAACTCAGCAAACCTGCATCCCATGCCTTTCTTTCTGCAGCTCTGCAAATCTTCTCTCTGTTTCTATCTCCACCATACTCTCAGACAGTGCATTCTAGATCCTTATTAACTTGCTGCTTAAAAAAAGATTTTTCCCCACATTATCTCTGGTTCTTTGGCCAGTCATTTTAAAATGACATTCTCTGATTGATGACCCTGCCACAATGGGAACAGTTTCTGCAAATCTATGCTATCCTGAACTCTCATGATTTTGAACACATCAAATTAATTTTCTCTTCTTTCTTTCAGTTCCTCATACCTATTTATCCTAAATCATTTTAGCACTCGCTCCAATGCCTTCACATCCTCCCTGAGGTGTGATGCCCAGAATTGTACACAAGTCTGGTTGAGGCCAAATCTGAGTTCACGATAATGTCCTTTCTTTTCTACTCCATGGCTCCATTTATAAAGGCCAAATTCCCTAATGCCTTCTTAACTGCTTTCCCCAACTTGCCCTGCTATCTTCACCAACTTGAGTGGATGTATCCTCAGGTCCCCCTGCTCCTGCCCTGCCAATAGAATTGTATCTTTTGTTTTATATTGTCTTTCCTTGTTTGTCCTGCCAAAATACATAACTTCACAGTTATTTGCATTAAATTTGATCTGTTACATGCCTACATCCTCTCAAAGTTCATCACCAGCCCCCTCTTTAGTTTACATATTTCCAAATTTTGTATATTCTGCAAATTTCAAAATTGTGCCTTGTGCACTCAAATCTAGAATATTAATATAAGTCAAGATAAGCAGTGGTCCTTATACCCAATTTAATCCATTCTCCTGTCCTAAAACAATGATTCACAACTTCCATAATGCAAACAAAATACTGCAGATGCTGGAGATTGAGAATAAAAGTAAAAAGAGCTGGAGAAACTGAGCAGGTCTGGCAGCATTTGTGGAGAGAAAAGCAAAGTTAATGTTTTACATTCAAAATCTGATAAGTTTCTCCAGTATTTTCTATTTTTAATGCACAATTCTCAGTTCCCTGTCATTCAGCCAATTCAAATCCGGTTCTAATGAAAGATCATTGACCTGAAATGTTAAGCTGTTTCTCTCACAGTTCAACTCTCTCAGTTGTTGAGTACTTCCAGTACATTCTGTTCTTGTTCTGTATCCATTATACCACTAACCCTGTTCCTGTTATGTGGCACTTCAGGTACACCACATCAACTGCATTACCTTGACCAACACTTTCTGATATGTCATCGAAAAGCTGAATTAAATTTTCCTTAACAAATCCATGTTGCCTTTCCTTGACTAATCTTCATTTGCCCAATGGATTTAATTTTGTCATGGATTATTGTTTTTAAAAAATACTTTCCAAACATTGAGACAAACACTGACTCATCCTTTTATCCATTTTTGAACAAAGGGAAATATTTCCAATTTGGCTGCAACTGCAATCACTAGATGGCATACTACTCACACGTCAGCAAATGCATCATCACTTACTGCAATGTAACTCCCAGCAGTTGCCTGTATAAAAGATGGTGCTGCTTAATTGTACAGAGAATAGAAAGACAAATCAGCTAGTGAGTGTGTTAATGATGAATTATGCTTGGCACCCCTCCCTCTGAAGGGCCTCTTCTCTTATTCTCTCCCCCCAGTCAGAATTTCTGTTTCTGCTTTGCTTACCTCTCCCTCAATGTAAACTTCACTGATTCTGCAATCACTGATGTTTAAATGTTCCTCCTTCCCTCTCACTCTGGCTCCCGCCCCTCTCCTTCCTCGTTTCTCCCTGTCCACCATCTCCTTCCCACCTACTGCTCCTCTTCCCTCTCACTCCCTGCCAATGTTAGTTTGCACATGTGAGAAGCTGTCACCGCATTTACTATGTATGACGTTAGCAGGAACACTGTATGCATCCACAAAGCAATATTGGCAAGACACACTAGGGTTGCAATTATTCAGTATTTTGGCAAAGCTATATTGATCAAGGATTTGGGAGATTAGGGCTGTGACTCCCCCAACTTTAGTCCGTATTTCATTCAGTGCTCTTGGATGCATCTGTGCCAATCTTATGATTTATCAGTTTTAAGTACAGTGAACTGTTGCAATGAAATCCTCCACTTGTATCCATTTTTAACTGACTGAGCCAACAATCTTTGACTGGTAACAATTATAGAACACATTATTCCAAAGGCTACTAGGCGGCAACATTCAATTCTACCCAGCAACAGGAGAGGGACTTATTGCAAAATTTTCAATAGGTGACACAGACGAGTATGGGGGTTAATGAAGAGGAGTTCAAAGGTTACAGTTTGTTGCAGAAGGAGACATGTAGTATCCATGTTAGAAGTGCTGCAATTAGCTATACTGCTGGGAAGACAGCTCAGTTACATTTCTGAAGAAGGGTCTCGACCCGAAATGTCAGCTTTCCTGCTCCTCTGATGCTGCTTGGCCTGCTGTGTTCATCCAGCTCTACACCTTGTTATCTCAGTTACACAGGTGCTGTGTACGGGACTCAATGAGGAATCAAGAGCAATTGGATGGCTCTGTGTGACTGGAACTTGGAAAGCCATTCTCGAAGTTAGTAGACAGTTAAGTGTTAGAGTGAAGGCCCAGAGAAATCCTGGGGAACTGAGAAAGTGGACAATCGCTGGGATGCCATGAAGGGCTTGGAAAAAGCCTGTGAACATTAATATTTGTGTATCAGAGAGTGAGGGTTGAAAAACTGACAAGCAACATTTGTCTGATGCAACTGATCAAGATAGAGCTCAGGGAAAAAAACCCTAGAGTAGGACTGACTTGATGAAGTTGACTGTTGGCAAAAAGCTGGGGTTATTCTTCTGAATTAATACTTGAATGCTGCATAGACCTAGGAAGAGAGGGTGATCAACCAGAACAGGAGCAATGGTTCAGGCTGTCCATGATGGCATGGCTCTTGAGAGGGAGTATCAAGTCCAAATTGCCAAAAGGGAAGAATTGTGATCCCTTATGAAGTTTAATGAGATTTGATGACCTACTTTGTTATTCATGTCATGGATGGAATCGTTGAGAAACCTATGGGATTTGCCTCGATTGCATCTGCTATTCGATGTACATTATAGGGTGTTTGGTCATAGTCTATTAACTACATTTACCACATGACAACCTGGTTGTTAGAAATAAATTGTGTATGTATTGTAGATTATATCACTATAGTAACATCCTTTAATAATGTTTATTGTAGTTTGTTCAAAACCATGGATTCTCGTGACTTTATTCTGTTGGTAACTCTCCTGGATCTCACACTTTGTCTACTTTAAAAGTAAGAATTATTGGTCTCTAGCTAAATCATAATGTACATTTGGCAGTGTGGTCCAGAAGCGTAACACTGTCTGACATCTTTTTATCAATTGTTAGCCCATCCAGTATTACAACAATCTTCTCTTTCACTGTAACATTGGCAGTATCCTTTCCTTGGTAAAAACTGGTGCAATGCACTTATTTAGTACCTCAGTCACACCCTCTGCATTTATGTGATGTTCCTAATTGGTCCTACTCCTCGTTTCACCTCTCTTTTACTGTTTATTTGCCTAAACAAGTTGCTTGGATTCCTTTTACATTGACTGCAAATCTCTTCTCAAGCTCTATGCTTTTTTCATGTCTTCTCTGAACTTTTCTATATTCATATTATATTCATCTTACTTGGTGTAGCATCTGTCATACAGTATTTTTCTGCTTTTAATCTTCTATGTCTTTCATTTCCCAGGGACTTCTAGCATTGGTTGTCTGACTTTCTTTTTTATGGAAATGTATCTCAACTTTGCTCAAATTATTTCCTCTTTCGCCCATTGATGAATTATGTTTTCCTGCCAACCTTTAAACATACAGTAATTTAACTGGGTTAGGGGTTCATTCTCACCCCATTTAAAATGGCTCTTCCCATGAATTATTTTTCATCTGCATTGTTTTTTTCTGTGGCTAATCTAATGGTTCCCTAAGTGTTTCTCTACTACTATTTGATCCACTTGACCCACTTAATTCCATTGAAACAAATCCAGTTGTCTTCTTCCTCATTGGACTTTAAACATGCTGATGTGAAAAAATGTTACTGAACACATTACAAAAACCTTTCCCTTCTCCGTCCTTTACACTAATAATTAGCTTAATAAATGGAATAGTAAAAGTCTATAGTTTTTGCAATGGAATAGGTTTCTTGCAAGATCCTGTATTTTACTCCATTATCTGGTTGCCTACGGGATATACATACTAGTTCAATGGTTTCTCTGTTATCTCTCAACTCTAACCACACAGATTCCATCCTTGACCCCTGTTACTACATTTTCAATGAAAACCCTCTTGCTAATTCTCTGTCTTTATTAGAACTCTCTTTAAGAAAGCTACCTGTGGTGAATGCCTCATAACAGAGTTCACATGACTACACGAGGTCAGGAAGGACAGCTGTACATGATTTCAATTCAATTTCAATCCAAATGCCTATAGGACGTTCTCTTTCCCTCTGGTCCTCTAGATCAATACTGTTCCCATTCCTCCTTCCTTTTCTTCCCTATCTCTCCTGAATAATTTGCATCCAGGAATATGCAGTACACAGTTCAACTCTTTGTTGAGTCAGTTTGCATTATTGCCACAACCTCATACCCCCACATAGCTACCTGTGCCTGCAGCTCATCAACTCTCTTTTCCCAGACGCTGTGCATTTGTGAACCCAAATAAACTCAATCTGGACGACATGCGTTTCCTCTTATTCTGGCTCCACTCAATAGTTCTTACTTTAGTACTATCTATCTCGCCCAGTCCTTTAAGCACAATTTTTCCATTTCTCATGTTACCTACTGGTTCCCATTCTCCAACTAAGTTATTTTAAATCGTCACACCTAGCAAACTGCCTCCAAGGACATTGGTTCCCACTGTGTTGAGATGGAACCTATCCAGGCTGTAGAGATTGTATCTGCCCCAGAATCAATCCCAATCAATCTAAAGCCCTCCCTCATACACCATCTCTCCGGGATGGCAAGCATTTAGAGTCATGGAAACAGACCCTTAAGTCCAACTTGTCCATGCCCACCAAGTTTCCCAAACTAAGCTAGTCCCACTTGCCTGCATTTGGCCCATATACCCCTACACCTTTTCCATTCATGTACTTAGCCAAATGTATTTTAAATGTTGTAACTGTACCTGCATCTACCACTTCCTCTGGCAGTTCATTCCACATATAAACCATCTTCTGTGAGAAAAGTTGGCCTTGAGGTTCCTTTTAAATCTTTCTCCTTTCAACTTAAAGTATGCCCCCTAGTTTTGAACTCCCCCACGTTAGGGAAAATATCCTTGCTATTAATCTTTTCTATGTCCCTCATGATCTTATAAACATCACTCCTCAACCTCCGATGCTCCAGTGAAAAAAGTCCCAGCCTATCCAGCCTCTCTTTATAAGTCAAACCCTCCAGTCCCAGCAACATCTTGGTAAATCTTTTCTCAACCCTCTCCAATTTAATAATATACTTCCTGTAGCAGAGTGACCAGAACTGTATGCAGTATTTCAAACATGGCCTCATCAACGTCCTGTACGACCTGAGCATTTGCTGTATCCTATTACTATAGGAGCTTGTAGCACTGGGAATAATTTTGGAGATTATTACCTCTGAGGTCCTGTTAGATTTTTCCAAGCTCTGTAAAATCTGCCTGCCTGACCACACATTTCTTTATATAGATCTTGTTGGTACTGATATGGTACAATCACTGGTTATTTACCCGAACCCCACAGAATGCTCTGCAGCTGTTTAGAGACATCACTGAAAAACAGGAAGCAACATAGCAGCTTGGATTCACAAGTGTGACTGTAGCTTTACCTGTTTGTTTCTCTAGCCATTGAATTCCCTATTACAGTTGATTTCCCAATGGTTCTCAAGCCCCCTGTACAGCTTAATGGTGCCATGGGCTTGGCTCTGGCAGCACACTCTGGAGGAATCTTCACTATCACCAGAATTCAGAAATGACTGCTCTTTGGAGAATGAGATGCCCTCAGGGACTTCTGCACAACCCACATATTCCTCCTTAACTGTCTGGCAAGTCAGCAATTCCCTTTCTTCTTGAATACTCTAATGCTATGGGGTGGCTGCATCCAGAACCATGTTACTTATGAAACCTTCAGCCTGGTAGATATATCAGAATGATGATGCATGAGGCCTGAAACTCAGGGCCCAAACCAGTCCAGCTGTCAATCTGCTGCATGTGTACAGGGAGATCAGTGCTTTTAGTTAACTCATTATTTGTACACCTTGGAAGTTAGTTCACTGAAAAATTCAGAACCGTTTAATCTCAATGTTTGTTGCTACTCAATTTTAACATTATGCCCTTGAGCTGATTAAATAACTGAAAGCTGATTTTAATTATGATAACACATCAACATGGCTTTATACTTGTATATTAACTAATTGATCTAATCATACTTTATAATTGATTAATTATATGAAATTAAAAGAGTAACAAGATTTACCCAATGTGACTTTCTGAGCTGGTACACCACTTCAAGATTTTATCCCGATCAGATCCTTTGTCTCAGCACAGTGATACATCCTTTCCCATGCCCCTCTCTTCGCAAAGGAGATGAGGGGAGATTTGATCGAGGTATACAAGAATGTTATAATTCCTGATAAAATAGACAAAGAAAAGCTGTTCCCATTAGTTGATCATACAAGCACTGGGAGGGGGGGGGCATGGATTTAAAGTTTTGGGCAAGAGATTCAGGAATGTGAGGAGGAAGCAGTGATGATCTAGAATTTGTTGAGGGTGATGGATGTGATGACAGGCAAGGATTTGAAAGGAAATTGGATAGGCGCTTGAGGAAAATAAACTTACAGGGATACTGTGAGGGAGGAAACTGGCTGGATTGCTTTGCAGAGAGCCAGCACAGATTTGTTGGATTGAATGGCCCTTTGAACAGTAACTCTATGAACTGACTGACACCAAGCAGTGATCGTGGAACCACTGAACATGGGGTTATGGAATTGTTTGTGTGAAGTTACAAACCAAATCTTTCAGCTATTGCAGCATTGCCAACACCTTGAACAGCAATGTCATCAGCAAGCCTTCCTCCAGAGCCCTGGAAATCCATCAGATAAGGAGAGCTGAGGTTCTGCATGTCTCTCTGAATCTTACTGCTGTGCAGAATGCAGTATACCACGAATATTCAAGGAAATGCCTCCAGACTTGTCCAGGTACCTGAAGCACAACAAGAGCATCCTGATGGTGTTCTCAATGACATGGTTGGTACATGGCTCCGTGTAGAGCTTCTGCTTCCTCACTGCTTTGGAGGTATCATCGACCACGTTTGAAGGCGTTATCCCTTTTTACTTAGCAGTCACTCTTTCAGGATATTTCCAGGTCAAAATATGGGGACTGCGACAATATGAAAGTATCATGGCAACTCCCAGAGAAACCTTTGTTCGTGGTTGCACTCTAGCTGCATATTGATGTTAACAAATTCCTCAGTGGCTGCTGAGTTCTCCTGTTTGATCTGGGAGTTCTGGGATTGCCATCTGTGTATTGTCAATGATTCCACCTTTGGGAAGCAACCCAGAATCATAATTCCCTGTGCATGCTTATCTTGACAACGTCAATTCAGGAGAAGCATATACTTGCCCCTTGCCAGCTTTGGTTAAAATTTCTGCCCAGCACTGCTGACAGCAAGATCCTTCCTATATCTCCACTGGCAGCCTGGAAGTGACTGAATGTGAGTAAATTAAGGATGGTGTTAACTTTCACAGTCACTGGTAATGAACGGCCAGCAGAAAGCAGGTCTTCTTGTAGGAGACTGCAGATATCTGCACTGACTTGATATCAAATGACCCTCAAGGTAGGAAACTGAGCTTTTATGTACCTCATAGATTAGATAGTGCCTTCAGTCATCTTCTTCTCTCTGTTCTTGCTTTCTCTTGTGGCCATCTACAGCTCCATCTTGTTGCAGTAGATTTCCTTCTGTTCTCCTCCTCCCTCCCCAGCCTAATGGAAAGCAGTCATGGTGAGGTTGCGAGTCTATACAACTCCAAACATTCCAAGTCATAGACACACACCAAGTACCATCACCAAATAATTGCCCAGTGGCAATTGGGAAACTGTGAGTATTGAGCTTTTACCTTTTATTCTAATCAATCAATCAAGATGTTATTACACATCTCTGTAGGAGGTGGGACTTGAACCCGGGGCTCTCAGTGCAGGGGTAGGGACACTACCACTGTGCCACAAGAGGATTCCACAGCACCGAACTTTTATCTATTTTTCAATCCAGCCTCTTCAGTGAGATATTATTACACAGTTCTGGAGCAGGGGATCTTGACCTTTAAGCATTCTGATAAAAGAAGTACCCAAGAATCTTACCTTTGTTTCCCTGGCAACTTTGGTGGGTGGGGGTTGCACTCTATAAATATTACATGTTGACCCCAACCCTCTCCTTCCCATCTTAGACGGGACAGACTGAAAATCCTTTAGTCTGGTTTCCAATTGACACACAACATTTGATCACGCTGCTCAAGGGAATGGAAAATGACAGTGTCTTTTTGTCGCAACGTTCCACAGACTCTTGCTGGAAAATATGCTTTTGCAGATGTTGGACAAAGATAAGATAGGTTAAACATGTAGTGTTCTCAGTCTGAATGTGCTATCACCGGAATTAAACTTCTTCAAGATTCAGCATTTAGGACAGCAAGAGTGAAATTTGGAATACAAAGAAGGAAAACAATTTTTTTTATTAATTCAAGAGATGTGCATATTGCTGGATAGGCCAGCATTTATTGTCCATTCCTAATTACCCGGGAGAAAGTGACGGTGAGCAGCCTTCTTAAACCTCTGCAGTCCACAGGGGTTAGGTTCATCCACAATACCGCTTGGGAAGGACTCCCAAGATTTTCATCCAATGACAGTGAAAGAACAATGAAATAATTCCAAATCTGGGTGATAAATGGCTTGGAGGACAATGTACAGGAAGGTGGTGATATTCCCATGTATTGGTTGCCTTTGTCTTTCTAAATGGTCAAGGTTGTGGGTTTAGTGGATGCTGTCTAAGGAGCCTTGGTGAGTTGCTGCAGATCGTTTTTAGATGTTACACATTGCTGCCACTGCATGTCAGCGCTGAAGGTAGTGAATATTGAATGTGGTGGATAGAGTGCCACTGGGTTTATCCTGAATGATGTCAAGCTTCTTGCGTGTTGTTAGAACTGTACTCATCCAGGCAAGTGGGGAAATAAATGGTGGCATCATAAATGGTGATTGTCCCAATATAATGCAATACTCAAACATTAGCTATTAATTGAAGTAAATTTTTTTTTAACCAGTTACCTGAAGTTTAAGTGCAATTTTTGGGAAATGTTCCCTGAAGTATTCCTTTAACAAACAGGATTTCAATCTTTCACTTGGAACTGCTGTATATTAAATATGACATACCCAGGTATAGAGAGATGTAAAATTATTTTATTTGACAAAATATATGATAATAGAATATATTGATAAAATAAAATGTTAAATGTCACTAAATTCTGGAGAATTAATACAGGGCAAAGTCAAATCAGATAAATCCTCCACTTATGGAAAGTA
Source organism: Rhincodon typus (assembly GCF_021869965.1). Lineage (NCBI taxonomy): Eukaryota > Metazoa > Chordata > Chondrichthyes > Orectolobiformes > Rhincodontidae > Rhincodon > Rhincodon typus. The sequence continues at coordinate 129,690,895 of NC_063332.1, read as the reverse complement.
TTTTAGTTGACCTCTTCCTCCACTTTATTCGCAGTGACTCAGCTTAAATGATTGTATACTCCTGGCAGTGATTCTGATCTCACATTTGAATGTCAGAGTTGATTACTGTTATGCAAGTGAAGTATGAATATATAAACACTCTACTGCCATCAGCACTAAAAGGGGCTATCCTCTAATGTCTAACAATGATGTTTGGATAGTGGAGCAAGTGGAGAAAATTTGGGAATAAAGTTTACATTATGACAACTGGGAAACTAGGATCAGACTGAATAGACTGCTGAGGACCCTCAGAGAGGCTTGTTGACCTTAAGATACTTTCCAGGTTGCAAGCTGAATTATGTAACTTACTGCAGTCAGAGAGCAAAGTGAAGCCAGCAATGTAGACAATGAATTTTGAAGCCAAAAGATAGAAGATTTCGGCAGGTTGCTTCCAAGCTGTAAGACATGTTCTGATCTGATGAAGTTGAAAAAGTGAAATGTTTACAGTTGCTCTTGCCACCTGACCTTTTGGCACCACAGCTGAAAGTTGAACAAAAAAAGAGTTGGAAGAATATCTTGTTTTTCTATCATACCTGTCCCTTGATTCACACAGGAGCATGTGTGTGTCCTTAATCTTGCTGTAAGGCCTATAAGTTGTAGCCACATTGAGTAGGCACGTACTTACTGTTTGGTAATTCCATATTGTCAGTGTGCCTGGCAATGTCCATTTCCACAGTTGATGTGTTTCACATGCCTTCCTTCTTATCATAGCAGAATATCCACATGGCCAGAGAAAGGTTACTATAGTAGATGTGGGAGACTGTCATGAGGCAGTAATTCCTGTGTTCATTGTTTTCTCTCACCTACCCAGACCACAGGGCAGATGTAATAAAAATGCTGGGGATACCTGCTGCAGTTTGTTGGTGATGAAGAAATAGAGGGCCCATGGAAGCAGAGGATTACTTGCCCTGATCATAATTGCCAGTCCTGATAATGGCGATGGAGTAGGATGCTCCAGCTGGAGCTCATCCACTCCATCCGTTTCCTTTTTTTTCTCTTTTTATGTTTATTTTTTGTGTTTTTTCCTTCTCGGCAAAGGCCTGAACTCCCGGCTTCAGCATGGACTCGAACTCTCGGCCTCAGTGCAGACCCGGTATGGCAGTCTCCTGGCCCGGCATGGCCTCAGCATGGACTTCCAGTCTTGAGGTGATTCCAGAACGATCGCCCAAACTCGAGGTGAAGCCTGGCGCAGTCAGGAGTCAAGGCTTGGCATGGATGGAGGCTAGGTACCAGTGTGGACTGGGTTTGAAGGACTGTTGTTCTGAACTTTTTATTTCTCTATGTTCTGACATATTCCTACGATCTGTAATGTTGGACTTTTTATTTCTTTGTTTTTCTATTTTTTTTCGAAGTACTTGTATTGAAGAATCTGCACCTAGGTACCTTGTACCTACGATGGTGTCATAAGTGGTGACTTGTAAACTTTTCACTGTTCTCATTTGAGGACATGTGACAATAAACTTAATTCAAATTCAAAAACACCAAAGACCAAATGATTGCTCTTTCCTCTGAGCTCTGAGGATGTGTTAACTGAGTATTTGCAGACCTTCAGCATATGACATACTTCACCTCAGTTTTCTGATGTCAAGTTATCAGTCTCTTGAGATCCCAGGAAGCTGCAAGTGAAGTCATGGAGGAGAATCAGAATCAGAAGGAAGGAAGAAATGTGTCAAGACAGTGTGGAACTGGAGGACCACAGAAGGTCAGGCAGCATCAGAAGAGCAGGAAAGTTGACGTTTTGGGTCAGGACCTTTCTTCAGAAATGGGGAGGGGGAAGGGAGCAAGGAAATAAATAGAGAGAGGAGGGGTGGGGCTGGGGAAGGTAGGTGGGATGGTGATAGGTGAGTGCAGATAGGGCTGTAGCTCCTCCAGTGCCACAATGATGCCACACACAAACTGGAAGAGCAACACCTCATATTCTGCCTTGGGAGCCTATAGCCCGATGGCCTGAACATAGATTTCATCAGTTTTAAAATCTCCCCATCCCCGGCCTCATCCCATACCCAACCCTCCCTCTCATCTCTGCCTCCTTGACCTGACACAACCTGTTCATCTTCTTCTCCACCTATCCGCCCCACCCTTCCCACTGACCAATCCCTACTACCTCCCACTGCATCCACCTATCACCACCACACCTCCCCTCCCCAAGCCTCACCCCTTCTCCCTCTGTTTCCCAGCTCCCTTCCCCCTCCCCTACTCCTCTGATGCTGCCTGACCTGCTGTGTTCCTCTAGCTCCACATTGTGTTGCCTCTGACTCCAGCATCTGCAGTTCTTGGTATCTTGAAGGAAGAAATCTGGTCTCTCAAGCTCCCAAGCATCTCTCAATTCTTTGAACTGAATCAGGTCAGAATGAACCCAAAAACAGATGGCACTGATGGCTTGCATGCTGATCTGCTGCTCCATGGCAGTCCATGGATTTTTGTAAGGATGGGGGTAGGGTAGGTTAGGGCAGATAAATAAACTTACTCACAGTAATGATCAAGCCAAGTAAGACAATTAAAAAAACTCTTTAGAATTTTCATAGAATTCCTGCAGTGTGGAAGCAGGATATTTGGCCCGTTTGGTCCACACCAATCCTCCAAACAGCATCCCCCTATCCCTACCCTATCGTTGGATTTACCACCCTAGACACTATGGGAAACTTAACATAGCCAGTCCACCTAACCTGCACATCTTTGGACTGTGGGAGGAAACCGGAGCACCCAAAGGAAACCCACGCAGAGATGGGGAGAATGCGTAAACTCCACACAGACAGTTGCCTGAGGCTGGCTTTGTACCCAGGTCCCTGGCGCTGTGAGGCATCACTGCTAACCACTGATTCACTGTGCTGCAAATGTATTAATATTCTGAACATTATTTATATCGCTGAATTTATATTCTTCAAATTCTGTAGATTTTATAAATTTTCATGGGGAATGTGGCCTTTGGGAGCTGTCCAACAGAGACAGTTCAAGGGTGACATGAATAGGGATTGCTGTGGTTTGAATGCAGAAGATAAATTTTACAGGCTACTTTGAGATTCAGTGAAGTTGTGGGGACCTGCTTCATCGCAGGAGAAGCTGACATTTATTTTTAAAAATACTCATGTTCTTGTCCTAGCCCGTGTTCATGTCTTCATCTGTCCTCTGAAATTTTTAAAATGTACTTCCCATTTTTCCAAATGTAAAAATTACTGATCGAACAACTATCCTCAGAACATGGCCTTCATCTCCAGTGACCTGGCTCTAATTCCACTCCCTGGCCATTAATTGGCCAGGAGACCTGTCCCTGAGCCTCTGCCAAAATGCTGAAAAATTTCTAATGTTCACTGGGACTGATTGTCCTTCCATCGTGTAAATCCAGCTATTTAGATCAGACATCACCTCAGATCACATTACATAGGGGTCCACACAGACTTGCAGTTGAAGAATCTCTCAAGGGAAATCACTGAAACTGGATGTCATATTGAGGGTGCAGCAGAATACTAAAAGGTTTTGATAGAGGACTGAAGGTACAGTTAATGTCAGGCAATGGTTGAGGAATCAACTGATCCTGAATTCACCAGCTCAATGTTTAAAAAGTGGATATTAGCTGAAAATTGACTTCACGTGGAAATTCTGCAATAGCCACCCATAATGCCTTCGGACAAGTGACAAAGTCCATTGACACATTATGCTATGTTTTAGAGATGGCTTCTGATGCCTGAAGATCATCGTGCATAAGGAGTGGCTGTTGCAATAGGCTCACGGGAGACATTACTTATGCAGAAAGCACAAAGACATCTTATTTCTCTACATTGGTAACCTTGGGCAACCAGGTAAAAGGTACAATATCCAGTGATTTCTCATGGTTGAATGATGGACTAGTTCTGACTAGGCTGTTTTGAAATATATTGTATCCTTCCAAGTTTTAAGCAGCACTTAAATGTTCAATGGACACAGCAGCATTAGATAAAGGCCCTTTGTTTGATAAAACTTTTCCAAAGGAAATATTTTACTACAAATGTGAGACTTTAAATTTGGTTATGTTTTAACGTGTCTCTTTTAGATTATGATAATATTGAATGGTGGTTCGTGTGATCATAACATGTCTTCAGGCAGAATTGTTATGTCTGTAACAGGAGGAATGTGCTGAAATTCAAGCCTCACTAGTCACCCCATTAATGTAAATGTGTTCAATGAATCACCAAAATGGCTTCTTTTTTGTATTACTATCCAGAATAAAAGTTATTTCCACCAGGCTTCTTTAATTAATTCAAAATAATCCATTGATTTTATAAACAATATTCTTAAAATAAGTGGCAAAAACTGATTAATATCTAAGCTATGATCTGGAATTAAAAGTACATTCCTTTAATCCCAAACATAGGTTACATGTGTCGATCTCTGTTGGCCAAGGGTTGGGAAACAAAGGATAGAATTTAGTGACTTCTCACAGTCCACTAGGTTTCCAATTGACAAGACTGAATTACTGACAGCCATAGACTGATGGGAAATCTTTAGTTCTGGATCTGACTCTTTGGAGAGTGGTCACAGTCCAGATTTTCAGGTTTTAAAAGGTAGTCACAAATGCTAGTATTTGGAAACTTTATTGGGTATATAAGGATCTCCTCACCTTTTACCTCCTTGAAAGCTTTGCTTGCCTTTATCAAAGGCAGTAGATTTTTCTGTAAACAGCAAGTGGCGTATAGTTACCAGCCAGATTAAATTACAGAGTGCTGGAGAAACACAGCAGGATGTTCTGATGAAGGGTCACTGGACTTGAAACGTTAACTCTGTTCCTCTCTCTACAAATGCTGCCAGACCTGCTTCGTTTCTTTCAGAACTCTCTGCTTTTGCTTCAGATTTCCAGCATCTGCAGTTCTTTGTGTTTATTATAGCCAGATTAAACTGTTGACCTAATTTCATGATCAAGCCACATGATACCTTATTCAATCCTGGAAAAGTTCCAAATTTTTCCATGCCTTCCAAGTTTTCCACACAGTACTTAAACATAAATATGTTTTCTCAAAATAGGTCAATATAATTTTGTTGCCATGGGATAGAGGCTCAGGTTAAAACCTATTAGAAATTATGTGATAGATTTCACACATCAACAAATTTGACTCCAATACTCCTGGTTAATTTATCCAAGTCATTAATACAGATTGACCCCTGTGCCACTCCATTTATTTTGGCAATCCTCTATCCATAGAAATATATTTCACCATGAGTTTTTGTGCAGTAACCTTTTATATGACTTGAGGAACTTCAAGTACATTATATCGACTAGTTCCCCTTTATCCACCTTGCTCATTAAATTCTCAAAGAGTTTTAATAAAGTTGTCACATGATTTCCCTTTCATTAAACCATGTAGACTCTCTTTGATTGTATTATGATTCTTTAAAGTCCTGCTACAACTCTATAATAATGGATTCCAACACTTTCCCTATGATAGTTATTAGCGTAACTAGAATAAAGTTCATGCTTTCAATCTCCATGTTTTATTATCTAGTGGTGTTACATCTGTGGTTTTCCAAACCACTGGGATCGCTCCAGTGTCTAGCAAAATTTTGAAAGTGATAACCAATGGATCCATTGTCTCTGCAGCTCCTTCTTTAAGCAGCGCACAATGCAGGCGTTGGGTTCAGGGAACTTGTCAGTTTTGGTCCCATTCATATACTTCTTCCTTACTGCCTTACATTTTAACCCTTTTTCCCAGTCAACTGTAACCACCTCTGTCTTCATAAGTCTGCAATTTCTGTTATTTAATTTTAGGATACTATTTCAGATCCAAGTTTCTTACCCACAAACTGAATGTGAAAATCTATCATTCTATGAGTACTGTTGTCTGGAGAATCCTTTATTATGAGATTATTAATTAATTTTGTCTCATCACGCAGGTTTAAAATAGTCTGTTTTCTGGTTTGTTCAAAGTACCAAAACACTCTGAACTCATTCCCTATGCTACCTTTGCCAATTTGATTTGTATATCTGAAGATTAAAACTGCTCATATTTATTGTAGTATCTTTCTTACAAGTATCTATTATATGGTTAGAGGTCAATTAATTCACCTACCAGCGACTTTCTGTCTCCAGCCAAACTGATTCTCCATCTTGATCTTCTGTGTCAAGATCATTTGCCAAGACTGTACTAATCTTAGCTTTAACTAATAAAGTTCCTGTAGCTTATTTTTGTTTCCTCCTATCTTTCTGACACATCAAACACCCTTGATTACTCAGTATCCAGCCTTGATTCTGTTGCAACCACATCTCTGTAATGGCAAATGGCAATAGCAAACCTATTTACAATATTTCAATTTGTGCTTCAATTCATTGATCTTGTTACAATTCTCGCATGTGTTCTGAAAAAGAGCCTTTAATTATATCTTTTTAACCAATTTCCCTACTCTGACCCGATTTGCTGGTTGACATTTATATTTCTAAGCTGTGTCTCTTCCTGTCACAATCTGGTTATCATTTCTCATATCACAGCCTGGCATTATTGCCTTATTGTTTCTTGTTAACTTTCTGTTTCCCTTTAAGTGAACCTTCACCCTTGTTCTCTGTAATTTAAAGCCCTCTCTGTCACCCTAGTTATATGACTCACCAGAACACTGTCCCAGCACAGTGAATGCCAACCCAATAGTACAGCTCTTTCACTACCTGCTATGTACCCTCAGCAGAACCTTTTTCTTTGTCCTGACTATGTTGTTAGTACTGACAAAGACCAAGACAACAGGATTCTTCCCCTCTTACTCCAAATTCCTTTCCAGCCCTGAGGAGATGACCTGGACCCTGGCACTAGGCAAGTAACAAGTGTTCAGGACTCATGCTCTCGACTGCAATGACCCTGTCCACAAGCCACAATCTGAAGTACTAAGCCTCAGGAATGTGACTGCCTCCTGGAATCAAGTGTCCACGTAACTTTCCCCTTTCCTGATGCTCAGACTGCAGCTCATTGGCTCTGAGCCAAAGTTCCTCGAGCTGTAGACACTGACTGCAGATGCAGTTGCTTGGATCACACTGATAACCATCAACTTCCATATGTTACAGCTGCAACTCCCCACCTCTCCTGTCAGCTTTGTTGTACTTTATTTAACTAACAAGCATTTCTAGTTTAAAAATACCACTTGATGTTATTAGTATTTATTCACATAGTTCAACTAGTTAAGCTAGATAAAATTCAAATAGTAAATAAAAACCAAAAGCACTGCGGATGCTGTAAATCAGGAACAAAAACAAAGTTGCTGGAAAAGCTCAGCAGGTCTGGCAGCATCTGTGGAGGAGAAAACAGAGTTAACGTGACCCGAAACGTTAACTCTGTTTTCTCCTCCACAGATGCCACCAGACCTGCTAAAATTCAAATAGTCCTTATTTCTCCTTGGTACTTATTTAGACCATTATCCAAGTCAAAGTTTAAAAAAAAACTTAAAAGTCATCAACCATTCACCTGTGTGCTCCCTCAACTGCTGCCTCAGTTCTCAGGTATAACTACCTCTCATTCCCTCACCCTGGGCACTCCTTTTTCTATAAATGACCGGAGCGTCTTCCATCACATCGCGAGTTCCTTCTTAATCGTTAAATTCCCTTGACTTAAGCAAGTCATCTGTCTCAGTCTACTGATCTGGACTTTGTCCTACTTCTTGGAGACTCAGTATCATTCTGATTTGTTTCAATAATGAATTGGTAAGCTTTCACATCATTGTACTGCTGCTCTATAATCTTACTCATTCCTGCCCTTGTCGGGTACTGCGATGAAAGACCTTACGGCTACAGTGGCGTTAATTTCAACTGAGAAGACAGTTGAGTTTCTTCAAATAGGTTTCAGATCATTTGAATAAACAATAGATTTTTTGAATGATCTCCTTGGGGAAGCATATTGTTTGGCTATAAGGCTCTGAGGATGACTTCTCTCTCTACATCTCCTGGGTGGCAGTAGAGTTTTATGGAAGCAAACATTACCTGTGTAATCTCATTTTTGCCCTCTTTCTCTGATTCTGCCTTACCCCTCCCCTCACTTTCCATCGTAGCCCATGAACGATAGGACTCTGGAAAGGAGAATCATAGGTTTTCAAACAGTATTTTGTGGGACAATGTTAAATTGAAGGGAATGAATAGCAATAATGATTGTCTGTTCGAATTGAGATGATGGAAGTATATCCTAAAGATGAACAATTTAGTTCCACAAATAACGAGTCAAGAATAATTAAGAAACAACAATAGGTATATTTGGAAAAATAGAACAATTTCTGAACTCAATATCAACACTTGCCTTTCTTTTCATAGTGTTAGGAGTATACAGATTTCATGGCTTTGCATAGATTCTTTATCATAGACTGTCTTTAAGGCAGGGCACAAAGCAAGGGTATCTCTATAAGAGACTTCTTGGGCTCCAGCTAGAATATTGGGTCAAATGAGAAGTCATTTCTTCTCCCTGAGATTGATGAACTTGTGGAATTTGCTGCCACAGAAAGCGTGAGGCAGCTTTGAATTGAATGTGTTCAAGGAGTTAGATATAGTTCTTGGTGCTAAAGGGATCAAGGGTATAGGGAGGAATAGGAACAATGTACTGAGTTGGATGATCAGCCATGATCATATTGAATAGCACAGCAGACTAAAAAGGCTGATTGGCTTACACCTACTCTTTTTTTCTATGTTTTTAAATTCTAGACAACACATTTCAAGCATGGTGTCTCTGCCTAGCAAGAATGCGGTGATCCTCTCGCATGGCACCAAGGATGATGGACATTGGTTTTGTGAATAGACAAAGGGGACGGGATTGTTATTCTTAAAGAAAGTAAGGTTGGGGGAAGGGTTGTTCAAACTACTGAAGGATTTTGAAAGAGCAAATAGAAAGTTACTGTTTCCATTGGATCAATGTCCAGAGACACAGACTTCAGTTCATTAGCAATGAATCTGTGTGGAGATGGGGTGGACTGCTTTCTTGCAATGAGTTGTAAGTGTCTGAAGAGCTGATGGATACAGATTCAATAGTCTCATTGAAAGGGAATTGGTTACACACATGGAGTGTATAGGAGGAGCAGGGAAGTGGGATTAAATGGGCAGCTCTTTCAAAGAGCTGACACAGGCATAAGAGGAGAATGGTCTCTTTCAATTAATCTACATGCAAACCAAGACCCTGCTTAGCATGGACAGAATGTTGGTTCATTGAGACTGGCCTCAGCATCAACTGAGGTGACTGGAATTCATATGTTACTCTACGAATGCATGCTCAGCCCCAAGCCCCAGTTAGATCTTTATTTACCTAAAGAATATTAGTACTGGTCCTGCGTGGTAGGCTCAGAGTTAGAACAATGGTATTCATTCCTTGCTGAGCCCAGTAACAGGGCACTGGCACAGACCCTGTTGAGCCCAGTCTCAGGCACTGGCACAGTCCTTGCTCAGCCAAGTCTCAAGTTGTAGAGTCACATAGCAAAGAAATAGGGCCTTTGAACCACCATGTCTATACCAATCATCAAACACCAACCTACACTAACACATTTACCTGCATTTGGTCCATAGCCGACAATGCCTTGTCATTTCAGGTGCTCATCCAGATGCTTCTTAAATGTTGCAAGGGTACCAACCTTCACAGGCAGCACGTTGCATATTTCTACCACCCTCTGTGTGAAAAGATTATTTTTCATATCTCGTCTAAACCACCTGGTCCTTATTTTAAACTTATGCCTTCTGGTCTTAGACATATTTGCCATGGGGAAGAGATTCTCATAATCTAATCTGTCTATACCTTTCATAATTTTGTACCTCAATCAGATCCCCACTTGGCCTCCTCTTCTCCAAGGAAAACAAACCCGGACTATCCAGTATCTACCATAACTGAGACTTTTCATCCCAGGCAACATCCAGGCGAATCTCCTTTGCACCCTCTCGAATGCAATGATGTCCTTCCGACAGTGTGGCAGTCACAATTGGACACAGTAGTCATCTGAGGCCTAACCAATGTTTTATGAAGTTTTAATAAGACTTCTTTGCTCCTATATTCTCTGCCCTGGCTAATGAAGGCAAGCAACGCCTTCTTCACCACCCTACCTACCTGTGCTGACACCTTCAGGGATTTATGGACTTATACACCAAGGCCCCTTTGTTCCTCACTACTCCGTAGGGACCTACCATTCATTATTTATATTCTTCCCTTATAAGACTTCCCAAAATGCATCACTTCATACTTATTGATATTAAATTCTGTCTTGCTCCACACAATTTACCAGACTGCAGCCTGAGACCATCATCTTCAGTATCAATACCACCATCATTGTTCATGTCATTTGCAAATTTACTAAATATACCTTCTACATTCACATTCAAATATTAATGTAAGTAACAAACAGCAAGGATCCCAGCACTGATCCCTGTGACACACTGCTAGTTACAGGCTTCCAATTGCAAAAACAATCCTACACAATCACTCTTTGCCTCCTATGTGAAAGCCAATTTTGGATCCAGTTTGCCAATTCACCTTGCATTCCATGGGCATTTACCTTTTGGACCATCCTTCCATGTGGGACTTTGTCAAAGGCCTTACTGAAGTCCATGTAAACCACATCAACTGCACTACCCTCATTAATATATTTTGTTACCTTTTCAAAACCTCAATTAAATAAATCAGACAGGATCGTCCTCTAACAAATCCGTGCTGGCTATCCATGATCAATCCCTGCTTTTCCAAGTATTGATTAATGTTGTCCTTCAGAATTTTTTCCAATAATGTCCCTACCACTGACATCAAACTGACTGTTCTGTAATTACCTGGCCTATCCTTGCTGTCCTTCTTAAACAAAGCAACCACTTTAGCGATCCTCCAATCATCTGGCACTTCACCTGTAGCCAGCAAAATATTAAATATCTCTGCCCCAGCAATCTCCTCCCATAGCCTGGGATATATCTCATCAGGCACTGAAGATTTGTGTACATATACGCCCATTAAAACATCTAATACCTCCTCTTTATTAATCTTGAAATGTTACCTCACCACTGCAAATGAAATCCTGGCTATCGTGTCTTTCTCCTTTGGTGATTTATTTAAGACCTCACTCGACACACAGGTTTCCTCTTTGGTCTCTATTAGTCCTACCCTTTCCCTGTAATCCTGTTATATTAATACTAATAAAAAGCCTTGGGGCTTTTCTTGATCTGATCTGACATAGATATTTAATGGCCCCTATTTGCCCTCTTAATTTCCTTTTTAAGCAACCTCCTCAATTCTCTATATCCCTCATGTCCCTCAGCATCCAGGGTTTCCTAGTCCTACTGCCTTTGCCTTTCACTCTTAGAGGAACACTCCAGGCCTGAATTCTCCCTGTACTACTTTTAAATGACCCCCACTTTCCAAATGTAGACTTCTTTGCAAGTTGCTCTTCCCAGGCTATGTTTGCCAGATCTTGTCTACTGATATTGAAATCAGCCTTCCCCCCAATTTAGACAGTAATTTCTGCACTATCCTTATCCCTTTCCCTAATTACTTTGAAACTTACAGAGTTATGGTCACTGTTCCCAAAGTAGTCACCCACTAAAACTTCACAACTTGTCCTTTGTAAGCCCAGTCTCAGGGTCTGGCACAGACCTTTTGAGCCCAGTTTCAGTGTACAACACAGACCCAGCTGAGTCCAATCTCAGATTCTGGCACTGTCCTTGTTGAGCCCAGTTTCAGTGTATAATACAGACCCAGCTGAGCCCAGTCTCAGGGTCTGGCACTGTCTTTGCTGAGCCCAGTTTCAGTGTATAATACAGACCCAGCTGAGCCCAGTGTCAGGGTCTGGCACTGTCCTTGCTGAGCCCAGTTTCAGTGTATAACACATACCCAGCTGAGCCCAGTCTCAGTATAATAACAGTGCCTGCTGAGCCCATTTTGACCTGAGTGTGGAGAGCAGCTTCCTCTGGCGGTAGTGGCTGTCCCAAGAAAGGCTGCGCTCCAATTCCTGCTTCAGCACAGGTTATTTCCACAACTCCTCCCACCCCGGCCTGTCTTTTGCACATCACCCGTCACGCTGGAGAATTGGTGTCGCTCAGGTGCCTTCGAAAGGAGGTGTTGAAGTTGTCAGTGTTTGAACCGTGAGGAAAGCTCTCCCTCCCCCATCCACCTGGGCTCTGTGATCCCGCTGAGCAGAAAATAGACTCCTCCCGGCCTGAGCACGCGATCTCGAGCCAGGGAAGGTGGAGACAGTCATTTTACAGAGTGTCTGCTCCGGGTAAGTGTAAAATGTGTTACTTTGTTAACAGTTAGCACGCCTGAGCTGCAGATTTGAGAGATTTAAAGCTCCTTTGCTGTTTTGCGTGTTTACTCCCTCCCTCTGCTGTTAATCCAGTGGCGGAATCCTGCGTTAGTTTGTCGCTGGCTTCGTCCAGCAAGGTAACTGGATGCGTTTTTATTTAAACCCCATGAGAAGGGAGTACAACACCTCCCAGACGAGTTTTAGCCGCGCCATCAGGGAAACAGGGCTATTCTCTGATAATTGTTCATGCGGCCAACTTTTTATTCCCAATTCTGCGGTCTTGTACCTATTCGTGGCGACACTTAGTTTGCTTTTCTTGTTGTACCTGTTTTGTTGGGTGTGAGCTGTATACATGGCTTATTTGACCAGAGGACAGAATGTGTTCGCAAATGTTCTAGAGGGAGCTGGGACTTTATTTTTAACAGTAACTTGTTCAGTTGCTCTGACAGTCCCGCGACTTTGCAGATAACCCGAACACCCAACTTTGTTTTTTTTTGCCTGCGGAGGGAACACCGCACTAAGAAACGGGATCTAACTTAATGTCGCTTGTTGTGAGACGCTTCTTTGCTGCAGTTTTATCACCCCCACCCACCCCGGGCATGCTTGGTTCGCATATAATAACAGCTTGGTGTCGGTGGAATAAACTTGGAACTTCACCAATACCTAGTCAAACCCAGGACCGGAGGAACAACATGCAATGGGGAGCGGTTTTTAAAAGACTGATCTATTTCCTGGGGTAAGCAGGTTGACCTGACAATTACCATGTGACGTGTCTCTTGGGATTGAGCTGGCTCTGTTGTTAAGGAGATGTGTTTTGGGACGTTACATCACTATTGTTAACTCTTTGAGGACTGCAGCACAACCCAGAGAAAGCAGGCAACATGCTTCTGTTGCTTAAGGTACACGGTTGGAGTGTATTTATTTGTTTTTCTTTAATTACTTCAGTATTCATCTAAAATTCTGGGAAATAATTTTAATAGTCATGAGTAAAAGTGCCTGTTTTGAGAACTTTTTGAAGTTGTAATTTTTTTTTGGCTTCAGACTTGTTCTTTGCAATGTTTTGTTTTCTGTTGGAGGTGCCCACAGTGTAGTGAGTACATGTGGTGATGTGATAGACTAAAGTGGAATTGCTGAGTTTGAATCCTTTATTGCTTAAAAATCTGTAGTAAAACTAGGTTTAGATTTATATAATTACTGTAGTTATTGGTAGTGAAGGAATCTTATTGTGGATGACCTGACAAGCCCATGTGGGTAAGTGTACCCATGTTTGGGCTGTACTACTCTGCTTATCAGCTGAAGTAATATTCAGTGCTGTGTTTGTATTGCCATAGCTTAATGGGTTATGTGGTAGCTACAAGAGCATTCTTTTTTGGTATTCAAATTGTTCACAATTGCTGAGAAAACAGACTAGTGTTCAGTTGTAGGACAGCAATTAAGATCAAATATTTAAAAAATAATTATTTCTGATAGCTGACCGGAATACATAACACACTGGAGTAACTCAGTAGGTCTGGCAGTATCTGCGGAAAGGGGGACAGAGTTAAGGTTCTGAGTCTGGCATGACTTCAGTTCTGAAGAAAAGTTGTAATGAACTTCAAAATATTCTCTGCTTGTTTCAGATTTTCAGCATCTGCAGAGTTTTGCCCTAATTGCCTAATTACATATTTGTAGGGAATCCTTATCCAATTTACTGACCTCTGCTCGTGGAAGATGTAAAGGGTGAATTGGAAATAATTACAAACAATTTCTAACAAGTACACTTGTCTTTATGTTCACAGTTTATCTTGAATTGTACAGTGTGATGACTACATGTGAATCTAGCTGATGAAAGTGAAAATTACAATTGAGAGAGCATGCTTTCACAACAAAGTAATCACTTTTTATGTTACTTTATTTTTGAGTTTATTTTCCTTTTATAGCCCCATTCCAATCTATATATGTGATTCTTCCAACATCCACTACCACTTGAACAATATGTTTCAAACTATCCCCTTTTTGCCACAGACATCTGATCCTTTTACACCACACCCTCCACCAGGATGGTGTGCAGAATGTTTGCTTCTTGCTTAGATGTCAACCCAAGCATTCCCTGTCTACCACAAGCCTTTTTTGTCCGGCTGAACCTGTTTCTAAATTGGCCAACTTCTTTTTTGATTCCAAATTAAAACATGTTGCTATAATCTGTATCTCAATGGGAACTGAACAGCTGGGGTTTTCCCTTCTCACCATCCAGGATCCTCGATGTGTTTTCCAGGTGAAGAGGTGATTTTTTTTTTTTTTCTTTTCCCCCAGTGTAGTGTATTGTCAGCACTGCACATGATGTGGCCTCTCCCACACTGAGGAGACCCAGCATAGGTCAGTCACTTTGCTGAGCGCCTCTCTTCAGTCGATGTGACCCTGACTTTCAACTGTTTTGTCACTTTAAATGTCTGTTGCATTCCCATTCTGACTCCTCTGCTTGGCCTCCCATATTATCCTGACAAAGTTCAACAGAAGCTGGAGGAGTAGCACCATCTTTCTATTGGATAGCTTACAGGTGTCAGACCTCAATATTTTGACAAATAGCAGATGATGGTTGTAATCCTCATGTTGCTTGTCCACCCTCTCTGGACCTGTCATTTGTTTACTTATCCTTTTACAGTGCCTTTTTGCCTTGCAGCACTGCCCCTTTTATTATTTAAATTATTATGCCTTCCAACATAAGCATAGACTTTTGTTCTTCCCTCGTCTCTATCTACATTCCTTTTTTGACCTCTTGTGTTTGATTAAAATGTGTTACAAAAGTTGGATTTTCTTGTTCTGACAAAAATAAGTTGCAGACATGAAGCATTAACTCTTGATAACATTGTTGCCTGACTTGCTGACTATTCACAGTATTTTGTTTATATTATTAAATGTTGCGCTTGGTCAGTCATGTGACTGAAAGGAATCAACTGGTAACGTTTTATTCATGACATTTTCAAAGAACTTTCTGTCAGTGGGGTGTTCAAAAATTGCCAATGATGTTGCACAATTGCTTGTACTAATATTAAGAATCTCATTCTTTAATTTGGAAGTACTGGCTTGTTTTAACTTCCTGAGCATCCTACCATGTGTGATAAAACTCCACACAAACAGCATTTCTATAGTGCTTTGAATGTATTAACATGACCCCAAGGTACGTCACGGAAGGGGTGGCAATAAATTTCATGAACTTTGGAAAGGAAAAGGAGATTGGAGATGGTGTGGTAGATAGCAAGTGTAGAGGGGTCAAAGGTGGATACTTTGAGGAGATAATTTTTTTTGTCAGAGGGAATAACATTACCTGTGAAGATGAAGCGATACAGTTAACCTGGAGATCAGGAAGGGAACTTGAGTCGTCAGCCGTTTTGTGTGGATAGTGTGGAGAGGAAAGCGGGGATTATCCAAGAGTATTTCAGAATTTCATGCTGAGCCAATCATGGAATTGTGGAAAACAGACTGTAACTCTGGCTCTCAGTTTTAATCCCAACATCATTGTTGTTGCAATATATGCAGTTTATCTTTTCCAGATGATGGATTTGCTATAGTGTCCTCACAGGCTGAAAAGGAGGCCACTCAGCCAGTCTGCTTGGGTCCACATGTTAGTCTTGTGTTCAACTTTGAAGCTCATGGCAAGAGTATAATGAAGGAGAGAGAAGTTAGATTAGGGTTTGGATGAGATGGTGCTGGAGCTGCATGTTTGAGAGGCATGTTGAGTTATAAGGGAAAGACAGAGTACAGGAAAGAGATTGAGTGCGTGCTGAACAGCATGGTATAAAGACAATCTCTCCATCAACAACTGCAAAATGCAGGAGCTGGTCATTGATTTCAGGAAGCCGTGTGGAGGGCACGCCCCTGTTTGCATCAGTGGTTCTGAGGTGGAGATGGTCAAGAGCATCAAGTTCCCAGGAGTGACGATCACCAATAATCTGTCCTGGTCCACTATGGTCATGAAAGCACAGCAACCCTTCTACTTCCACAGGAGCCTAAGGAAATTCTTCATGTCCATAAAGATTCTCAAATTTTTATAGACGCAACGCGGAAAGCATTCTCTCTGAGTGCATCACAGCATGGTACAGCAACTGTTCTTCCCAAGACTGAAAGAAACTACACAGAGTTGTGAATACAGCCCAGTCCATCACGCAAACCAGCCTCCCATCCACTGACTTTGTCTATGCTTCTCACAGCCTCAGGCAAGTAACTAACATAATCAAAGACCCCTCCCCCACTGGCTATACTGTTTTCCATCCTCATCCATTGGGCAGAAGATATGACAGTTTGTATACATGTAAGAACAGCTTCTTCCCTGCTGTTATCAGACTTTTGAACGGACCTCTTTAATGTTCATGTTGATCTCTCTGTGTACCTTTTCAGCAGCTGTAACATTGTATTATGCACCCTTCTGTTACCCTGATGCACTTGTATCACATGATCTGCCTGTAAAGCATGTAAGACAACACTTTTCACTGTACCTCGGCACACATGACAGTAATAAAATCAAATCAAATCAAAGCAAGTTAAATTGAGAAAGTTAATTCCAGCAGGATGAACAGAAAGAGATGGGTGCTGGTATGGAGGGGGATCTGGGCTCTTAATATTGAAGGCAAGCCTGTTAGAGACTCGAGCAGAGCAGCATCAAACTCCTGTAAATTATGCTATAAGTCATTTCTCTGTCACATTATATCTAAGAGCAATAGCCTCAGAATTTGCAACATTTAAAACAACAATCGTCATCAAACCTGTTCTGAAGAAGGGTCACTGGATTTCTCTGTGATTTCCCTCCACAGATGCTGCCAGACCTTCTGAGATTTTCCAGCAATTACTGTTTTTATTTCAGATTGACAGCATCTGCAGTTCTTTCGGTATATTTTTGTTTTAACTATCATCAAAACCTGCCATAGGAATATAGCGGCAAGGAAAGCCCATTCAGCTCTTTGAGCTGGTTCTATCATTTGACTAGATTATGGCTGATCTTCTACCTTAATGCTACTTCCTCACACTCTCTTCCCCATATCCCTTGGTATCATTAGTATCGGGAAATCTATGCATCTTGATCCTGAATATGTTCAGTGACTGAACCTCTACACCTTTCTGGGTTAGATATTCTGTAGATTTGTTGTCTTGTAGGCAAATAGATTTCTCTTCATCGCAGTCATAAATGGCCTACCAAATGTTCTGAGACTGTACCTCCAGTTCTAGACCTCTAGCCGAAACATCTTTCTACTTTGTTGAGCTCTGTGAGAAATCTGTCTGTCTCTATGGAAACACTCTTATTCTCTAAACTCTTGAGAATACAGGTCCAGACTCCATCCACCATTCTGGGAATCAGTCTGGTGAACCTTCATTACACCAGCTTTCTGCCAACTATTGCATCACATCTGATGCTAATACTGAACAAGTTCAATCCGAGTGAGATCATAAGTTGTACATTTTTTTTTTTTTTTTTCTTTTTGTTTACCATGGGAGTCAGTTATTGAACAAACTCACAAGAGACTGCCAAGGTACTTTTAGAAAAGAGAACAATCAAGTTCACTATAGAAAAGATAAATGTAAACTATACTACATAGTACAAGAACTATCTGAAGCAAACTTATTACAAGTATTGGAAAGAAAGATTCAACCCTTTTATTCCTACAATACCCTAATATCCCCCAAACCCCAGTAACGCATCACCCATGCTACTCCATGTTCAGCTGGTGCAGCCGTAACTAGTTTCTTTTTGGCAATTTCTGTGGTCTCTTGATGTTTTTTTTTAAATCAGTTAATGTTGCTTCTTGATTCCTTTTAAACAAGTTTCCAACTCAGCTCACTTATTCCTTAACCCGTATTAACTTCATGCTTGAACAGCTTTGTCCGATGTCATCCTTTACGACACCAGCACAGCATTCTGTTTCTGATTTATTTTCTAAGCATCCCCAGCATTTCTCCTCTTCTGTACTTGACTGTTTTTATTTTTTTGGAGACAGCTAAACTCACAGCACCTCTGTTGTTATGAACATATTGGTCCAGATATTCTGAGTCAGGATCCTCTAGAATTCCAGATGCAGCTGACTGTGTGGGAATTGTCCATGAAATTGAAGATTCTGAGGGGTAATTTCCCTGTGTCTGGAACTCCCTATTAAGGTTAGAATTCAGAGGGGTCTGCTTCCATTAAGTTAATAGGTACACAGGAAAAGTTAGGTGGTTTTAAATAAAAAGCCTGACTCCTACGCACACAGACACAGGTGCTGACAGAGGCACATGCTCACTCTTTCTCCTTGTATACTTACCTTTTTGCAGCTTTCAAAATGTCTAGCTGTGCTGCTGGACAATAAAATGTAAAAACACTCCGAATTCTGCAGAAGGGGAGGTGTTTTGACTTTCCTGGACTGTCCCTCACGGCAACTGAATTGATTTCAGGTACACTCTCCAATCCTGACTCCTTCAGCAGTGTAATTATGGGCTAGAAATGCAGAGCTCAATACTTACGTGGAAGAAAGGGAATGGAGAGGCAGTTGGACTGCAATGGCTGTCTCTCCCTGTCTGGCTGTCTCTCCCTGTCTGGCTGTCTCTCCCGGTTGTACAGCTCAGTCAGCAAACACCAGAACAAATATCTTATTGGGCGCTTTGGATTAATTCCTCTTGGGGAAGATAGGGATGTAGTGGTTATATCATTGGACTAGTAATCCAGAACCCTCGGCTCATGAGCTGGGGCTGTGTTCAAATCCCACCCAAATCTCAAATCGTGAAATTTTAATTCTGTAAAAATCTATAATTTAAAAAAAACTAGCCTAATGGAGATCACTGTTAATTGTTACAAAAACCCATATGGATCACCTCATGCCCTTTTGGGAAGGAAATCTGCCATCTTTACCTGTGACTCCAGACCCACAGCAATGTGGTTGACTCTTAACTGACAATGGGCAATTAGGGATTGGTAATAAATCAGTCTATGATGCCGACTTCCCATGTCTGATTTTTTAAAATTGCTGATTTTAGCTCACTGTTTAACATTAATTTCGGACTTTTTTTTTTTGAAAAAGAAAACAGGTCAGACTTTCACAGAACTGAAAGTAAAATCCATTTTTTTTTCTCCACTTTAGGACTTAAGTTTCCAAACAATATATTCTGAACCATCCTCACATAAGTACATCCTTTCTTAGGTAAGGAGATTAAACTGCACAGAGTACTCGAGGTGGAGTTCTATTAATTTGACTCTGGTAGCTGTGTGTGGGAGAATTATTTTTTCAGTGTTGGTAGAAATATTTTTGTTGTGAAATGTGCTTGGAAATAAATGGAAACTTAAGTCAAAGTTTTGCATCATGTAACTAATTGGAGAGAACAAAATACAAGAACTTCACCAGTGGGAGGTGGTGAAGATGATTAATCTGCAGGCTTAAAAGTCACAATGTTGACAACATGTACAAGAATAGTGTTTCTGGATGGTCCTCTGTCTTTTTGTTTTGGAGACCAGATTTTCACCAGATGCTGGCCTAGGATACAGTTCCTCTTCTGGTAGATCTTCCTTTGATATAGCTGCCCATAAATCTCTGAACAGTCCAGGTAGAATAGTGGTTGGATTAAAATAAACTGCAGATGCTAGAGATCTGAAACAAACATAAAGCAACATTGCTGCAGAAACTCAGCAGGGCTAGCAGAATCCGTGGGAGAAAGCTGAGTTGATGTTTTGAGTCCACTGACCCTTCTGGTTATATTACTGGGCTACTAATCAGGAGGCCTGGCCTAATAAACCAGAGAACATGCGTTTCAATCTCACACCATAGCAGTTAAAGCATTTGAGGTTTTGTTAAAAAGTCTGTAAATCTGCCACTGGTAAAAGTGACAATGAAGCTGTTGGACTGTCATATAATAACTGCGTCCCTTGTGTCCTTTTTGTTTTGTACATCATTTCTGGGATGGATTCATTCCTCTGTGTTGTTCTTAACATTGTTTATAAATAACTCCTAATTATATCAGAAATCATTAAGAAGAAGGTCCTGTACCTTGGCTTGGAAAAACTGTTATTCTGAACTGTTATTTCTCTACTTTTCTAATTTATTGCTGGACTTTATTTCTTCTTTTTTTTTCCCCAAAGAATTTGAACTTAAGAATCTGTACCTAGCTAGTCTTGTACCTAAGATGGCACCATAAGTAGCGACTTGTAAACTTTTCACAGTACTCATGTGAGTACACGTGCCATTAAACCTAATTCAATTCAGTTCAACAAGGGCACAGGCAGTAATCATGGGCCTTACAAGCAACAGGGTTTGATTTCACTTTTACCCAACAATTGTATGACCATGTGCTTTCTGTGAAAGCTAGGAGAGCTTCCCTCAGCCATTGTTAACATCTCTGAGGTTGGGAGCAATTTTGGCTGCGCACTTGAAACAAGTTGCTTGTCCTCCCTCTTGACTGTATTTGATGTGTGACAGAAAAGAAAACACTGATCTCAGCATAGGAAACAAAAGCCATTCAGTCTTCCTCCTGACTGTTCAATAACAATCAACCTTTTGTTATAAGCAAAAGTTCTTGGTCACATAGTCACAGAGTTACCATAAGGGTGCTGTATTTGCATAAATAAGACTTTGCTTTGCAAATAATTTTACCTGTTGTTGCCGAACAAACTGCACGAACTCGGTTTAGTCCTCAGTTAAGGACTCACCTTTATCCCCCTCCACCCGAACATCAATGAATACCGCTCGCGCCTGGACGTTGAACAGTTTTTCCGCCACCGCCTCCATGCTTATTTCTTTAATTGCGATTCTAACCCCCCTCTACAGACCCCTTCTCCTGCCTCCAACACACACCACCCCAAGGCCTCCTAACTCCTCCAAAACTTCTGATTCCCTGGCCCTCAACACCTCATTTTCACAATGGACGTCCAGTCCCCCTCTAATTGCATTCCCGATGCGGAGGGCTTTTAGGCCATCTGCTTCTTCCTCTCCCGCAGGCCCACCCAGTCCCCCTCCACCAACACCCTTATCTGCCTAACCGAACTCGTCCTTACCCTTAACAACTTCTCCTGCAACTCTTCCCACTTTCTACAGACCAAGGGGGTGGCCATGGGTACCCGCATGGGCCCAAGCTATGCCTGCCTCTCTGTAGAATTAGTCGGACAATCCCTCTTCCGCTGCTACACTGGCATTATCCCCCACCTCTTCCTCCGTTACATCGATGACTGTATCGGCGCCGCCTCATGCTCCCACGAGGAGCTCGAATGGTTCATCAACTTCTCTAACACCTTCCACCCCAACATCAAGTCCACCTGGACCATCTCTGATACCTCTCCCTCCTTCCTGGATCTCTCTGTTTCCATCTCTGGTGACCACCTGGAAACTGATATCTATTTCAAGCTCACCGACTCCCACAGCTACCTCGACTACACCTCCTCTCGCCCACCTTCCCGCAAGAATGCGATCCCCTATTTCCAATTCCTCCTCCTCTGCTCCATCTGCTCCCAAGATAAGGCATTACACTCACAGACGTTCCCGGCTGTCCTCGTTTTTCATGGACTGCAATCCCCCGTCCCGCCCCACAGTGGTTGAAAACACCCTCGACCGCATCTCTTGTGTTTCCCGTGCCTCAGCCCTCCCACCCCTTCCCCGCAATAAAAACAAGGACAGAATTCCCCTCGTCCTCACGTATCACCCCATTACCCTCCGGATTCAACACATCATTCTCCGCCACCTGCAATTTGACCCCACTACCAAGGATATATTTCCCTCCCCACCCTTATCTGCCTTCTAGAGGGACTGCTTCTCCGCGACTCCCTCGTCTGCTCCACACTCCCCACTAGCCCCACCACCCCCAGCACCTTTCCCTGCTACACCTGCCCCTACACCTCCCCCCTCACCTCCATCCGAGGCCCCAAGAAAACCTTCCACATTAAACACATGTTCACCTGCACATTCACTAATGTGGTATATTGTATCTGCTGTTCCCAATGTGGCTTCCTCTACATTGGGGAGACCAAGCGGAGGCTCGGAGACCACTTTTTGGACCACCTACACTTGGTTCGTGATAAACAACACCACCTCCCAGTTGCGAACCACTTCAGCTCCCCATTCCACTCCCTGGTCGACATGTCCATCCTGGGCTTCCTCCAGTGTCACAACGATGCCCCCCAAAAATTGGAGGAACAGTACCTCCTATTCCGCCTTGGAAGCCTACAACCCAATGGTCTCAATGTGGACTTTACGAGTTTGAAAATCTCCCCACCCCTGACTTCATCCCAAGACTAGCCCCCCTCTCATCCCTGCCTTCTTGACCTGTGTGGCTTCTCTCCACCTATCTGCTCCACTATCTACCTTCTATCACTGCCCCCACCCCGCCCTCGCTATTTATTTCGGAGCCCCCTTCCCCATTTCTGAAGAAAGAGTCCAGACCCGAAACGTCAGCTTTCCTGCTCCTCTAATGCTGCCTGGCCTGCTGTGTTCCTCCAGCTCCACACCTTGTTAACTCAGTTTAGTGTTGTTCTCTTTTTATACTGTCCAAAATTGACTGTAGATTTTAGAACTAGGAGCTGATTTAAATATAGATTGTATTGTCATGTGTACTCAAGTACAGGGGTACAGTGAAACATGTATAATGTGGAGCATAGTCTGAGAATTAAAGCCAGACCATTCAGGAGAAATGTTAGGAAGCACGTCTATACACAACGTAGTAGAGGTTTGGAACTCTCTTCTGTAAACAATACTTGATACTAAATCAGTTGTTAATTTTAAACCTGAGACAGATAAATTTTTGTTAATCAAAGGTATTAAGGGATATAGGCCAAAGCCAGATGTATGGAGTTAAGGCAGAGATCAGCCATGATGTGTGGTGGAACAGGCTCGAGAGACTGAATGACTATTCCTGTTCGGGTGTTCCTCTTCGTGTTCCTTTTACAACAACCCAGATAGTTGTCTTTTATCTTTTGCAGAGTAACTGGTTCACCTGTAGTGCAGGAATAGATTAGAACCTATTTACACATCATTATTATAACATATAACATACACAACATACAATTGGACTTGTGCTGGATATTGCACATACCAGAACAACACTAGTTAATAACACAGTCCTTCATCCGTTGATCTTCTGTGTACTTTGTTGATGAGAATAACTTTGCATCTTCACTGTTGGTTTCTAGGCAACTGGGAATACAAGTATGACTCTATCATCATGCAGTACCCTCTTTACCTGCCAGAGAATTGTACGTTTAATGTCTGTATGTCACTGGTGTTCAGTGTCGGTCATTTTGGAGTCATTCTGACATTTTGTTTTAAAAGCCATTCTGTGCTGTTTTGTTTTGGCTCAGATGTTCTGAACTCCTCCTCTCACTTACTCAGTCTCTTTTCCCCCATCTCATCCAACCTGTCTTGCAGCCGAGGAGTGATGGACCACGCCGTGGCCTGAGACACATCACAAACAACTGGAAAAGACCGCTGTCTACAAATAATAAACTTCAGGTCCTGTGTCTGATCTGGAGCTAAATTTTCAAACAAATTCTAGACTGACACTCCAACTATTCTGCAGTTCTGATGAGAGATCATTGACCTTAATTGTTAGCTCTATTTCTCTCTCCACTGATGCTGCCAGTCCTACTCAATATTTCCTGATTTTATCTCTGATTTCAAGTATCCACAGTATGTTGTTTTTAATTAATATCCATGTCCTGAGAGTTACCACTGACCAGATACTGAACTAGTTGAGCTTTACAAACACAGTGGCTACAAGAACAGGTCAGAAACTAGGAATCCTGCAGAGATAACTAACCATCTGACTCCCTAAAATCTGTAAACCATCTATAAGGCACAAGTCAGGAGTGTGATGGAATACTCCCCACTTGCCTGGATAAGTGCAGCTCCAACAACACTTTTTTTTTGTTTTTTAAAAAAACAAAAGCTTGACACCATCCAGGACACGGCAGCCCAATTAATTGACACCACATCCGCAAACTTCATTCCCTTCACTGACGTGCAGCAGCAGCAGTGTGTACCATCTAAAAAATGCGCTGCAGGAATTCACCAAGACACCTTAGACAATACCTTCCAAATACACAACCACTTCCATCTAGAAAGGCAAGGACAATAGATATGTGGTAACACCACCACCTGCAAGTTCCCATCCAAACCACTGACCACCCTGACTGGAAATATATCATCATGCCTTCAGTATCGCTGAGTCAAAATCCAGGAACAACTCCTTAACTGCAGTGTGGGTCTGTCTACAGCACATGGACTGCAGTGATTCAAGAAGGCATCTCACCACCACCTTCTCAAGGGCAACTAGGGATGGCCAGTAATGTAGGACAGCCAGCGATGCCCATATCCCATAAAATGAAAACAAAATTAAAAGTTGATGGTTTGTTTGAGCTTTAACGCATTCATAAAAAAACTTGACTAAGGTGCGTATTTGGGTCACACAAAATCATGATTTCCACCCAGGAAACAAAAGAATATTTTGGCTTTTTAAAATAAAATTACAGAAATTAACCTAGCTGGACAAAAATATATAAGAAAGGTTTCTTCAGGAATCCTGGGAAGTTTCAGTTCTGTTCTTTGAATGGAAGATATTGTATTAAGTGTAAAGACTTCTTTCTGTTTTAAGCAAAATAAATGGCTCTTAAAACATCACTTACCCATAACAGCAAATTCATTTGTCAGTTTTCAGGGATTTTAACAAAATTCACCTTGTTGTAGGCTTGTTTAGCATGGTGCAAAGAAAAGTTGTTTAATTTGGAGTGCAGAGAATTTCGCAGAGAGATAATATGGTAGTCCTGTGAATATTTGTTGTCTCTGTCCTCATCCTGTTTGTCTTACATTTTGAATGGAATTAACTGGTGTGCTCATTGAGATAGGAATTTAAAATTAGTTAAAATATTTTTTCTCCTTGGTCAAACATCTTGTTATATTAATAAGGGGTCAACTGGGGAAGAATGCAGAGATCTGGTCAGCTCACATTCCTTTGCTTAAGGGAAAAAATATATACCTCAGCTTTCTGAACACAAGTATCTAAATGATGCGGGGAAGGGAAATCCCAGGTTTGATTCTGATCCTGCGCTGAGTTGGCTGGTCTCGGCCAAAAAGGCAGTAAGGATATTTATTTAGTCTTACAATGTCCTTGGGTTAAGATGAGAAGAAATTAGTTGGACTGTCTGCTCCTGAATGCTGACTAATAACTCCTAGAAATGTGTGTGTACAATTAGTAATATAGATGCATATGTATAGATTATGTGTATGTGTACGAATGTACACACATGTAGAAATATGCTGAACAAAGACCGCATAGAACTTTTAAATGTGGTTTGATGCTGCGTTGAGTTTGGGTTCATAACTGACTGGTTGCAGAGGAAACAAAGTCAAGAACTGACCTTAGGCCTAGACTGCAAAGCAACATTATTTATTATTCATTAATATTAAAATTCTGCTATATATGGTAACCATAAATAGTACATAGGTTCTGACATTAGGTAGAGACTAATCTAACCTCTTCATGTGTTCATGTCGATGTGGTTATGTAAGTCTTCCAGCTGAAATTGTTGCAGTCTGGTGGTATTCTTCCAGCATTCTAACCCCTTCCACTTGGTGCCGTTTATACCCAATGATGTGCAGTTCTGTGTCATCATCACAAGGTTTGCTCCAGGCTTCTGAAGCCCTTCTGCAGCACAGCTTTGTAATGTCATTGGAGTCTAGGAACAGGAGGAATACATTTAGTCCTTTTGAGACTGTTCTGGTTTTCAGTGGACCATGACTCAAAGTGACATTAATCTGTAAACCTGATTTTGCTCAATATTCTTTTAGGACTTCTACTCAACAAAAATCTATCAATCTTTGTGAATTTGATATGGGGCAGCACAGTGGCTCAGCCTCACAGAACCAGGGTTTGATTCCACCCTCGGGTGTCTGTGTGGAGTTTGCATGTTCTCCCTGTGCCTGCATGGATTTCTTCCAGGTGCTCCAGTTTCTTCTCTCAATCCAAAGTTCTGCAGGTTTGGATTGGCCATGCTAAATTGCCCATAGCGCCTAGGGGTGTACAAGCTGGATGGATTAGCCATGGGAAATGCAGGTTACAGGGATAGGGTAGGAGTGTGGCTGAGGATGGGATGCTCTTCAGAGTGTCGATGTGAACTCGATGGGCCGAATGGCCTGCTTCCACACTCGAGGGATTCTATGATTCTGATATGAGGAAAATAAGGTGTGTGGGAAGGTACATGGGGGAGTGGAATTACATAAGGTGGTTCATGCACTAAGCCACAGATCTGATGCACCAAATTTCAGTTACATTTTGTATAGTTTCTCACTCCTCTTCATAATGTCCCTTCAGCAAGGGAAATGACCTGTATTTATGAGGATCTGCATTCTTGTACAGAAAAATTCAATGGTACCCATTTCTTGAGCAAGATTATGGACTGTGGAAGTGATATAATGCCAAAGGGACAATTTTCATTCATAACTATCATGAGGAGCATCTCTCTCGCTTTGTAAAATTGAAACTGTCATTTTTTTTTTTATTCTACTGCCTCAAAACTAGCTTAAAATATTTATGACAACAAGGTGCAGGGCTGGATGAACACAGCAGGCCAAGCAGCATCATAGGAGCAGAGAGGCTGACGTTTCGGGCCTCGACCCTTCATCAGAAAAGGGGGAGGGGAAGGGGGTTTTGAAATAAATAGGGAGAGAGTGGGAGGCGGATAGAAGAGGGATAGAGGAGAGGATAGGTGGAGAGGAAACAAACAGGTCGAAGAGGCAGGGATGGGGCCAGGAAAGGTGAGTGTAGGTAGGGAGTTAGGAAGGGGATAGGTCAGTCCAGGGAGGACGGACAGGTCAAGGGGGCGGGATGAGGTTGGTCGGTAGGAGATGGAGGTGCGGCTTGAGGTGGGAGGAGGGGATAGGTGGGAGGAAGAACAGGTTAGGGAGGCGGATAGAAGAGGGATAGAGGAGAGGATAGGTGGAGAGGAAACAAACAGGTCGAAGAGGCGGGGATGGGGCCAGGAAAGGTGAGTGTAGGTAGGGAGTTAGGAAGGGGATAGGTCAGTCCAGGGAGGACGGACAGGTCAAGGGGGCGGGATGAGGTTGGTCGGTAGGAGATGGAGGTGCGGCTTGGGGTGGGAGGAGGGGATAGGTGGGAGGCAGGGACGAGTTGGACTGGTTTTGGGATGCGGTGGGGGGAGGGGAGATTTTGAAACTTGTGATGCTGCTTGTGATGCCCCTATGATGCTGCTTGGCCTGCTGTGTTCATCCAGCCCTGCACCTTGTTGTCTCGGATTCTCCAGCATCTGCAGTTCCTACTATCTCTTAAAATATTTATGTATGGCTTGTCTTTTGATAAACCTGTGTTAGTTTGATATTTTTATGATTTAAATGTGGTTTGTTTTTAAATTATTTGTTTTGGGAATTACTGCTGAGTCCAATTTTCTTGCCTCTGTCTAATTCCCCTTGAGGATGTGGGAGTGAATCATTTGCCTTGAGTTGCTGTTGTCCATGTGGAGTGTATGCACTGACAGTGCTGTTCAGGACGAAGTTCCAGATTTTGACCCAGCAGTACTGAAGGAAAAGTAATTTTGCATAAGAATCTGAAAGGAGTATTACTTCATTGAGTGCAATAAGCACCAGCTATTGTGACTTTGTCATAAGGATTTATCAGCATAAACGTAGAGCTTGTAGGGATCCAGAGCTCCAAACAATCTCTGTTGTAATGTAGTTAATATTCTTCGAATCTGTGAATAGTTGCTGTAATCTCATGACCGTTGTATTCTTTACTCAGCAAGATTCTTTGAGTTAGACCAGAAAGGTGGATAGCTTAATGTATGCTGGATTACCTTGAGTTTATGCAATCATTGATGTGTTTCCGAGTCAAGGTACTGTGTAACTTAGAGGGAACCAGCCTGTGAAGGTAGGAACAAAGAAGCAGGAGTAGACCATTCATACCTCCCAGCCTTCTCTAGAGTCCTGATTCTAGATCATGGATGATCATCTACCTCAATGCCATATTCCCACCGTATCCCCAATAAATGTCAGTAACAACTTATTATTCTTTTTCTTGAACTTATTCAATGCTTGAGCTGCTGGAGCCTTCTGGGCTAGAAAATTCCACAGATTTGCCACCATCTTTTGGAATGCTGTGTTCAATTCTGGTCTCCCTGCAATAGGAAAGATGTTGTGAAACTTGAAAGAATTCAGAAAAGATTTACAGGGATTTAAAGATGTTGCCAGGGTTGGAGGGTTTGAGCTGAATGGAGAGGCTGAATAGGCTGGGGCTATTTTCTTTGGAGTGTCAGAGCTGTGAACTTATACGGGTTTTT
The DNA here is from genome assembly GCF_021869965.1 of Rhincodon typus. Taxonomy (NCBI): domain Eukaryota; kingdom Metazoa; phylum Chordata; class Chondrichthyes; order Orectolobiformes; family Rhincodontidae; genus Rhincodon; species Rhincodon typus. Next base: position 129,662,400 of record NC_063332.1, on the reverse strand, counting down.
AAAATCACGAGGGGCATGGATAGAGTGATTAGCCAAGGTCTTTTCCCCCAAGGCAAGGGGGGTCTAAAACTAGAGGGCATAGGTTCAAGATGAGAGGGGAAAGATTTAAAAGGGACCTCGGGCAACTTTTTCATACAAAAGGTGGTGCATATATGGAACGAGCTGCCACGGGAAGTTGTGGAGGCGGGTACAATGATAACATTTAAAAGGCATCTGGATGGATACGTGAATACGAAGGGTTTTGAGGCTTATGGCCCTAATGCTGGCAAATGGGACTAGATTAATTTAGGATATCTAGTTGGCATGGACAAGTTGGATTGAAGAGTCTGTTTGGCAAACGTGATTTCGTCGTCTTAAATTTGTGTTGATTCTGTCCAGCCTGAGAATTATTTTCTAAATATCTGGGTAGCTGTATCCTGTAACTAGATTCTAGTACTTTCCCTACTACTGACAATGTCTAACAAGTCTGTAGTTTCATTTTTTGGGTCTCCCTCATTTCTTAAACAGTGATGTTAAATTTGTAACATCCCAATTTGAAGGGATTGCTGCAGAATTAATAAGATTTTGACAGATGATCAGCAATACAGTGCAGTTATGTTCCCATGCATCTGCTGCTTTTGTCTGGCTGTGGGGTGGGGGTCTGGTAATGTAAGCTGCTGGTTGGAGCTTTTTCAATGATGGGAGAGAGAACTTAATTGGCAGGAGGCAAACATTCAGCTTCCCACTGGCAGCTTAAAGTTTTGGCGTTCTCAAAACCTTTGTCGGGTTCGTCGGTGTTTCCAAATTAATGGAATTGCGCTCCTATCCACACATCATAAGCACGATCTTTTTTGGTAAAAATAGGGACCAATTATGTTCACAGACCTGACTATACTGGCATCTACCTGGTGGAGTCGATTTATTCCTCCAAACTTGATGACTACAAACTTATTCATTATCTTAGCTCCTTCTAACCTATCCCATCCTTTGTGCAGTGTCTTACGCGACCTCATAAAAGGTGTCACTCATGTGACATTGTTTGTTCTTAACTGTTTGCAGTGAAAAGGGTGAAGCCTGACCAAATCAACAAGCTGCCTAGATGAGGCAGCCACACTGACCAATGCCAGCAAACCTGACTGGGTTAAGCAAGTTGGCGGTCAACTCAGAAGGTTCAGAGAAAGGTGAGTTTGGTGGAATGGAAGTTAACAGGTATTTGAAGGATCCTAAGGAGTGGACAGAGAACCTATGGTACAAGTGGAACAATTAGTGATAAGAGGATGGATTAACACAATGGGGTGATTAAGTGCACTGTGAAGGGAGAAAGAGTGGGTGAATTGAATAATGGGCAGTATTAAGGCTAAGGCGGGACATAAGGATCTGAATGGGAGTGAGATTAGGAGCAAGAGCAAGAATGTAACATAGTCAAAGAGCTAACAGTCAACGACGGAATTGAATTCGGACCGAGCAGAAACCTAAGGGAAGGAGAAGACCTTCTACAATGATCGGGGAAATGTGTGAAGTGTAGATGGGGAGGGTAGAGGGAGAGCGAATCAAATGCAAAATTTGGAACCGCCATATGTCTCCTAAGTCAGTTCGCAAAAGAAGGCCTTGCAGAGAATGCACAATATAAATGGGAAGGGTCTGAGATCAGTTTCCATGTGTTATAGCACAGCACAAACACACCCAACTGAGGGAATTGAAAGTATTACAATGCAAGTACTTAGATAAGGACTGAGCACTGAAGGGAAATTTTCACTGCAGAATGAAAGTGAATAATCCGTGGATTTGATTGGAATGCTCTTGAGAGGGTCAGTGTAGACCAGATGGGCCGAATGACCTCTTCTGCACTGTAGAGATTCTATGAATAGTGAGGTGAGGCAGTCAGGCACACAAAAATTTAGTATGAATTTTTATATGAATATGCGAAAGAATGTCTGTATGAATATGTGGACAATCAGAACTGAGAACTAGTCATGGCACAGTAGTAATCATGTCCTCAGAAGAAGCTTGTGTCATATTGTTAAACATTAAGATACTTTGCTATTAAATGTAAGTTAATTTATTCCATTGACACCAATGACGTCCTGTTCAGTTTCGAGCATCAGTATGTACTTGCTCAGGATTATATGGGGGCTGCACTTTATAAATCCAGCCTCAGTTTGTGAGGAGTGTTCGTGTAAATTCAGATAAATTACAGTTAAAATATTGCTGATTGACTGGGGCTCTTTTCATTATACTAACCAGGGATTGGGATCTTGAGGCTGCAGAGAGAAACATAAAGGTTTGTGTTTGTCATGAGCTGTCACCTTTTTCCAAGATGGTGTTAAGATATTGGAGCTTGATGTGTAGCTGCGGGTAGCAAATTGGAGGCAGACGGATGTAGGTGTTGAGTGCTGCCTTCAGCGTGAGCATCATTTCCTTGCTGTCCTGCCAGCTCAGCGGCCTGCTCCTCAAAGGTGTTTATGTCAGACATCTGCCATCTCCCCATCCCACCAGCTGCTGTATGTGAATGTTTGAGTTTATTGTGAATGTTCTCCTGTGGCAGGTGAGAAGCATTAAGATGGGTACAAGAGCACAATGCCTGCATTGATAGACATGGGTAGAGATGTCAGGCCCTAGGGCTGTGATTGTCCATGTGCATTAATTGTAAGAGGAATGTGGTATGGGGGAGTTAGGTGTTAAAGCCTCCTGAATGAAAGGTAGTTTGGTGTTGTCAAAGAGCTGTATTTGATATGATGTTTGTGCCCAAGATACCTGTGCCAAAGAAGGCCACTCTTGGTGGTTTCTGATGTCTCTGCTTTTCTTAAATTCATGATTAGCTCCCATTCTGTTCTGATGCTGATCTATACATCTAAGGTTTTAGAGTAGATTTGTAGCTCGGGTGATGATGTTGTAGCTGGTTGGCTTGCTGAGCTGGTTCGTTGTTTCGCAGACGTTTCATTACCATGTTGGGTAATGTCATCAGTGCAGCCTCCGATGAAGTGCCGTTGTGTTTTCCCGCCTGTTATTTGAACTCTGGAGTCCATTAAGCTGGATTACCTCACTTCCGGTTTCCCTTCGCAATGGAGTGTATATGGGGTCGAGCTCTGTGTTTGTTGATAGCTTTCTCAGTGGAGTACCACATTTCTAGGAACAAGGGACAAGCAAAGCAGAGACCAGCATGGGAATTCCCAGAAGCATGGCACTCCACTACGAAAGCCATCAACAAACACATAGAGCTCAACCCCACATACACACCACTGTGAAGGAAAACTGGAAGCGAGGTAATCCAGCTCAACGGACTCCAGATTTCAAATAACAGGTGGGAAAACACAACGGCGCTTTATCAGAGGCTGCACTGATGATGTTACCCAGCAAGGTAACGAAAAGTCTGCGAAACAACGAACCAGCTCGGCGAGCCAACCAACTACAACATGATCTATACATCTTTAGTTTCACACTAAAGACCTGCATGGAATCAAGGACACAAACACAAAAGGTGGTTTCAGGAAACACCTCCTCACAAAGGCCTTAACTGTGTCAACCAGCAGGGACTGTGGCACATCCACCTAACATTTGGTTGCCTGCAGAAGTTCATCACATTAGTCTGCTTGCTGCAGGATGCTTTTCAAGTCATGGTCCTGACTAATAAACTCATCATTGACCCACTAAATGTGCAAACTCAGGTGTGCAAGGCAGTGTCATTGCACCAGTGCTGTTCTCCATCTTCCTTGCTGCAATACTGCAGCCCATTATCCATGAAGTGTCCAATGGTGTGGAGCTAATCTACGCAAGTCCATCAACTGGGTTGCCTTTAGCTGCTAATCAGCCCCCATACTTCTTTGATATTGAAGCAAATTGCAGTTCTGTGTGTGCTCACTCATTAGCTCAACTCCAAACTATTGCTAATGCTTTCATAGAGTCATATGAGAGAATAGGCCTCGGGTTAAACACCAGAAGGCACAGGTCCTATACCAGCCTGCCCCATGGTGCTTGGGTGAGAGTAAAGAACAAAGGTCTGTGGCCAATGTACATCGGGTTTCATGCCTTGGGAGCCTGCTCTCAGTGAGGCCAGACCTCTATGATGAAATTTGACCATCTCCTATGTGTCAGTGCAGCCCTCAGCTGTCTGAGGATCAGAGGGCTTGTTTGATGATAAAGATCTTGCGCCAAACACCAAGCTCAGTGTTATGAACCTTACTGTCTATCTAGGAGACATGAACATTGCAGAGGAGACCTCTCCAATCCCTTAAGAAATATCACCAGCAATGCCAATGCAAAGTCCTACAAATCCACTGGCAGGATAGGTACTCCATTATCAAGTATCCCCTCTCAGGCCAACATCCCCACTATCGAGACACTGGTTTCAATCAATCAGCTCAATTAGGTGGGCCGCATCATCCACGTGCTTGACACAAGACTCCAAAAGCAAGCTCTGCTCTGAATTCTGTTGCAGTAAGTAGTTACCGGGGAGGTGGGTGGGCAGTGGAAATGTTTCAAGGATGTCCTTAAAGCCTCCCAGAAAAAAAACGCAATGCCTCCACCGACTTTGAATGTTATGACCTTGAAGTGCTCATCCAAAGAATTTTTAAAGGTTGAGGTTTCCTGCTCCTACCACTGAGGCAGTGCATCCCAGATTCTCGCCACCCCCCCACCCCCCAACTGTGGGTGGAAATGTTATACCTCCAGACCCCTCGAAACCTCTTGCCTTTCACCTTAACATTATGCCTGCTCACCTGCTAAGTTCACCTATTTGAACTAAGGCCATAATAAGGTCTGGATTTCAATGGCCTTGGAGGAACCCAGTATTTTTTTAGCCACTTCAATATTTTTTATTGTGTCGACAAGTTAATTCCATGAATTATTGCTCTGAAATTTTAGGGAACAGATTAACTTTTATTTCCTGATTTATTTCTTTTTTGTTTCTTCATTTATATTGCCTCAGAGGCACATGACTAGAATTAAATCCTTTGGGTGAATATGAATTTATTTTGTTTGATTCTAATGAAAACTAAAGTAATTTGCTGTGTTATTTAAATTAGAACTGCATGACCGTAGAAACACAGAACTTAGCAGAAATTGTAGGCCGCTTGGTTCTTTGAACCTGCTGTGTCGTTTGTTGAGATCATGGCTGATCTGGTTGTGGACTCAGTTCCACTTTCCTGTGTCTCGCCCGTAAACCTTAATTCACTTCATCAAAAATCTAACTTGTCGTTGATTCAGCCCCCATACTTCTTTGATGTTGAAGCAAATTTAAAAGACTACCAACCCTCTGAGAGGAAAATAAATTCTCCTTTTTTTCCATAAAACTTAGCCTTCCTATTCTTATATTGTACCCTAATTGTGGTCTCTTGTTCAAAAGGAAGCATCCTTTCAGAATCTACCATGTCAAGTCCTCTCAGAATCCTGTCAAGACCTCTCAGGATCTTGAGAAGATCAACTGTCATTCTTCTAAACTCCAATATGTATTGGCTATCTTTCTTTGCAAACCCTTCATCTCAAGAATGAGATAAGTGAACCTTCTGTGAACTGTTTCTATTTCAATTCTATCCTTTTTCAAATACAGTCTAAAACTGCACATGGTACTCCAGATGAGGTCTCACCAAGGCCCTGTACAGCTGCAGTAAAACCTCCCTACTTGTATACTCCATTACCCTTGCAATAAATGCCAATACTCCATTTACCTTCCAGATCAATTCCTGTACCTGCAAAACTAACCTTTTTTTTTTCTTGCACGTACCAGGATATAGCTCTGAATTGGTCAATCTTTCTCCTTTTAAATTGTTGTTTTTCTGTCTCTCTTGCCAAAGTGAAAAGTTCATATTTTCCTACATTACGGCTCACCTGTCAAATGTTTGATACTCGTTTGTACCACTTTGCTGACCCTCTACCTCTGATAAAATAACTTTTTTACCTATTTTCATGGCAAAATTAGCTACCATACATTCAGTGTCCTCATCCAAGTCATGGACATAGAATGTGAATGGCTGAGGCTCCAGCACTCGACACAGTGGCACTTCACTAGTTTTCCTTTATATTCATTCATGGGATGAGGGTATTGCTGCCGAGGGCAGTATTTATTGTAGATCCCTACTTGCCTTTGAATAATAGTGAGCTGCCTTCTTGAACGACTGCAATTCTTGGGTGATGTGACAATCGTTGTGCTGTTATGAAGGGACTTCCAGGTTTTTGACCAGTGATACTGAAGGAATGGTAAGGTATTTCTAAGTCTGGGTGGTGAATGACTGAGTGGAACTTGCTGATGGTGTTCCCACACATCTGATGTCCTTGCCCTTCGAGGTAGTAGTGGCTGTGGGTGTGGAAGGCGCTGTTGAAGGAGGCTTTGGTGAGTGACTGCAGTGCATCTTGTAGATGGTATACGCTGCCTCTGTGGCGAAAGGAGTAAATGTTGATGGGATGCTTTTCAAATGATGTTGAGTTTCTTGAGTGTTGTTGGAGCTGCCTTCATCCAGGCAAGTAGGCAATATTCCATAACACCCCCGACTTTGATTTTGATTTTATTGTCATGTGTACTGAAGTACAACAGTACAGGAGTACAATGAAGACTGTATAATATTGCCACACAAGACACCACCTTAGGTACAAGTACTTAAGTACAGAATCTTAAAAACAAGGTAGAAAGACAGAACAAAATTAAAAGTTAAACATTATAGTAACTGTAGTGTAGCATAAAACATTCAAAGTAAGGTTGAAAGTTACGTTGCAGACCTTCTTAGTTTTAAGTAGAAAATAAAAATATAAAGTTGAAAGTTCAAACTGTGCAGTCTGAAGTGCTTAGCCAAGGAGGGACCGCACTTTGAGGAATTCCCCTCAAGACCAGAGGTTCATGCTGGGTCCCTGAGAGACTGCCAAGCCAGGTCAAAGGCCCATCTCACCGAACTGGGAGGCTGCTATGTGGGTCTGTGCCGAGTTGGAGGCCCGGAGGAGAAGGAAGAGAGAAGGTAAAAAACACAAAAGAGAGGGGAAAAAAGAAGAAAAGGAAGTGGATGGAGCAGATGACTTCTGTCTGAAGCAAACTACTTCACTGCCATCATGTCTAACTTGTACAATGTTGATGTTGGACATGGTTTGGGGAGATAGGAGCTGAGTTTCTTGTTGCAAAATTCCTACCCTCTGCCAATCTGCTCTTGTAGCCACAGTGTATCTTTGTTGGTCCTGCTCAATATCTAGTCAATAGTAAGCTCCAGGATGTTGACAATTAGGAATTTGGTTATGGTAATGCCATTGAACATCAAAGGGTGATGGTTAGATTCATTCTTGGTCATTGCTTAGGACTTGTGTGGTGCAAATCTTAGTTGCCAGTTATCAGATTTAGCTTGGATGTTGTCCAGGTCTTGTTGCATTTGGACATGGACTGCTTCAGTATCTGAGGATTGGCGAATGGTGCTGAACATTGTGTAATCCTTGATGAACATCCCTACTACTGACCTTATGACTTTCCCTCCATAATTAGTGAAGCAGCTGAAGATGATTTGGCCCAGGACATTGTCCTGAGGAGCTCCTACAGAGGTGTCCGTGGTCTGAGGTGATTGACCTTCAAACATAACCTCTTTTGTGTCGAGATGACTCCAGCTGGTGGAGAGTTTGGTTTCAGTTTTGCTAGGGATCCTTGATGACACACTCAGTTAAATGTGGCCTTGATGTCATGGGTAATCACTCTCACCTCCCTTCTGGAATTCAGCTGTTTTGTCTTGGTATGGACCAAGGCTGTAATAAGGTCGGGAGCTGAGTGACACAGTTCCAGTATGCCAAGCTGAAAAAAGACCAATTTATGCCTCCTCGCTACCTCCTGGTAGCTAATCAATCATTTGTCTATGATGACATATAATGCCTTCATACTACGAACTCATCCTATGTCGGAATCTTTGTAATACGTTAGCCACTGCCTTTTTTTGGAATGCAAGAACAACACATTCACACATTTGCCTTTATTCACCCTGTTTGTTATTCCCTCAAAAAATTTCTAAGTTTTTAATGTAATGTTCCCTTTATAAAACCATATGGATGCATTAAAGTAGGCCTAAACTCCTAGCAGAATGTATAAACAGGACTATAGTAATGCTCAAACAATTAAAGTAGCAGAAGAAAGGTGGGTGTATGGGCACAATTCTATTGGCAAAAGAAATAAAAGTTTTGATTATTCATTCACGTTGCCGTCTGGGCTGGCAATGATTGCCTGTCCCTAGCTGCACTTGAGAAAGTGATGATGAACTATTGCCTACAACCATTGCAGCCCACTTGGGTGGCATGATGGCTTCGTGGTTAGCAGTGCAGCCTTGCAGTGCTAGGGACCTGGGTTCAATTCCACCCTCTGGCAACTGTGTGTGGAATTTGCACATTCTCCCTGTGTCTTTGTGGGAGAATGTCTCCCTCCCACAACGCAAAGATATGCAGGTTAGGTGGATTGGCCATGCTCAATTGCCCATGGTGTTCAGGGATGTGCAGGCTGTGTGGATTGGTCATGGGAAAAGCAGGGTTACAGGCATAGGGTGTGGGAGTGGGTCTAGTTGGGATGCTATTTGGATGGTCCGTGTGGAGTCAGTGGGCCGAATGGCTTGCTTCCTCGCTGTAGGGATTCTATGATTTGGTGCAGATAGACCCACAATGCTGTTGGAGAGGGAGATCCAGGATTTTGATGAAGTTAAAAGTAAGATAGTGAATATGATTATGGAACAAATGCAGTTCTAAAATCAAAATGTGTAACAATTCATAACAAGAAATTAGCAAGAAGAATAATTGGAACCTAGTAAATGTTACAGGTTAAGTCTCATTGAAAAAAGGGGTAAGGATGGGAGGTGCCAGCAGGTAGATGTACCCGTTCAAGATAACTTGACAATGGTAGACAAAAGGATGAAAGTAACCTTTAAGATGGAAGGTTAAGAAGGGATTGTTCCATGCTAACAGGGATATTGCACAGACAGCCTGGTAGTGGAATGGTTTGTACATGAAGAAATAGGTTTGCAAGTTATGAAATTATGAAACAAACATACAATAATGAAGGTGAATCAGAGGAGAAAAAAGAAACCGGCACGTAGGAACACAAGGGCAATAGGTGATCACAATATATTTTCAGAGAACAATTGAGTGGGATTTATGTAAGGTAAGTGCCAAAATAATGGATTGGGGGATAATGATTTTGATGTAGAGAGAATGTAACCAAGGAAATAAACTGCAAAGAAATATAGACAACAGATGCAACATCATTGTGCACATTAGACTTTAGGATACATGTACTGTACCAAAAACCAAGTACAGACGCATCAATAATAAAACAAGATGAATAAAATGGAAGCTTTGCATCTGTGTAACTTTTTACTTGACCACTAGATGTTTTGACGCACTTTCGGTGAATGAAGTGCTTTCAAAGTCTCGTCACTGTTGTAATGTAGGAGACACGGCAGCTCATTTGCACTGAGGGAACTTCCACCAGTGATAGTGGATAACCACTGAGATAATTTATTGGTTAAGGTTATATGAGGATGAATGCTGGCCATGCAAAATGCAGCTCCTGTTCTGTTCGATATAGTGCTATGGCACAGGTTACATCCACTCTAGGCAGCGGCCTTGGTTTAATGTCTCATCAGAAAGACTGCACCTCTGGCAGTTCACGTCTCACTGTGCTACCCTTTAAGTGTCAGCCTCAATTTCAGTGCGCAAGCTGTGGGGTAAACTGGGAACTTTATATTTGAGAGCCAGTTGTGCCTCATACTAAGAAGCAGCTGACACACATTGACGATTACAAAAATGTCAATATTGAGCATCATACAGAAACGTAGAAATTTGGGTAAACTGGAGAAGATAAAGATATACGTTGGGAACATAAACAGCAAAAGACAGGACAACAAAGGGAAATATGATGTTGACAAAGTAGACATACAATGTTTCCTTGTGGGGCAATCTAGAATGAGAGGTCATAGTTTTAGGATAAGGGACAGGTTTAAAACAGATGAAGAGCAATTGCTTCTCTCCCAGGGTTGTGAATCTGTGAAATTCACTACCTCAGAGTGTGATGGGTGCTGGGACAATGAATAAATTTAAGAAGGAGATAAACGGACATTTTTACTTAGTAATAGAGAGAAGTGTTCTGGAGAGCGGGCAGGAAAGTCGAGTTGAGGCTGAGATGAGATCAGCCATGTTTGTATTAAATGGCAGAGGGGCTGAATTTGCTTGCCCCTCCTGGTTCTTGTGTTCGGATAGACATTAGACAAAGCAAAGAATTAAACAACAAAATTAAACTGCCAAGGAACATGAAATAAAATGAATTACCCTGCAGATCATAAGAAAAGGAAAATCAGAATGGCGATCGGGCCACTGAGCAATACATAAGCATATTGCCACAGGCAGTGACAGCGAAATGGCAGAAATATTGAATAATTACTTTGCTTTAGTATTTACTAAGGAGATTAACAGGATGGATGTAACATTAGAGGGCAAGAGAAAAAAAAAACAAAGCATTTAAGATAAAAAGCATTGAGATAATAGATAAACTAATCAAATTCATGGAAGATAAATCATGTTGCTTCAGTGGCTATTAAAATGAGCAAGGGAAGAGGCACTGCTATTTAAATACAGAGTGGTAGGAAAGGTCGTGGATTCTTTATTCAAAGATGTAATTGAAAAAAAATCTAAAAACCAAAAATACCATTAAAGAATAGTTAATGTAACAAAACAGAATGCCAAACTTAACCAACCATTTGACTTATTTGATGAACATGATGCAAGTAGACTAAGAGTTTAATGTAGCATGGTAAGTGTGAATTTTCTTGAATTATAGAAGGCCCTTGATAAGATGTAAAATAATGGAATCCTAACAAAGGTTACAGTGTGCTGAGTCCAGGAGCAAGTAGCAGAATGATTACCAAGCTGACTAAAAAAACAGAAAATGAAGGCATAGAGTTAAAGATAGTCACTCGGAATAGTGGAAGGTGGGAAGTGGTGTTCCACAGGAATCTGTGTTGGGATAAGTTTGCGTTCCATATACTCTGACCATGGTCATGAATCTACTAAGGCCTTGTCAAAAAGTCTTTTGAAAATCCAAATTTGCTACCTCTGCATCAAGTATGAGCTTTGGTTTTGAAATCTGTGCTAACTACTTTCTTTCTTTATTTGGAAACCAAGGATATAATAATTTTCTGTGGGGCCAGAAGATCTGGGATCAAGCCCTACATGCCACAAGGTTTCTGTAACATTTCTGAACAGGTTGATTAAAAAAAAATCTATAATAAACTTTTCTTTTACATCTTTGAGTGAAGATTCCATTATTTTTCCTATTGCCAATGTTAAGTGAACATGTTCTTGGAATACGTTCAAGTGCTATCTCTTTCACTAATGAGAAACAACAGATCAGTTGGTGCAAAAAGCATAACTGCATTACATGTGAAGCTAGATAAGTACACGAGGGAGAAGTAACAGAAGAATATGCTGCTGGGTTTATGTGGCATAGAATGGGAGAAACTTTGTGGGGAACATAAACACTGGCATAGAACAATTGGGCTGAAAAGCCTGTTCCTGAGCTTCAAATTCTGTGACTTTGGAAAATGAATATGAAGGTGTTAATCCTTTCAACAAGTACTATCCCAGGAATACCACTGTCTCAGTATATGGCTTCCTCTTCTCTTTTCTTTGCTTCTTTCTTTTTTCACTTTGTCCTCCTCTCTTAAAGCCATGGAAAAATGTTAACCATTAACTTGTGTGGGAGCAGCAGTAGGCCATTCAGCCTTTTGTAACTGTTCTGCCATTCAGTTCAATCATCTACCACAGTGGTACTTTCCTGCACTTTCTCCATGTCCCTCACAGTCATTAGTCTTCAGAAATCTATTGATTTCTGTCTTTAGCTAGCTCAATAGAGAACTTCCATGCTCTCAGGGATAGAGAATCCTAAAGATTCATCAGCTTTTGAAGAAATTCCTCTCCGTGTCAGTCGTAGCCTGTCCCTTATTCTAGATTATGTTCCCTAGTTCTAGAGTTAACAGCCAGGGCAAAATTCCAATTTACACCCATCCTGTCACACCCTCTAAGAATTTTGTAAGTTCCAATGAGATCACCTCTCATCCTTCAAAACTCTAGGAAATACAGATCCAATTTCTCATGAGACAATCCTGCCACCCTAACTCTGTTGCACCCCTTGCTGTGGGAAGAACATCCTCCCTTAGAAGACCAAATCTGTGCATAGTATTCCTGGTGCAGTCTCACCAAAGCTGTATACATTTGTAGCAAGACATCTTTACTCTTGTACTCAAATCCCCTTGCTATGAAAGCAAATGTACCATTTGCCTTTCTTACCGGTTGTTGCAACTGCATGCATCTTTTAGTGACTGGTGAACAAGGATCCAGGTTCTTTTTGACAACAATACTTTCCAACTTCTCACCCTTTAACAAATATTTCACACTTATTCTTATTATGCTTTGTCTGCCATATTTTTTTTGCCCAACCTATTCAAACTTGTAGCCTTCTTGCATCTTCCTCACACCTTGCATTGCCATCCAGTGTTGCATCATAAGCAAATTTGGAAATAATGAAATTGGTCTATACACCCAAATCATTTTATATAATTTGTGTACAACTGTGGTCCTAGCCCCAATCCTTGCCTACCTCATTAATACCAGCTTGGCAACCTGAGAATGATCTGTTACTTCTTAATCTCTGTGTTTTCTGTTTGTTAACCAATTCTCAGTCCACACTAGTATATTACCATCAGTGTCATGAGCTCCAGTTTTGCTAACCTGTGTGAGACTCTGTCAAAAGTCTTCTGAAAACCGAAATGCTAGGCATTCACTTGTTGCTTCATCTATGCTACAGGTAACATCCTCAAAAAAATTCCAACTAGTTTATCAAACAAGACTTCCCATTCATATATCCATGACAAATTTGTCCAATTCTTGGTTATTTTTTAACTATTCCATTTCCACATCTTTCTTCTGTAATAAATTCGCACATTTTCCCTACTACTGATGATGCACTAATAAGCCTATAGTTCTCCATTCTCCATCTCCCTCCCTTCTTAAATTGTTACATTTCCATCTTCTAGTGGGCATGGTGGCTCAGTGGTTAGCACTGCTGCCTCACAGCGCCAGGGACCCGGGTTCAATTCCACCCTCTGGCAACTGTCTGTGTGGAGTATGCACATTATCCCCGTGTGGGTTTCCTCCGGGTGCTCCGGTTTCCTCCCACAGTCCAAAGATGTGCAGGTAAGTTGGATTGGCCATGCTAAATTGACCGTAGTGTTCAGGGATATGTAGATTAGCTGTGTTATGGGGGGGAATGGGTCTGGGTGGGATGTTCTGAGGGTCGGTGTGGACTTGTTGGGCCTGTTTCCACACTGTAGGGATTCTGATTCTGTGGTTCTAGTCTGCAAGAATCTTTCTGTAATCCATAGAAATAATGGATGCATTGATGAATATAATTCATTATTTCTATAGACACCTCCTTTAACACTCTCTGGGGTGCAGCTTATCTGGTCCAAGGATTTATCAATTTTCAATTCAGTTAACTTTTTGAAAAGTTATGTCTTCCCTATTACAATTTCCATCTACGCTGCAACACTTCTGTGACTTTACTGCATTTTGAGCTCGCTGTTAGGTAGTCATCGCCCAGTCAATCTTGTTTAAACCCTCCTGAACAGCAGTTAAACACCTCACTGAGAATATTAGTCCCAATTGGGTTGCTGAGATGCAACCTGTCCATCTCTTACAGGTCCACCTGCCCAATAATCTATCCCAGTGCCTCTGAAATCTAAAGTCTTCCCTCCTACTGCAATTCTTCAGCCACATGTTCACTTCCTCTGTTCTCCTAGTCACATGGTCATCAACACATGACACTCAGCTTAGCTTTTCTTCAGATTACTGTTTTTGAGATCCTACTTTTTCTTCATTTTCTTAGCTCCCTAAAGTCAGCCTTCAGCACCTCCATGATATTGTTGATCCTGGCGCCAGGGAATCAACATATCGTCCTGCAGAAACGCCTGCCTGTTCCCTAAACCAACACATTCCCTCTCAATATGCTTTTCCACCTCCCTCCCTGTCTAACTGAGCCAGGTGTAGTGCCACAGGCTACGCTTTTACTGTACACCACTGAGGAACCATCCTCCTCCACAATATCCGAACTGGAAATCCGGTTAGCGAGTAAGACTTGGGGACACCTGCACTACTCACCTGACTTCATTAAATTGTTCAGTGTCCACTCATTCCATATGTGGCTTCATGCCCCTGTGGTGTGACCAGCTCCTTAAGCATGCTAACCACATAGTCCTCTGCCGTGCGATGTACCTCAATAACCATGGCTACACCTTGAGGTTTGAAACCCAGAGCTTCAGGTTGTGCAGCTGCTGATGCTTCCTGCTGATGTGTTCCTCCAGCACAGATTGTGCGACTGTGACTTCTCACATGTCACAGGCTGGATGTTCCACTTGGCTGAGCTGTCCTGTCATATCTTAACTTTATACATTATTTATTTTAAGTAGAATAGCTTAACACTTACTTATCAACGAGTTCCTTCTACTACCTCAAAGTAGGAACCAAATATTACAGGTTGAAAAAAAAACGGAGAAAAAAAAAGCCTCATCTCTCTCTCCCACTTCTGTGAAAGCCCCATTCACCAAATTCTGTTGCAAGCTGCACTGAAATATCTGTTTATTATCTTTGCAGCTAAACTGTAGTAGGCCGATTGCACAAGTTACTTAATGAACCAATATGCTTCTGACCAGTAAAGCTTATTTATCCATGTCAGAGGTTAGAAGAAACCTATTTCACATTCTTAACTAACTTTCTGTATTAATTATCAATTATAAGTACTCCCTACTCTCAATGTCCCACAGGGAGATGAGGAAAATCCCGAGCAACTATGGATTATTGAGAAAGTGGATTGAGCAGTTCAATCAGTGCTATATGAATGGTAATTTTCATACTTACTTTGACATGGGGATTGGTTTGGGGGCGGAGGCATGAGGAAGGAGAAATAAATGTTGTAGATATAGTAAATGCCGTGTAGGTTTGACATAAAAAAAACTTGCATTTGAATACCTCCTTATAAAGTTGTTAAATTAATCAAAGGTTTCTGAAATGCAAAGGTTATCATTATATGAAGCTGGCGGTCTGGACA
The DNA here is from genome assembly GCF_021869965.1 of Rhincodon typus. Taxonomy (NCBI): domain Eukaryota; kingdom Metazoa; phylum Chordata; class Chondrichthyes; order Orectolobiformes; family Rhincodontidae; genus Rhincodon; species Rhincodon typus. Next base: position 129,647,324 of record NC_063332.1, on the reverse strand, counting down.
GCAGTTCACTTATTAACTAAATTAGTCCCATTTTTTTCTGAACCTAAGTATACATCCGTACTGTGCTATTGAACAATAAAGTAACTCCTCCTGCAAGTAACGAGGCCACATTGGTGAGCATTGTTAGAAATCTCAATGAGGTGGTGTATGCTACTTGGCCTCCGAACTGGGATGTTGTCTCCCTTTCAATAGCTCCATATACCTGAGTTCCTGATACCAGCCTGACTGTATGGAAAGAGAATGTGAATCAACCTTTGCTGTTCTCCTAGCAGCTGACTTGAGGAAAGTGCTGACAGTGGTTAGAAAGCAATTTGTTGCCTTCGGCCTCCAAGAGGAATGGTGAGTGGAATGGGCTGGGACTCCTAATAATATGAAAGGTAAGAGCAGAAAAAGGATGTGAATAAATAACCATACCTGAGAGTTGACTGTGTGCGTGTGTGTGTCAGAATGTATGCAATCAGAGCTGCCAGAAGTAGTAATTAGTTTAATGTTACTTACTTTTTTCCACCCACTGGACACGCTGAATTTCAGTGACCATCCGTGGTGTAATCGCTAAACATCAGCATAGATATAGGGAATTACAAAATACGTGCAGAGTTCAGTTCAGAATTTAAAAAAAAGACTCTCATTTACACAAACTTAAAAGAGAAAGGTTCTACCTAACTGAGTTTTGTTTCTCTCACATATTGCATTTGCCCACCAAAAGAGTTGCCACAGTTGTAAAAATTCTTTCCAGTTTTGTTTTACAGATTCTGCTATTTCTATGCAATGAAGAAAGTCCTTTCTTTACTGTGTATTGTGATGTTAAATGCTCCAGCCCCTGGACTTTAATTATTGATTTTGGTAATTTGGTAATTACTTAGTTTGATAACTCTCAACATCGATCAGAATGCCAGTTGCTGCTAAAGCACATGACTGTTTTGCATGTTACAATAAGGTGCCTAGTTTTATTCACATTTTATTATGTTCAAATTAATTTATGCTAGACTGCTGGAATTTAATCATTCACTGTTTACTTCTCTGCACAATACATTGAAAAAGAACGCATAGTTATAGTTGTTTGAAATGCGTTATGCAAGGTTGGAATTTAACAGTGACCGGAAGAAAACTCACTTTATTGTACATTTGTCATGAGCCGAGGGACGTTTCAGGCAGTTGTTAGTGTGACCCTGAAACACTGCTGAACATTTTTACTGGGTTGGAAAAAATCCTTTAACTTGGCTTCATTTCAGGTATTAGAATCTGAATCCAGCATGCCAGATGGTATTCCAGCCGATCAGAGAAGGAACATATTTGACCTGAGAATAGAATTGATATATCTCTGCCAAGACAATTCTCTAATGTTTTCTAATTCCTATATCAGAAGGGTAACACTGTCGGAGAGGAAAAGTGTGTGTCTGTGTATGCTTGCATGCAAACTTGTGTGAAAAACACAGTGACTTGAGGGACTGTGTAAGTGTAATTGAGAAGAATCTCACCATGACTGTATATTTTGATGTGGATAGTGATTATCAGCAGCAGTTTGCTCGTGAGGATTAATTTTCTAACTCTGGGAAGCTGAGGTTGTTGGTGGTGGTGCATATGAGAAGCTTGAATGTGCACCATACATGAATTACCTGGCCACTTCCTTTTTAATGTGCTACGCGGAGCTGAATTTCCAACATAGTATTCACATTTAGCAGGAGAGATGCTCCATCACATTGTGAAGTCAGAAAATGGCCCCTTTGATTTTGTGCATGCTTTGCTTTTTAGCCAAAGTCATTGGATAATAATCAGTATCAAGAAATTTGACTGATTTTATTTTTGTCCCTCCACTTTTCTGTCAAGCCAGGGACAATAATACTTGAGACTACTGCAGAACCATCAGGCAATGTGTTTGTGTACGTTTTAAAGATGTAGGGTTAGAAGTAAGCTGCTCAAACCCATCAAATTCACTCCTTGAGTTAAAGAATGTTATACACAAATGAGTGCCTTGAAAACGTACCATTTGTGAGCCAATCCTGAATAGTTTATTTGAAGTTTCTGTTTTTGATGCATTCCACAGTTTGAAAGTTGAAAACAGTTGAGTCCATTTCTTGAAGGAATGTAGATACCCTGCCAGCTTGCTTTCTGAAAATATTATTCCAGTCATTATGGTTATTTGGAGACTTAGAAAATATTAACTTTCCTTGCATTTCAAAAAAATGTTGATTTCAGCCAAAATACATCTTGTGAAGCAGTAGGGAAGAGGGGCTGTAGAATTCATGAATGTTCTGCCTGTCAAGCTATTTCAGCACTACCTAAATGAAGTGTAAAACATTGATGCCATAGGAAGGATCAGATGGTGATAAAAATAAACTTTCCAATTGCAATCATTTCAACTGAACAATGAGGGAATGTCAGTGGGATAGAGGAATGTTTTATCCTGCACACCCAAATTCTCCCACACTAGGGCAAAAAGCTGTTAGGCTTATGACAAGGTCTTGCATGGCAGACTGGTTAAGAAGGTAAGACCCTATGGGATCCAGGGTAATTTGGCAAATTAGATTCAAAATTGACTTAGTGGCAGGAAGCAGAGTGTGATGGTCAAAAGGTATTTTGTGACTGGAAACCTGTGTCCAGTCAGATAACACCGGAATCAGTGCTGGGTCA
>NC_063332.1:129619193-129644193 GCF_021869965.1 Rhincodon typus | reverse complement strand
CCTTTTGTTTATAGTGTACATTAATTATCTAGACATGAATGTAGAATGTATAATTAGTAAGTTTGTAGATGATGTGAAATTTTATGTGGTAAATAGTGCAGAGAAAAGCCTCAGACTGCAGGATGATGTAGGCAGGCTCATCAGATGGGCTGAACAGTGGCAAATGGAATTTAATTAAGAAGTGTAAGGTGATACATTTTGGGAGGACTAACATGGCAAGGGAGTATATGTTGAATGGTGGGGAGTAACAGAGGATCAGAGGAACACTGGTGTACATGTCCACAGAGCTTTGAAGGCAAGTGGGCAGGTGGATAAAGTGGTTACGAAGGCATGTGGGATACTTCCCTTTATTACTCAAAGTATTGAACACGAGCAAGGAAGTTATGATGGAGCTGTGTATGAGGTTAGTTAGGCCACAACTAGAGTATTATATTCTGGTCAGCACACTATAGGACAGAAGTGATTGCACTAGAGAGGGTGCAGAAGAGATTGCTCAGGATTCTGGACTTGTGAATGGAGGCGTAAAGTACAAAAGCAAAGAAGTTTGAATTTTTATAAAACACTGGTTTAACCTCAACTGGAATAATTGTGTTCAATTCTGGGACGCAATTCTTTTTAGGATTTTATGAAGCCTTTAGAGGGGGTGTGCAGGAAATATTTCCAATAGGAGAGTGACTTCACTTGTGTAGACAGTTTGGGGAACCTGGAGTTCTCCTTGGAGATGGTTGAGAGGAGCCTTTGAAGGAGGTGCTCAAAATCTTAACAAACAGAGGAACTCAAGAACAGTTATTGCCAATGGCAGAAAAGACCAAAATTGCTGGGCTTTAATTTTTAAAGTGGTTGGCAAAACAAAAACAATTTCATTATGCTCCAGAATTTAGTGCTTGTAACCATGATTTGGACAGGTTCAATTATGGCTTTTATAGGGAATTTGATAAGCACCTGAAGAGACAAGATATTTGTAGAACTGTCAGGGGGAAGAATGGAGACTGGAAGGAACTGACCTACTCTTGGGGAAAGCCAGCACAGACACTATGGATCAAATGGCTTCCTTTTCTGCTGTTAGCACTTTATAATTCTAGGGTAGATTAGTTGACAAGTGGGGGGGAAAAAAAAAGTGAACACATGAGTCAGACATCAGCATTTTCACTCGTAGAACACCAAAAATAAAGCAACAGGTGATTGGATTTCTTTGTATACTTTATTTTACAATTGTTTATTTATGATTTGCTGGCAGTTTCAGCAAGATGCGAATTAAAATACCTGAAATTTGGTGCTGTTTGCAGTTTAATTACTGTTAGTAATGGTGGAATGGTCACACTTGCTAATTTTCCATGTACTCATCATTACTTCACAGAAGTGAATTAGTTGTTACAGAAAATCCAGGCCTAGGAAATTAACTGAAACATATTGCATTGATGGTGTTACCAATTGATTCTCTTGCAAGAAATAGTATGAAGGGAATTACTAGAGAGTCCTATTACATCAAATGAGTATCTGACAAAGAATCATAGACATTTATAACACAGAAGGTGCTATTCAGCCCACTGAGTCCACACTGGGGCTAAAAATGTGTCCCAGCCTAATTCTATTTATGATCTGTGCATCATAGCCTTGTAGATTATGGTACTTCAAGGGTATATCTGAGTGATCTAAAATATTAAGATGGTAGAGGTAGAAATGCTGAATGCAGGCAGCGAGGTCCAGATGCCCACTACGTGAAATCTTTCTAAGGGAAAAGACTTCCCTGAATACCTTCTAAAACTCCCATTGTTTGCCTTTAAATTTATGGTTATGGCCCCCTCAACTAAGGGAATAGGGTTTACCTACCCATCCTATTTGTACCCTTCATAATTTTATCTACTTCTGTTAGGGCCCTCTCAGCCCTTTGTTCCAAAGATAGCAGCCCTGGCCTGTTCAATCTTTGCTCATAACTGAAATTCTGTCATGTTGATAACATTCTTGTAAGTCTGCTCTGCACGTTATCTCTAATACTATCACATGTTCTATAGAACCGCATACAGCATGTTATAATTCTTGTTTTATTTAGTTCCGTATTGAGAGTAGCTGTAATAAGACATGATCGGAAAGGTTCAGTAAAGATTGACTTGGAAAATTTTAAATCTGCATTCCAGGAAATTTTGAATGTTGGCACTTGCACATTTGACTAATGGTAATGTAAATTTTTAGTTTGATGGTAGCCATGATGTGGAGGTGCTGGTGTTGGACTGGGGTGGACGAGGTCAGAAGTCACACAACACCAGGTTATAGTCCAACAGGTTTATTCAAAATCAAAGCTTTCATAGCGATGCCCCTTCGTCAGGTGAAGTGAGGAGAGGCACACAGGCACAGCATTTATAATCGGAGAGGTTGAAAGATCATACAAATGGTGTGAGTGGAGTGTCAACAGGCTGAATAATAAGTCTCTGCAGGTGATCAAGAGTGGCAGATGATGTGAGTAAAATATCAACAGCTAAATCGCAAGTGAAGTGATGACCGATAATCGGATTAATTGAGGCAGAGACGTATTTAGAAAAAAAATCAAAACTAAGATGGTGCTGGAGACAAACCAAATGACTGGAATAACATGGGTATGAGTCACGTGCTGAGGGTCTAACTAAAGTAACAAATAATTCAAAACTGTACAAACTAATTAAGGTAGAGAGATCATACGTTATCAAGGTGATGCTGTCTAAACAGGACAGTAAGGGAGATTTTACAGAACAGTGTGGTGGGGTCACATGTCACGTGACAAGAACCCAAGATCACGGTTGAGGCCGTCTTCATGGGTACAGAACTTAGCTATCAGTTTCTGCTTTAGTGATTCTGTGTTGTTGTGTATCTCGAAGGCTACCTTGCAGGACGCTCACCTGAAGATTGGAGGCTAAATGTCCTTGATCGCTGAAGTGTTCACTGACTGAGAGGGAACATTCCTGTCTGGCGATTCTTACGCAGTGTCCATTCATCCGTTGTCTTAGTGTTTGCATGGTCTCACCAATATACCAAGTCTTGGGGCATCCTTCCCTGCAGCAAACGAGGTAGACAACATTGGCCGAGTCAGAGGAGCATCTGTCGTGTACATGGTGGGTGGTGTTCCCATGTGTGATGGTAGTATCCCTGTCGATGATCTGGCATGTCTTGCAGAGGTTGCCATGGCAGGGTTGTGTGGTTGTGTGGTGTTGTGGTTGATGTTGTCCTGAAGGCTGGGTTGTTCGCTGCAAACAATGGTCCATTTACGGTTTGGCAGTTGTTTGAAGCCAAGAAGTGGAGGTGTAGGGGGATGATCTTGGCAAGATGTTCGTCGTAATTGATAACATGCTGAAGGCTGTGAAGAACATGGCACTTCGGGGACGTATTGGATGATGAAGTGTACTCTATTGGTTGTGTCCTGTGTTTGTCTTCTGAGGCGATTATTGTGGTTTTTTTACTGTAGGGCACTGGAACTGGAGATCAATGAGTTGAGAATCGTATCCTGTTCTTAACAGTGAAAAACCACAACAACCACCTCACGAAACACTACGCCATGTTGTTCACAGCCTTCAACATGTTAATGATGATGACGAACATCTCGCCAAAATCATCCCTACGCCTCTGCTTCTCTCATTCAAACAACCGCCAAATCTTAAACAGATAATCGTTTGCAGCAAACTACTCAGCCTTCAGGACAACATCGATCACAACAACCTCTGCAAGACATGCCAGATCATCAACATGGATACTACCATCACACGTGGGAACACCACCCATCACGTACATGGCAGATACTCGTGATTGGGCCAATGTTGTCTATCTCGTACACTGCAGACAAGGATGCCCCAAGACATGATACATTGGCGAGACCATGCAGATGCTATGGCAATGGAGAATGAACATCGCACAACAGCGGTCAAGGACATTTAGCCTCCGATCTTCAGGTAGGCTGTCTGGAAGGACGCTTTCGAGATACACGACAACACAGAATTGCTGAGCAGAAACTGATAGTCTAGTTCTGTACCCATGAAGACGGCCTCAAACATGATCTCTGGTTCATTGAAACGCTGCATGTGACCCCACCGTACTTTTCCGTATCATTAAAATCTTCCTTACTGTCCTGTTTTGACACCATCACCTTGATAACTTGTTATGATCTCTCTACCTCAAGTACTCCAAAACTGTACAAACTAATTGTTACTTTTGGTAAGACCCTCTGCATCCGACTCATACCCATCATGTTATTCCAGCCATTTGGTTTGTCTCCAGCATCACCTTAGTTTTGATTTTTTTTTTGTAAGTATCTCTCTGCCTCAATTAATCACTCCACTTGCGATTTAGCTGTTGACGCTTTACTCGCATCGTCTAACACTTAATCACCCGCAGAGACTTACTATTTGGCCTGCTGATACTCCAGTCCCACCATTTGTATGATTGTATGATCTTTTGATCTCTCTGATTGCAAATTTTGTGCCTGTGTGCCACTCCTTACTTCACCTGACGAAGGGGCAGTGCTTTGTAAGCTTGTGACTTCAAATAAACCTGATGGACAATAATCTGGTGACTTATGGCTGTAAATTTTTAGTGTCTTTTCTTATGTCTCAAACCCTCGAGCTGTGCACAATTCCCAACTAAGAGAATGGATATATGCAGATCGCCCTCGGCATTTAAGTAGGTCTGTGATATACTTATCCTTTTAAGAAATGTGCAAAAGCAGTCCAAAGTAAGCAGGTCAGGATCATGTTCAGCATCCCGCCCAGACCTACCCTCCCCACTCCACTCCACGCTGTCTCCGTGACCTCACAGTTAGCATGGCTAGTCCACCTAGTCTGCACAAGATTCCTGGTCCTTGAGTTCTCTTTTTTTCCCTTTTGCCTTTACAGAGCAATTAAAGGAAATTTGTGCCCGCATGACCTACCTACCTTGATTTAGTAATAGAAAAAACTACAATAAGTAACAATAACGTTTTAAACTAAATCCATTTACAAGTACTAAGATTTAAGCCATGCTTTCTTTTTTAGCTTGCAGAAGAAACTGTTTAGTTGAAATAAACATTCACTTAATATTTTAGCTTCTCCTGCTGAAGTTGGCAACTTCAGTTGTGGTTTTATATGAAATACAATAGTTGGGCACAAAAGAGGCTTCAACGTCATTTGTGGTGAAGGTGCGGCAGCACAGCAGCTCTGAGATAACCCTGGACTGACGTGTACTTGTCACTTTAAGACTCAGGTCATGTGATTTTTTTTTTGATGACATCATTGGTTATTTTGGAGGGAATCAACTCAGTCTATCTTGGTGCCTGTAGAGTGAACATCTACTTTAATAAACAGCCTGTTGTTGTTAAACACTTTGACCTCTTATCCTTCTTGAAAAGTAATATTGATGATCTTTACAAATTTGGACTGGTAATCTGAAGTGTTGTCAGACTAGAGTCTGAGTGTGCGTTATTCTTAATGTTGCATCTTTTAAAACAAACAGAGAGAAAATCATGTGGTGAGTATGCTTTTGTTTGGCTGCTTGATGTCCACAGCTGGAACATTAGTTTGTAAAATGACCCCTTGTCATAGAGTCGTACAACACAGAAACAGACCCTTCAGTCCATGCTGACCATAATCCCAAATGAAATAAGTCCCACCTGCCTGTGCTGACCTGCTTTTGGTTATTTTTAATCAACCTGACCCAACATGTTATGACACACATCGGGGGCAAGTGGAACTTGAACTGAGACATTCAGGCTGAGAAATTGGGATACTATCGCTGCATCATATGGACCTTCGAGTGTTACTTCTAGATTGTGTAAAGGAGCCTAATTGATTATCTTAGACAAGTTGCTAGGGTAGCTATTGGCGTACTCAATTGTGCAAGAAGTGCCACCCAATTACGAAATCACAGAACAAACCATTCTTTCTGCAGCCAGAACAAGCATATTCATCACTTCTACCTTTTTCACTTCGGAGCCTGGCCGCCTATGGTTTACTATTGCGTTTCCACTGGCAAGACCTTGGCCAATTAGAATCAACTTGCCAACCAAACAGCATTATTTTCTCATGCAATATAAATTGTTGTGATTATTTGAAACTTTTTACTTTTTTGAGCTTATCCTGATGTGCAACAGGAAAAAAAATTGACAATGTTTTTTTTTTTTGGAATAATGTTCAAGTTTTGTAATACCAAATGACTTGCAACAAGTGAAGTGCAGAGTTTGACCAAAATAATTCTCAAATGCATCCACAGAAGTGCACCTCATCTTTTTAAATTCAGGATTCCTTGATTGGTAAGTGATAAGACAAGGTTTATTTATAGTCACTAAATGAATGCCTTTTCTTGCTATTCATAAATAATGATGAAGAGTATATTCCCTGTGAAATGCAGCAATTGTGTTGACACAAAGATATTTGACATAAGTGCAGAAAAATTGCTTGCTGTTTTGCCATTGTCATTATTTTCCACCCGCCAGTTCAGGTAGCTATGAAAAATCCCACAAAAAGAACAGGAATTTTCCGATGTCTTGGCCAACCTTCATCCCTCTTACAACACCACAAAAGATTAGTGCTTTGTGTATGTGGCTCACTATAATCTGACTTTAGTGCTGACGTGCTAACCACTTTTTTTTTGTTGTTCTTTCTTGTTGGTAGAGTCTTGCTGTGCACAATTTGACTACCACCTTGTCCCACAAAACAGCGGTTGTTGCACTTCAGAGGTAACTTATTGGCTGTGATTTACTTCGAAACATTTTGAAGATGCTATGTAAAGGTAAGTTAATTCTGTCTGTTTTCTACATAAGAGATCTAAATGAACAATATGAGTAATAAAATCTGAATTATAATATGAATAAATATTTTGAACAGCATAACAAGACATATGAAATAATGACACATTGAAGAAACACTCATTAATCATGAGGAGAAGGTGTTACGTGTGTGTGATTACTGCTTTTTCGTTGGAATAAACAAGGTACAGGGATACCTCCCATGATATTTCAGTTGTGATCCAAAACAAGTTGCATAGATCATAGAGTAGAGTGACTTTGTAAAACTGGGGATGATTTGGATTGTCACTTGTGGTGCATTGGACATTTACTACTTCTGCCTTGGAACACTAATACTTACACCTTGTTCATTGTCACACAATTATGGTGGCCAGATGGCCCAATTTTGCTTGGCAGTACCAATTTTTCACTAAAGGGCCTGGTGTCCCAACAGTTTTCTTCAAATGCCTGCGTTTTCCCCCTCCCTGGCTTTTGTACAGCACGGCATCTGTATACTCTCTCTTCCCCGAGGCCCTTCTCCTTTTAGTCTACCATTAAATCCGAGATTATAGTTTAAGCAAGATCTCCTGCACCATGTCAACTCTGATATTTTAAAGCTCTGGATCAAAGCTTAAGGCTTATTATTTAAGTTGACTATTTTTGTTCTCCCCCCACCTCTCTCTCTCTCTCTCTCTCTCTCTCCAGTGCCAACTTGTTTACATTCACAATATCGTTATGAAGGGGCTGTTTTGCAATGTGGGCAACTGAATCAACGAAAACAAGGAATCCTTTAATTTTCAACCCCCAAATCTGGGTGCAGAAAATACATGTTTGTCCCCAGTGATGCCTTTACTGGTTTGACAGAAGAGAGAGCGCACTCCTTCTATGAGGCTGGAAATCAAACAATTGATGAAAGTGCACTGAATACTTGAATTGAACATTTGGTACAGAACAGTGTACCTGCCACCGATACAAATAATTCAGCACTTGCCATTTAGTTTGGAAGTGGTCTCCAATGAGATCTTGTTGCTTTAGGATATCATCAGTATTCCTTTCTTTTAATTTGAAACTTTTAATCTTAGAATCTCTACAATGTGGAAGTAGGCCATTAGACCCATTGAGTCCACACCAACTCTACAAAGAGCATCCTACCCAGCCCTGTAACCCTCTGTCCCTGTAACCCTGCATTTCCTTTGGCTAATCCACACAGCCTGCACATCCCTGGACACCATGGGTAATTTAGCACGGCCAATACACCTAATCTGCACATCTGTGAACTGTGGGAGGAAACCAGAGCACCTGAAGGAAGACGTTCTCCCACACAGACATGGGGAGAATGTGAAAACGCCACATAGACAGTCCCTAAGGCTGGAATCGAACCCAGCTCCCTGGTGCTGTGAGGCAGCAGTACTAAGCACTGAGCAACCATGTTGATTTTCATAGACACTTTACATAGTTAGAGAATTATTCTACCAGTATTGAAGAATGACAGGGAAAGTTTGGATGTATTGTAAATCATAATTTTGTTATCATTCTTAATTTATCTATGGGTTAATAAAACATTTTTCTCCTGGCACCATGTCATCTCACCAAACCATCTCTGGAAGCTACACAATCTTGTGGCTTTGTACAGGCAGCCAATAATTGATTGTCCTAATTGGATTTCCTACTCTGCTGGTTGTTACAGTGTGGTAAGGGAAGATGCGGCAACCACGGCTGATGAGGGAAGTCAGGGACAGTGTAAAAGCAAAAGCCTACAATGTGGTGAAGATCAGTGGAAAGCCAAAGGATTGGGAAGCCTTCAAAAACCAGCAGAGGATAGCTATCAAAGCAATGGAGGGAGGAGGAGATGAAATATGATAGTAAGCTTGCAAGTAATATAAAAGATAATTGCAAGAGTTTTTTTTTCAGGTATCTAAAAGGTAAGGGAAGGAGGAGTGAACATTGGACCACTGGAAAATGAGGCTGGAGTAGTAATAATGGGAAAAAAGAAATGGTGGAGGAAGTGAATAGGTACTTTGCATCAGTTTTCACAGTGGATGACACCAGAACTTTGAGAGTCAGCGGTAGAGGTGAGTGTAGTGGCCATCACTAAGGAGAAAGTGCTGGGGAAACAGAAAGGTCTGAAGATGGATACATCACTGGAGCAGATGGGCTACACCCCAGGGTTCTTAAGGAAATAGCTGAAGAGATTGTAGAGGCATTGACGGTAATCTTTCAGGAATCACTGGAGTCGGGGAGGGTCCCAGAGGATGCAAAATGGATAATGAAACATCCCTAGTTAAGAAGGGAGGGAAGCAGAAGACTGGGATTATAGGCCAGACAGCCTGACCTCTGTCCTTTGTAAGATTGTAGAGTCCACTATTAAGGATGAAATTTCACAGTACTTGGAAGTGCATGGTAAAGTAGGGCTGAGTTAGCATGCCTTCATCAAGGGGAGATCATGCCTGACAGATCTGTTAAAATTCTTTGAGGAGGTAATGAACAAATTAGATGAAGTAGAGCCAGTGGAGGTGATCAGTTTGGACTTCCAGAAGGCCCTTGGCACAGTGCCACATAGAAGAATGCTGAATAAAGTAAGAGCCCATGGGCAAGGTACTGGCATGGATAGAGGACTGGCTGACTGGCAGAAGGCAGAGTGGGTTTAAAGAGTGTCTTTTTTAGAATGGTAGCTGGTGATTAGTGGAGTTCTGCAGGACTCTGTGTTGGGCCACAACTATTTATGTCATTCGTGTCTGGACGAAGGAACCGAGGTTATTGCTTCAAAGTTTGCAGGTGGCACAAAGGTGGAGGGATAGGTCGTATTGAGGACACGGGCAGGTTGCAGAAAAACTTGGACAGGCTAGGAGAGTGAGCAAGGTAGTGGCAAATAGAATACAATGTGGGAAAGTGTGAGGTTAATCACATTGGTAGGAAGAATAGAGGCGTAGATTATTTCCTAAATGTGGAAAGGCTTTGGAAATCTGAAGCACAAAGGGACTTGGAGGTCCTAGTTCAGGTTTCTCTTAAGGTCAACATGCATGTTCAATAGTAGGGCAAATGCAGTGCTAGCATTCATTTCAAGAGGGCTAGATGACAACAGCAGAGATGTACTGCTGAGGCCCTATAATGCTCTGTTAAGACCACATTTGGAATATTGAGAGCAGACTGGGCCCTGTATCTAAGAAAGAACGTGTTTGCCTTCGAGGGAGTCCAGAGGGCATTCACAAGAATGATCTGGGGATGAAGGGTTTGTCACATAAAGAGCGGTTGAGGACCCTGGGTCTGATCTCGATGGCGTTTAGAAGGTTAACGGGAGATCTGATTGAAACTTAGAAACCTGAGAGGCCTGGAAAGATTGGATATGGAGAAGATGTTTCCACTAATAGGAGAGACGAGGACCCGAGGGCACAGATAGGTGCGTGTGCAACTTGATTCTCTGAGCTCATCCACATGTTGCCATCTCCATGTATCGAACCAGACAATCATCTTAACATCTACATTTGGGTATTATGTCTTCTGAAAGAAATTGTCATTTATTTATATGTACTTCTGGAGCCATGCCTGAAAACCAGTTGCACAAAAGGACTGCCTAAGTCATGGCAATGAATATAATAATTCTTTTGACTATCCCTGTGAGTGGGGAGTTTAGGTTGCTGGGCTAGGTAAGCTTCAGTTTCTAAAATTAGCACTGTAAATAAAAGGGGAAACTGTAATAACGTGAGGCTTCCTTTAGTTTTTCCAGGATTTGAGTGTTGGGGAGTTGATAAAAAGGTGTATTTCTCAAAAAGAAATAAAAACCGACATTTTCAAGCCTTTATTGCAGTAGCAATAGTGTGGTTCATTAGACAACACCTACAGTTAGAGGAAACCACAAAGATTTAAAGATGTTTCACAGCAGTTGAAAAAAATAAGCTCTAACTCCACAGTAGCTATTGCTACACTGGAGTTTAGGAAGCCCGGGCTAAGAGGATCAAACATGTGAAATGAGATTTGTATAACTGATCAGTGGGAATACTGCAGTCTGTGGAAAGCAGCAGTCAAATGTAGAAGGTGACCCTGACAAGGAGTGTTTAGGTAATGATTCAATCATTGAGCACGGCTGTATAACCCTTACTCAATAGTTCAGTCGAAGTTTTACCTTTGTTGGAGGAAAGAAAAAGTTATTACATTCATTAACCTCAAATAATCTATGATTAGGTAATCAAGTAATCTATGATGAGTTTATGTGAGTGTGATTAAATTATAGAGCTAAAGTAGGGCTGTAGTGGCTTGGTGATAATGTCTTAACATCTGAGCCAGATGGTCCAGGTTCAAGTCCCACCTGCCCCCGTTATAATTGTCTGAACAGGTTGGTTTTAAGAATAACCACAGAACTGAATCTGGTGCAAGGTCTTCCACTTTAAGTTGATCCATTGAACGTCATTTCATTGTAATGTTATTCCAAATAGAGTCATTTTTTTGATGCTGTTTTGTGCCATCTCCCTGTGTTGTGCTGCATTGCCGTCCTCATAATATACACTGTGCGTTTCATTGTGTGCTGTGTCCCTAAATTGATCTTGATCCTCAGTATCTCTGGGCTTAGTTTAATGAAAAATAACACTGTGTACGCTTCACGAGGTAGACCCCTGTAACTATACAATTTTCTGTTCTATTCACTAATTGTTGTTATCCAGCATGTTATTTCAGATAGAACTCTGCCCATGTATTTCTCTGCATTTCAACATGTACATTTTTGTTCTGGGCAAGAAATGTCAGCAGGAACCTAACTCTGGATTTAATGGCAATTCGTATAGGATACAATAGCTGTCCTGCTCTTGAAGGGTCAATAAGATAGTTCTTGCAGTGATCGGTTATCAGTCCATTACTGTGTTGTTTTAAGAGCTGGATATGCTAACGTGCCAGGAGCAGGATAAACCCAGGTGGCCAAGGTCCAATTGCAGTCCAGGGGAAGTAAATTACAAGGAGAGTGTGGAGCTGGAGGAACACAGCAGGTCATGCAGCATCAGAGGAGCAGGAAAGCTGATGTTTCGGGTTGGGACCCTTTGTCAGGACTGGGGAGGGGGAAGGGAGCTGGGAAATAAATAGAGGAAGAAGGGGTGGGGATGGTGATAGGTGGATGCAGGTAGGGGCTGGTAGAGATTGGTCGGTGGGAAGAGTTGGGCAGATAGGTGGGAGAGAAGATGGACAGGTTGTGTCAGGTCAAGGAGGTTGGGAATGAGAGGGAGGACGAGGCTGGGGTGTGGGAAGATTTTGAACCTGGTGAATTCCATGTTCAGGCCATGGGACTGTAAGCTCCTGAGGCAAAATATGAGGTGCTGTTCTTCCAGTTTGCATGTGGCATCATTGTGACACTGGAGAAGGCCCAGGATGGACATGTCACCAAGGGAATGGGAGGGGGAGTTTAAGATGGTTAGTGACCGGAAGGTGGTGTTGATGAGAGCAAACAGAGCAGATGCCCTGCAAATCAGTCACTGAGTCTGCGCTTCGTCTCACTGATGTGGAGGAGACCACATCAGGGGCAACGGATACTGTAGACCAGGGTGGGGATGTACAGGTGAACCCCTGTCAGATTTGAAAAGTTTGTCTTGGACCTTGGACGGAGGTGAGAGGGTAAGTGTAGGGGCAGATGTAGAACCTCCTGCAGTTGCAGGGTAAGGTGCTGGGTGTGGTGGGATTAGTGGGGAGTATGGAACGGATGAGAGAGTTGCAGAGTGAGCAGTCCCTACGATAGACACATAGGGGTAGGGAGGGAAATATCTCTTTAATGGTGGAGGTCAGATTGCAGGTGGCAGAAGTGGTGTAGGATGATGTGCTGGATGCGGAGGTAACTGGGGTGGTATGTGAAGATCAGGAGTTCTCTGTCCTTATTTATCAAGGAGAGTGTGTGTGTATGATTATAACTCCAATTGTAGTTTGAGCTATGAAATGAATGTGTATGAGATTTTCGGATTAGTTGAGTCCAAGCTATTTAATCTGTTTAATTTACTAATAAAAAAAATAAGATATCGTGATCAGCACTTGGGACTTTTAAAATCAAAGAAGCAAACTTTCAACCACAGGAAAAGGCCTTAGTCAAGATTTGAAGCAGTACAGAAGTTGTATCTATGCTTGGACACCAGAAAATTAATCACCATGGGAACGATGAATACTTTGGGAAAAGGAGTAGGCCCTTTACCTCATTGAGTGTGCTCTGCCATTTATTAAGACCATGGCTGATATGATTATTCAACATTCCTGCCTATCCCCAACAGCCTTTTGCGCCCTTATTTCTTGTGATATAACCTTTGGGATTCATGTATAAGCAGAAAATGGCTCAGAAGCTCAGCGGGTCTGGCAGAATCTGTGGAGAGAGAAACAAAGCTTCCAGTCTAGTACAACTCTTTTAGAGCTCTTTCTGTTTTTTTACTTAATTTCAGTATTCCAGCATGTACTTTGGTTTTAATTTGAGGTTTTAATAATACATGTGTGTTTTAATATTATTTATTGTAATTTTGGCTTTCTGGTTTTTGAGTTACTAACCAATGGGTTCACTGTATATCATGTTAATTCCATTGTGATTTTTTTTTTAGGAGATTTTTGATGCCTGGCTTTAGAGTGAACATTTTTGTGTGCACCAGTAATGGACTTTGTGTTTTTTGTGGCCCAGCAAAGTAAATAATGGGGCCTCAAGGATATGTTAGATATTTCTAGAACATGTTTCTTCATAAGCTTAAGGGGGATACCCATAGGTCAGACAAGGAGAATTGTTTTCTTTTTTAGTTTGGTCTAGTTCCTGTGACATCCTTAATGTAGGATGCTATGTAGATCAGTGCTCCTGAGAGGGAAAAGATGTATAGACTATCTTAGAGCAAAGAGTTAGTCTTGTTCCCAGACCAGAAGCATTGGGATAAAACCCTGAGGAGATTTCTTAAAGCTGAGTACGTTTATCTTGGTGTATTATAGCTTCAGGAAGAAGCTATCTATAGTTTTAGTCCAAAGGGTGAAGTCTCAGTCACTTAAGCCTACTGTGGTGTTAGATACAATGACTGAGTATTTTATGGGTAGTGTTTGGTACTGTGCAAAAGCTGTTTTGTTTCTTTTCAATTTATAAAGGAGTGTTTTGGGATAAATGAGATTAAACTTTAACTGTCTGTTTTGAAATCTTTGAATTTGTATTGTAAGTAGATGGTTTAGTTCGTTCTATTTTGTCTTCTTGCCTTCCATAATAAACTTTTCTGTTTTATTGTGTACTTGTGTTTCAGTGAGAGATCACCTTGTTAGAATCAAAATATGATGCAGTAAGCCAAGTTTCTATCTGACGTTGTCCAATAATAGTATCATCTGAGATCATAATATGATCTGCCTAATATGTCTAGATAGCTTTCGATCATACTCTAATTTTTCCCTCTTTATTATTCTTTTAGTCATTTTTTTGCTGCTTTTATATAGCGTCCAATCCTTGTGACCTGCCATCCATCTTTGCACAATTATGTGCTTTTTAAAAAAAAAGTTTGATACTATCTTTAATATTTTAGTGAACCAAAGTTGGTGGGCGATCCTCCTGGATGTTTGTTTCTCGATGGATTGTTTGAGTTGGGCTATAAAAGCTTCCTGCTTATAGAGACAACCTTGGGAGCGTTCCTGTGTAAGAAGAGAAAAAAGCACGTGAGACTAAAAGATAACTCAAGCCGGAGCTGAAAACCGCACGAGGCAGAATATTTTTAAAAATAGCAAAAGAAACACAGCAGTTGTATTTCCGAATTTCCACGTAGTAACCTGATAATATCAAGACTACTTTAGTAGTAGTAATCCCTTAGACATCAATAACATTTGCAAAAGACAAGAAACATCAGAAATAAAAGCAGAAAGTTCTGGAGGAACCCAGCAGGTCTGGCACCATCTGTGGATAGAGAAGTGGAGTTAATGTTTTGAGTCTGATGCTGCTTCAGAACTGAAGGGGTTGCAAAGTGATTGATTGATTGTTTTAATGCTATCAGAATATCAGAATTGTGTATCAAATTCCCTAGCATGAAATGGTAGTTTAATAGATGTCCCATCTGAATCTAAGCTCTTTAAACAAAAGTTGGAGCTACACTTTTTGGATTTAGCCATTCAGAACTACATAAGCAAGTGATGAAAATAAAGATAGTGAAAGGAAATGAGGAATTGCATGAGTAAACATTTCAGACCTGTTTCAGGAGGATGAGAGTGATCCTGCTAAGCTATGGGAAATGCTCAAAGTTTGGCTTTGTGTAAAAGTGAACTTCTGGATTCACCATCTTGAGGTTATGTCTTCCAGACAACAGCCAACAATGGAGTGCTTCAGAGACCTGCGTAAACATAGGTGGATACATAAAGTCAGCAGCTAGCCTGACAAATATGAAAATTCAAAGTGGAAGAATCTGTAACAAGAAAGCAAACAGTTTTTCCACATTGTGAATGTGAAACACGGTGTGAATAAAGTCAAACAGTTAGAAGCTTTCGTCACTATTAACATGACATGTCCAAAGAAAATTGGCAAGCGAACAGTCAAGATCAAAGTTAGCACAGGTGCTAGTGCAAACATTCCTCCAGTCAGAATCCTGAAGGATATGTTCCTGGACCATTGGAGTCAATTATACAACCTACAAAGAGCAAAATTAACTGCAAATGATAGCGTACCTATCCTATTGTGCATGGAAATCTCAAGTACTTTACCTAGTGAAAACACGTGGACCATTATAGCTGGATTACTGTGAGTGGATCTCAATATTGATGAGATCACCAAGATTACCAAGAACATTTGTATTGAGTCAGTCCGGGAATAACAACAACTGTACCCAGACAAATTTGATACCATATCAACTATCAAAGTTGATTCTACATTGTACTTCAGAGAAGATTTCTGTCTGTTTTGAGAAAGTGCATACAGAAGAGAAAATTAAGAGTGAACTAGATGATATGGGTTGTAATAGAAAAATCTGTTGTATACATTGTGTAGACTGATGCATTTCCATTATGTGCGTGCTATGAAAGATGGCACAATCAGAGCATGTTTGGACCCAAGACATTTAAACTCTCTCATCCTTGAAGGGGAAGGGTCCATTTACAGCTGGACTGCATCAGGGAGCTGACCTCTGTTATGTCGGAAGTGGGGAGGTGGGAGAGCCATTTGCAGCCTCATTAGACTCACCGGATAGAGCAGGTTGCAGCTCTTCCTGCCAGAACAGGCTGGGTCAGGAGGCAGGCGACAAAGAACAACATCATTGATTGTGACAGCTCCAATGATTGTTTGTCTGAACAACAACCAATACACAATGCTGGAGAAACTCAGTAGGTCTGGCGGTATGTCTGGAGAGAAAGCAGAGTTGACCTTTCAAATCCAGCACGATACTCTTCTTCAGAATCGGCAATCATTATGCTGATTAACCTGTCACTAGGGCTGGTCTGTACCTGTTTGGCTGCTCTGGGTACTGCCTGCTGTGAATATGGGGCATTTGAGGGGACGTGATGGCCTAGTGGTATTATCGCTGGACTGTTAATCCAGAGACCCAGATAATGTTCTGGGGACACAGGTTCGAATCCCGCCATGGCAGATGGTGGAATTTGAATTCAATGAAATATCTGGAATTAAGAGTCTAATGGTGACCGCAAAGCCATTGTCAGGAAAAACCCGTCTGGTTCACTAATGTCCTTTTGGGAAGGAAATTGCCATCCTTACCTGGTCTGGCCTACATGTGACTCCAGACCCACAGCAATGTGGTTGACTCTTAACTGCCCTCTGGGCAATTAGGGAGGGGCAATAAATACTGTCTGGCCAGCGGCGCCCACATCCCGTAAATGAATAAAGGAAAAATAAATTTGGCCAATGGATCTGGCTGTGATGTTGAGTGCCTCAGTAACTGCTCTCCTTGGCTCTGCTGCACTCCACTGGCACCTCCTCCATAACAGATTTGTCAACAGACTCCATTGACTGTCACGATTTACAGTTTGGAATGCTCTGAATTAAACACTTATTATGCCGAACTGGTTATCGACCATGACCAAATGGTAGCTATTCCTATCGTAAGTCTCCCATAAAATTGTTGAGATGGAAATGCATTGTGGATTCAGGCAAATGAGACTTTCTCCTGTTTCCAGACTCTCCCACTCCTACCATCGTGGGCCATTGAAAATTCAGCTTGATGTTCTTAATAATGACCTTGTGGGCTCTCGTTTGAAAAAGATGTTAATTAACCAATGACCTTGGTTTTGTGTTGTCCTTCAAACAATTTTGTGCTTCAAATGTGTTAGAGTAGCAGTTAACAGTATTGTGGGGGTACCTTCACTGCAGCAGTTCACAAACTTTCATCATCACCAGCACCTTCTCAGAGGCAACTGATGTTGTGAATAAATGCTGGCCTTACCAGTGAATGCCCACATCTCAAGAAAAGGTAAGTGTACTTTTAAAGTTCTATAAATCATTGGGATGTAGGAACAGGAATTGGGCCATTTGGGGCATCCTTTCCTTTCTTTCCACTTGCCGTGGTAAGCAAATAAGGGTGTGAGAGATATATATGTGCGCTGCAGCAGGCCTTTGGGATTTGACTATTTTATATTTGTTGCTTGCAACTTTTTTTGATGGCTAACCAACGAGATAGGCAACGTTCACTTCCAAGCTTAGAGCTCAGAAAACAGAGACGTAGGTTAGTAAAGCTGGAGTTGTCCTGAAGTGCATTCTGAGTCATGGGAAGCACAGAGCCAGGAAGGAAGTGTGATCAACAAGAACAGGAACAATCAATGGGGCAGCAGCTCTTGAGAGGGAGTTTTGAAGGCAGATTGGCCAAAATGAAGGATTGTAATCCCTTGAAGTTCTGTTGGGATTTGATGACTCACTGTGCCACGAACATCTAGGGCAGATAGCGGTGTAATCAATCTTGACCACACAAAGTGGGCTGTGGGCCATTCAATCGCAATCTAGCACCCATCATTACCAAATATTAATTTTGTGTTTTTGAAATAAGTTGTGTATTGTAGAATAATTAACTGTTCTAACTTGCATAATATTTTGCGTTCAACACAGTGGAATCCTGTGGCTTTATTCTCTTTGTAACACCCTTGGTCTTGCCTTTGGGCTACTTTTGAAAATAAGGTTTATTACTTTTGTACCTAGTTTGGAGCATAATTTGGTTGTCTCCACCAGGATCATAACAAAAGTTAGCGATCTGGTCTGGGAGATTACAGCTCACTTAAATACTACAGCAACTTTAATTGCCATCTAAATGAGTAATTCATTGCAATTGTTGGTGTAAAAACCACTGCTTTGATTATGCAGGGTGTGTAAGAACTTCATAGGTGTTTGCTCAATCTCTCATGATGGGTTTGCGTGCTTCTCCGGATTCTTTGTATTGACGGTTACAAAGTTGCTTCAAAGAAGAAAAACATTTGCATTTATATGGAGCCTTTAAATAACTGAGGACATCCCAAAGCTTCACAATCCAACAAACTATTTTAACTTAAGTTGTTGTCATTGTTCTGTAGAAAATACACATTACACTGCCCACAAACAACAATCAAATCGATACCAAATGATTTGATGCAGTGATTTTGGGGGATAAATATTGACCTGTCCCTTCGTGGGGTACGTGGAGTGTTCCTTATTCCAGTCCTATTCCGGCCCCCACCACAACTCTTTCTTCGATATATCGATGATATCATTGGTACTGCTTCCCCCTGTCATCTGGAATTGGAAAAGTTCATCGATTTCACTTCTGATTTCCATCCACCTTCGCTTTCACCAGGTCAATCTCTGACTCCTCCCTTCCCTTCCTTGACATCTGTTTCCATTTCTGGGGATAGACTGGCTACTATTATCCATATCAACCCACTAACACCCACAGCTGCCTGGATTATACATCCCGTACTCTGCTTCCTGTAAAGACTCCATTGCACTGTCCTCGTTCCTCTGTCTCCATCACATAGGTTCCGATGAGGCCAACTTTGATAAGGAAGCTTCCGAAATGTTCACCTTCTTCCTCAATCAAGGATTCCCCAGCACCGTTGTCAGCAGGGCCCTCAATCAGGTCTGATCCATTTCCCGCACTTCTGCCCTCACCCCCTCTCTTTCCTCCCGCAACAGCGATATGGTTCCCCTTGTCCTTACCTACTATCCCACCAGCATCCACGTCCAGAAGATCATCAGCTGCCATTTCCGCCACCTACAGTGAGATGCCGCCACTAGACACACATTCCCCTCCTCTCCCTTGTCCACCTTCGGCAGGAACTGTTCCGTCCAGGACACCCTGGTCCACTCTTCCTTCACACCAACCCCCAGCTCCGTGGCACATTCCTCTGTAACCGCTGGTTTTCAGGATTTGGACTTTGATGGCAGCTGCTGCTGTTGGATTGTCTTTCTTGCCACAGGATTTTGAGGATCTTGTGACATCTTCATGCTTTGAGGTGCCTTCTGTAGTTTATGCAAGTCTCTAAGCATTTAAGAGGTTCACTGCTGTTTGGTAAAACACGACCTTAGTCTTGGGTTTGAGAATCTGGTCTTGAAATACCCTTTTGCAACAGCCAGCTGAATGATGTGCTGGCATTTGGAGGTAATGATGAATTTTAATTGAATGAACATTATGGCTCAGTGCTGTTCTCCTGTATCAATTTAAATAATTATCTATGCTCTCTTGAAAGTCTCAGTTGAACTTGCCTCCATCGTATTTCCCACACCCTAACCACTTGCTATGTGAAAAGATTTTTCTTCCTCACATTTGCTTCTTTTGTAAACTTCCTTGTATTTGTGCCCTCTCATTCTCAATCCTTTTAGAGAGGGAACAATTTCACTTTATCTATTCTGTTCAGCCTTGTCATGATTTTGAAAATTCCTAGGAGAGGAGATCTAATAGGAAATTAATCCCTTCAGTCTTCTATCCACAAACCTATCTTCTTTGGAACCATTCTTGTAAACCTTTCCTGTGTGCTTTGCAATGAGTTCACAATTATACACAATTCTGCTGCTGAGGTCTAACTGTTGTCTTGTACAAGTTCAAGAGCTGATGTACTTTTTGAGATAATGTGTGTAGATGGAGCAAAAATATCTTTGGCAGAATACGCAGAAGAATCTTTATATTTGGATAATTTAGAGCCTAAAGAACTCAAAAACAGTTTTGAAGTCCTGATGTTATGATGGGATCTGAAATCAATCTTTGAAAGCTCAATTTTCTGAACCAGATGTTGTTAGTGTGTTGAACAATGTTTGGTATGTGCACTGTTGTGTTGTCACAGAAATGCTGATTTTAATTTTTATTCACGGGCTTCAAAAAATAGTTGCCAGTGGCTAGAAATTGACAAGTTTGGTTTTTCAAACTTCTTCTAAACTTAGAGCATACACTGGTGGTTGTCTCCCATCTAAACCTGTAATTCTGTCTGTACGAATATTTTATAGTCAGATGGCTAGGATGCAAACAGATGGAAATAGCACAATGATAATTGGCTTCTTCATACAGCTACTTTCTGCTAACTCTGTTGTATTCTGAAAAAAGATTTTACAGTTCAATATGTATTAGAGTAAATGCGTGCCTGTTCTGTGCAGAGTCAGCAATCTTCCAGTGTCAACTAGGGACTGCTCAGAAGTTTGAGGCACTTAATCGCTCATCCATTACTGCTCCACTTTTCATTTGTTAAGGATGTGGGGCTTGTATTGGAAACAATATGATTAACAGAATGTTTTCTTTTAAGCAATTAACTGTTTGATGCTGAATACTCCACAGGGTTTTTAAACTCTATTTTAAATTGAGAGGAATACAAGCAGCTACTTCATGAGCTCTTAACTGTGAGTGTTGTGATTATATAACTCAGCAGGAGCACGTCCAACCTTTTACAATTGGCAGTGGAGAGCCTGTTGTGCATTTTGATTTTGGTTATCCCTTGCAGTTGCTTTAATGGAAAAATGCAACATTGGAAAGTTTTCCCCTTTTTATTCTCCTCCAAGTTACTGCTGAGGTATCGTTCCTTAGCCAATGGCAGACTTCTAACACATCGCCAACACAACCACGTTTTATAGCGACTGTAAGAAGACTATTCAACCATAGAGGGTATCTCAGGTTAGCAGAGATGAAATTTTTTTTTCCCAAGGCTTTTGTCATTTTCTCTAGGACTATTTTCTTGATTTTTCAGTGACTACAACTTGGATTTAAATTGGCTGCTGAAGATGTAAAGAATGAAGGAAGAACCCGAATTATTGTTGAATGAGGAATTTGAAAACTTGCTGTACTCCTCTGTACTAAAGATACGAGAGACATTAAACTGGGGAGGCTGCCTAGGATCCAACAATTAAGAAGCTTGCTTTAGTTCACTTCCAGATCCCATTCCCTCTACATTATTCATCTCCAGTAGTGAAGGAAACTTAAATCCTGGAACATGTGACTCTTTTGGATCAACTGGCCCTCAGTGTTTTCTACAGATAAAAACTTTCTTTCCACAAAACAGAGTATACACAATGACAGCCAAACAACATCTTGAATGCAAATGGACACTTCCAAAACAGAAACCTTTCACAAAAACCTAAAGGGAGCAAAGCAAGCTGGATTTCCCTGTAATATTTTTTTTTTCCCATCACCCCAGATTTCTTGACATCAAAACGTACACAAAAACAAGTTTGTTGGACAAACGTGAAAGAGGATTAAAGCTATTGGAAAGGATGTTACTGCATTTATTCTTTTGGTTATTGTTATTCCAGTAGGAGTTTGTAAAGTTCAAAGCCAGGAGCCAAGTCCAAGAGTAGGGCTGTAGGGAAAATAAAGATTTTGTTTGAATGCTGGGAAATCATACATAAGTAAATTGTAAGAAAGGTGGCAATGTTGTCTATTGTTTGCACCCTCCCTCACTCACCCCCAGAGGCCTCCTTCTACCCGTCCACATTTCCCCCTTTTTCATCATCAGTGTCTGTCTTTCTCTGTTTCTTCACACTCTCATCTACAATGGTTCCACTTTCATCTTGGCTTCCCATTGATGGTAGTGCCAAGATCCCAGCTGTCTTATACATTGGGATGGGAGGGTTGTTGTTTCGGGGGGTGGGGAGGAGATTGTGAATTTATAAATAATTTTTAAAAAGACTAGATCTTTGTGTATTCTCCCTAGTAGGCTGCCAGTAGAAACCACCCTCTTCCTAACTACTCTTCTGAAAAAAACTCACAACGCTGAAAGAAATTTCAAAAATACAACTCCAAAGGAAGGAAGAAAATGTCAACTTCCCATTGATTCCAACGTTCTGGCATTCTGCTCTGAAGAGAATTGTTTCTATAAAATAAAGCAAAGAACTGTGTATGTTGGAAATTTGAAAGAAAAACAAAATGCTGGAGAAACTCAACAGGTCTGGCAGTATCTGTGCAGAGAGAAACAGTGAATGTTTTGAGTTCCGGGATCTTTCATCTCGGACAGAGAGGGCAGGATCAGGCTCAACTGCAATGTTCAAAATTAATTCGGGCAGTAGAAATATTTGCCCTTGAAACTCTGAGTGAAAAATGAACCACCTGAGGCAGAAAATTCAATAAAGGCCACCCCTTTATATATTACTTGACTTTAAGGCTCCTCCATAGTCCATATGTGGCTGAGCAATTGCAGGTCGAGCATCTCATTGAAAGTGGGAAAATAATGTTCAGTTTCACTGGAGGACTTTGTCTCTCTGACAAAGGGTCACTGGACTCGAAACTTTGACTCTGTGTCTTTCTCTCCACAGATGCTGCCAGACCTGCTGAGTTTTCTCCAGTGCTTTCTGTTTTTGTTTCAGAATTGTTTTTGTCTCTTTCTCTGTCTTTGCCACAAGGAAAAAGACCTTGCAGATTCTGTGTCTCTCTTGCTGCTCCTCCAGTGAAGTTCTGCATTTTTTTTCCCTCCACCTTCAAAAAGATACCCGGACCTGCAATTGTTTTCCCTCATTTGAACTATGGAGGAACCTTATTGTAAGTTATTATATAAAGGATGATCTTTAATGAATTTTCTACTCCCTCCCTAATTCTTGATTTTGAGCTTTGTAGGCAAATTTGCCCACTGCCCAACTGCAGTCAAGTTCGATCCTGCCTGCTTCTGTCAACCACCTGGGAACAGCAGCAACAGTCCCTGAATAACAATCTGGAACTAGAATCTTGGCTGTTTGTTCTTGTTTTCAGGTCCAGGCAGGTAAACAGTGACTAACTTGCACTTAGCATTTTTTTTACAAAGCATCCTAAGATGTTTCATAGGAACATTATCAAAAGAAAATTGGAACTAAATCACATAGTGAGCAGAAGATTGATCAAAAGTAGTGCAGGTTTTACAGAGCATCTTAAAGAAGGAGGAAGAGGTGGACAGGTTTAGAGAGTGAATTCCTAAGCGTTTTATTTTTATCTGGTTTTGTTGTCGAATAATGGGATCTCATTATGTTATCAAATCATTCAAAAAAAAATCATGCTGTCCAAATCAGTAGACGAAGGGAAGGATGATTTATTATGGAGGGATAATTCTGAAAGTGAAACTGTCTAACTTGATCCAGAGTTAGGATCCTTACAATGATACCACAGCCTAGTGACTCTGAATGAATTCAGTGAACTGTTAGCATTGGGTGTTGAGGGCACAGAATTTGATGATTTTTAAAACATTTCAATTGTACTTAAAGTTAACATTTTGGAATGAGTTCATTCAATAAATTGCCATGTTAATTTAATAAGAATACGATGCAATTTCTTTCATGTTTCAAAATTTTGACTACCTGCCCCCGATGGTGTTCACGTTTCATGTTCCCCGTATACGTCAACCCTTGTTTTTAAGAAGGATTTTCGGAGGCTTCAAAGATTGACTTGCCCTCTTGTGAACTAGGTAATGTGTTTTGTTGAAGTCTAATTATGTTATTTCTATTTTTAATGCTGTGGTTCCCATTTTGAACTGTGTAAACAGTAAATGTAGAAGAAGCAGACTTAACAGATTGACCAGACTAATTAGTTGCAAGGGAGGCATTAATTTGGAGTTGCTTGTTTGTGGCTTGGGAAGGTTTCATCACAGGAACATCCTTCTGACTTTCCCCTCAGGCCTAGCATGTTTAAACTAAACCGAATGACAAATTCTCTCCTTGTTAATGATTCAGCTAATACTTTGGGACTCGGGCATGTTACTTCATGAATTGTGTTTGTGCGACCCTCTGCAGTGTTTTATTCGTTGTTGCTGTCTGCTGAACTGGGGCTATGATACTGGTGCCGTTGTTTAACTAACTTTGCAAAAAGTTTTAATTTCTATCAATCGCAAAACTTTTTTACAGCAATGTTTCCAAGATGAGACATAGCCTGGTAGTTCAAAAGTTCAAAAGGTCTCTTGTGCCTCAGTGGAAGTGTCCCTACCCCTGGACTGAGAGGTCTAGGTTCAAGTCCCACCTGCTCTGGAGGTATGTCATAACATCTCTGAACAGGTTGATTAGAAAAATAGATTTAAAAAAATATAAAAAGTCAGTGTTGGCCTGTAAACTAGAAAGAGTACACTATTGAATTCAGTTATGCCTGGGAACTGGTAGATGACATTTTGTATAAAGAAATAAAATTCAATACAGTGAAGTCTAGGAAGAGACTTAAATGAGGAGGGAAAAAAGGCACAGATTTTGTAGCCAAAAGTGAGCAAAATGAACTCCCCATCCCTTAGAGATCCATTCCATTGCATAAGTGCTGTATGCTGAAGGTAGCTCCTTGGCTGATTGTCCTGAGCCATTTTTTTCTCAGTTTTGTTAGTATTGCTTGGCCATTGTTCACCACTCCATTGTCTCTTTATTTCCTCTTCGTCTAATCTCTTCCTACCTATATTCACGATTCTGTTGACACATTTCAATGCTGCAGTTTTCTGGCCCTAACACATTTCCCATACCTGTCCGTCTGATTGTAGCAAAAGAATCTCTTGCAGTGACTTTCTTTTCTGTTGCTCTTGCAGCATTCTGTCTGTTGTGTTCAGAGGGCCTAACTCTCTGGTTCCTACCTGTTTCCCATCTCCATGTTGCCCCTCGGTGACATCATCCGTTAGTTTTCATGTGTAGGGTAAGGATACCCAGCTGCGTATGAAGCTGGTTGTTAAGTAAATTTAAGGCAGTCCACACCACCCGTTGTTAAATTCTCAGACGTTGTTCTGACATTGACAACTGGATGAACAGAAACTTCCTCCAAATAAATGTAGGGAAGACCGAAACCATTGATTCTGGTCCCTGCTGCAGACTCCATTTCTGATTCAGTATAAATTCGTAGTGTGTTCGGGACAGTTTCCTATGAAAATATATTGTGGATCCAACCAGGAATGAGGCTAATTTGAATCTGGTGATGTTTAATGAAGCAGGTTTAATAAATGATCTCAGGAGTC
>NC_063332.1:129608445-129618693 GCF_021869965.1 Rhincodon typus | reverse complement strand
AATAGGACCTTGGTGAGACCACATCCAGGGTTCTATGTATTGTTCCTGATTTACAGCATCCGCAGTTCTTTTGGTTTTTATAATCAAAGGCAGAGCAGACTTGATGGCCCTTCTTCGTGTTATGATCTGGGTGGGAGACTACAGTGTTTTTGTTGGTTGTGTGGCCCCTTGCCACCACTTCCAAGGTATTCCTGAGAGATTTTACTGCCAAATTAGGCCTTTATCAGGTTGTTCTTACACATCTGTTCGCAACCAGAATCAAAAGCATGACTGTTTAGGCAGGTAAATATACACTGTCATCTCATTGTATCTTTTACATCACAGATTTGCAGTAGTTATTTACCTAAAGTGAATATATTTATGTATATTTCAAAGGGACTGGAATATAAGGTTAGGGAAACTTTACTAACAGTTTAATAGGACCTTGGTGAGACCACATCCAGGGTTCTATGTACAGTTTTAATAAGCTTATTTGAAAAGGATGTAGTTGTGTTAGAAGCAGTTCAGAAAAGGTTCAGTTGATTTATTGCTGGAATGAAGGGCTTATCTTGTGAAGAAAGTTTCAACAGGTTGGACCTCTGGCCACTGGAGTTTTGAAAAGGGGATCTGACAGGGTGGATTCTGAGAGAATGTTTCCCCTTTATAGGAGAGACTAGTACTAGGGGATACAGTTTAAGAATAAAAGTCTTGCTTTGAAGTTTGAGATGATGAGAATTTCTTTGCATCAGAGATTGTTTGTCTGTGAAATTCTCTTTTTGGAAAGCAGTGGAGGCTGGCCCATTGAATTTGTTTAAGTTATTGGTTTTTGATAAACAAGGGCAGTCGAGCAAAGGTAGAAAAGAGGAGTTGAGACCACAACCTTATTGAATGGTGGAGTTGGCTGAAAGAGCCAAATGTCCTATTCCTGCTGTAGGCTCGATATGCTTCCTAAAGTGTAGTGCCTGCACTTCAACTGGTGCCAAACTTCTATTTTGTATAGATTTAGCATAACTTCCTGGTTTTTGCACACAGTCTATCAGTTTCTCAAGCCTTAGATTCCTTACATTGCTTTAAAATAAAGTCACATTTGTCAAGGGGTTTTTTTGTTTCCATATTTAATAAATACCTCACAATACTACGATTACTATTCGTGTGATGCTATCTAACAATGATGTTCTTCACATGACTTACTTGCAGATATGATAGAAATGTCTTCATTACTCGCCTATATAAGAATTTGTTAACATACTGGAAATCTATTCTGTACCTTCAAATAGTGAGAAGTAATTTGTGGATGAAACTTATGGGAAATGTACAGTTTTAATGAAGTAGAAGTTTTAATAATGGGTATCCAGAGCTGTACCGAGGTATCCTGAGATTCTAGAATCAAATGAAAATGTTTCCTGAAAGTGAAGAGAGTTTCTCAAATGAATCTGAAATGTTCCCCTGATTATTATGCCACATGTCCAACAAGGAAGGATGCAGTGCTGTACTGGGTGTTAAAGCAGGTCAAGCAAGCATCTAGAAGGAAGGAAATTGTGGCCATGTTATAATTACAGTCACGTTGTAAATGGATGAAGGAAAGAAAAGGATCCTAAATAAAGATGTAGGACTGGAAGCTAGCAATTTTCAGTGGCTTGAAAGAACTAGTCCAGATTAACAGAATGGAAGAGAAAACCTAGGAGAAACCTGCTTAAAGCTGGTAGCATATAGGCTAAAACTTATAAAAGGGCATACGAAATTTATATAAGACTATTAAAGTAAAGAAGAACTACTAAATGTGATATGTAACTCCAACTCCTAACCAGTTGTATTTAGTTCTAGGCATGCATTAAATAAACAATATTGGAGCCTTGGTAAGGTTGCAGCAAATGTTCAAAGAAATTGGATCAAAATGAGAGGCAGTGGTTATGAAGAAGTGCTTATAAAAGAATTTTGCTTTATCTGGAACAATGAAGGTTATGTGGTGTCCAAGACATGTTCAAGTTTACCACACATTTTGAGAGGGTAGTTAGTGAAGCATTGTTTCTACTATTTGGGAAATTGGTACCAAGGAGGCCTAGACTGTAAAGTTAGCATTAGGAAAATGGCAAGAAAAAGGAGAAGATTTTTCCACACAATAGATAATTAGGACATAAAATTCTTTACTACAAAAAGCTCATTGAATCTGGACCAGAATAATATTTTAAATACAATTGTAAAAATAGTCAATGAAGAAGGAGAAAGTGAAAGGGTACAGAGAAAGGGCAGGGGAATAGAGAAGTTAACTCCAGGTAATGACCTATGAGCAATAATGAGATTACGTCATTTTGTACAGCAATTTGTTCTGTAATATGGATATAACTGTCTATCCATTGTTTACCAGGTGTGGTCACAGAAAACTCTATTACTTGTGACATTGTTGTGGGTTCATTCTCTTTGTGTCACAACAGATTGCGCATGCTTTTCTGAGCCAGAACTTGATGAATTTCAAGAATTTCTCAAAAACAACATGAGAGACTCTGATGAGGAGGAAGCAACCTGATGAATATCTTAAGAATGAGCCAGAGCAAGGCTGGTTGATCTGCCCCATTAAAAGATTGGGCTCAAGTTGTTTCTCAGTAGGTGCTTGTACCTGAAGGAAGCATCAACTTGTTCATCTTGAAAACCTGAGATAACAAGGTGTAGAGCTGGATGAACACAGCAGGCCAAGCAGCAGAATAGGAGCAGGAAGGCTGAAGTTTTGGGCCGAAACCCTTCATCAGCTTAATGGATTTGTTTTCATGCAGTGCATTCACTGTACTACAACAACAACTTGTATTATATGTATAGTACCTTTCCTTGTATGTAGATGCAAAGGAGTCTAGAGCCTAAGGCAATGGCACGTGCAGGCACGCCACCAATGCTGGAGTCATTAAAATCAGGGATACACAAAAGGCCAGAGTTAGAGAAGTGCAGCTATTTGGGACAGATGTGGGGCTGGAATAGATTACAGAGATGGGAATGGATGAGGCCATGGAGGAATTTTCAAACAATCAGTGAGAATTTTAAAATTGAGACTTCATGCAGATCCAGTGTGGATCAGTGAGTAAAAGGGGTGATTGGTGAACAAGATTTTGTGAGAGTTATGAAGCAAACAGTAGAGGTTTGGATGACTGCAGTTTACAGAATGTGGAAGATTAGACAGGAGTATGTTGGAATAGTCAAACCTGGAGGTAGCAAAGACAGAAATCAACATTTCGGCCACAGATGAGTTGAGACAGGGAAGTTGGGTGATGTTAAGAAGCTTAAAATAGGTAGTCTTGTTGATGGCATGATTGAGATCAGAAGCTCATTTTGTGGGGGTCAGACATGAAACTAAGGTTGTGAACAGACTGGTTTCATCTCAATAACAAAATTAGAATTTCTAGAATAGAGGAAGGGTCACTCGACCCAAGACATTAACTCTGATTTCCCTCCACAGATGCTGCCAGACCTGCTGAGCCTTTCCAACAATTTCTATTTTTGTTTCTGATTTCCAGCAACCACAGTTCTTTCAGTTTTTATTTGGTTTAATCTCAATGTTGCCAGGGAGAAAGATAGAATGAGTAGCTCGGGAAAAGTTTGGAGTTGACAGAAAATAAAGGCTTCGGTCTTCCCAATATTTAATTGGAGAAAATGTCTCCTTATCCAGTCCTGGAATATGGATACACAAACTAATGCCTGAGTGACTGTGGAGGTGTGGAGAGAAAGTGATGAGGTAGAGCTTGGTGTCAACAGCATACGCTTACAATCTATCACTGTGTTTTTGGATGGTGATGTCGAGAGTTGACATATAAATGGGGAAATGAGAGGGTGTGTGTTGTGAAGATACTTTAATTTATATTTATATAAACGAGTGGTAGCCTGCTGGTGGAACATGTGCCTCTAATCTAAACTGGAGGAGCAGCACCTCATATTCCACCTTGGGAGCCTACAGCCCAATGGCCTAAATGTGGATTTTGCCAGTTTCAAAATTTTCCCTCCCCTGGCCTCATCCCATGACCAACCCTCCCTCTCATTCCTGCCTCCTTGATCTGACACAACCATCTTGTCTCCCACCTATCCACTCCTCCCACCTCACTGACCAATCCCCACCACTGCCTACCTGGACTCACCCATCACCATCCCACCTACCTTCCCCAACCCCACCCCTCCTCTCTATTTATTTCTGAGCTCCCTTCTCCTCCCACATTTCTGAAGAAGGGTCCCGACCCGAAACGTCAACTTTCAGCTCCTCTGCTGCCTGACATGCTGTGTTCCTCCAGCTCCACACTGTGTTATTTTAGACTCCAGCATCGGCAGTTCTTACTATCTCAAAGTTTAAATGAAACCTCCTTTTATAACTTGCAGTTCACCAATCCCAATTGAGTGTGGAGTAGAGTTGATTTGTTAATGGGAAGGAGACTAGAGAAAATCATCTGGAATTCCTATACTTCCACACTTATTGACTAAGCCACAGAGTAAGAGTATTGCAGGGTAACTGAGGTTATTGTTGATCTTTTGGCTATAATCCAAGATGCTTTTGCCAGATTCCTACAGAGGGGATGAATGGCAATGAAATATAAACATACGAAGCTTGTTTAATGGCTAAGTGAATAAATGTACCAGTTAATATGGCATTGTGTTCTACACATAAGCAAAGTTCTAAATTTAATGTTGGCCTTGTGGCTAAATTCCTTGAGGGTTAGCCAATCTCAGCAGGAACATTAAAATTGTTGTTTGCATCCCAGACTGTGAAAGGATTCTAGCTCTTAATTGTTATCCATTGGTGAAATTCCAAATGCACGCAGACATTAATACGATTTGATTAATATGGCCAAAATTTCATGTTGAGTTTATATTTGAAGAATAGGCATTTCGACAAGCTAACAAATGGCTACTTCCACCAAAAGATAGGGTTAGGGTTAGGGTTAGGGTTACCCTAGCCCTCACCCTAACGCTATTACAGGTATCTTAGTACGTTACCACTTTCATGCCATAAGCAGTAAAGGAGACAGTTTGAAGAAATGCTACAGGGGAGAAAACTTAAGCACGATATTGCTACTTCATTTATATTAAGGGAAATTCTTCAGAAGAAGAAGCAGTGTAGTTCAGCTTGACTTCCCGTGATTACAGACTGGTGCATTTGTAGTTGTTGAAAGTTGAATTTTCTATTTTTAATCTCTCGCAAGCACACTTGCCCCAGTGTTTGATATGACAGCACCAGTTCTTCTGCTTCTGATTTTTCAGTAGTTGTGTGGTGAGCTGTGGGTGGCTTGGCAAAACTACCACACTATAATTTTATATAATTTTTCCCTGACAGAACTGAGAGGTTCTAACTATCAGGAAGGACCAAACAAGCTAGGGCTCCGTTCCACAGAGAAGAGGAGAATATTGAGAGATTTTAAAATTGAGGGGCATTGATAGAAGTAGTGAAGATGTTTTCACATGTGGAGTAATTAAAAACTTTGGGTCACTGAAGGTTACATTTATTTGTGACTATTTTATAGTGAATATCTACGTTCTGCCTGCAAAAAAGACTCTGAGGCACCTGTTGCCTGCCAGTTTAACGCACCACCCTGCTCTCTGGCCAACATCTCTGTCTCTGGCTTGTTACAGTGTTCCAGCGAAGCCCAATGCAAGCTGGAGGAACAACACCTTATTTTCCACTTGGGGACCCTACAGCCCTCCAGACTTAATATTGAGTTCAATAATTTTATGTCCTAAACTCTCCCATGTCCCAGCCCACTACCCACACACTAGGCCTTGTTACCACACAGCCTGCCAGCCTCCCTGTTGTTAGTCACTAACAGTTCCCATTAACAACTGTTCACTCTCCCAGACAACAAGGTGCAGAGCTGGATGAACACAGCAGGCCAACCAGCATCATAGGAGCAGAAAGGCTGACGTTTTGGGCCTAGACGTTCACCCTCCCAGCCTGATTGTTATCAACTGCTTTGTCTGTCTGACTGTCTTTCTCTCTCTTTGGGCTCTATCCAATCGTTGACTCCCTACCTTACCACCTCCCTATTTTGTGCATATAATTTGACGTTTTCCCAGTCACCATCAGTTCTGAGGAAGGATCACCGGACCCGAAACACTAACTCTGTTTTTCCCTTCACAGATGCTGCCAGACCTGCTGAGCTTTTCCAGCAACTTTTGTTTAGAGAGACAAGAACAAGTGATTGGAACGTGAAACTTATGATCACAGTTGCATTTAAGGGGATGTTAGTAAATGAGGGGGATAAACAAAAAGAAATGCTGTTAGGGTTTGTTGAGTAATGTCCGAGGAGATCCATGGGGAGCACAATGCCAGTTTGAGTGGCTTGTTTCTGTGTAATGCTGACAGAAGAAATAGATTCACCTTACCAAGGTGTCGTAAGTGTTGTAGGGTAAATAAACGTATCATTAAAACAGAGGATTAAAACCCATCTGCTGAGACAAGTTGCACAGCTTCCATGCTTGATCACGCCACTGAACGTTATCTTCTGTTCACAAACACTAAATGTCTGCACCTCAAACAGTTAGAAGCTGAAACTAGCTTTCATATCAACTCGCTTGGCAACATTTGGGAAATCCTCAACTCAAAGTATACTATAGTTTAGATACTTTGAGTGTGCATTGACCAAACCTGAGACATAACTGTTAGTAAAAAGGAATGAATTATTTAAGATAACAAGGTGTGGAGCTGAATGAACACAGCAGGGCAGGCAGCATCAGAGGAACAGGCAAGCTGACGTTCTGGGTCTGGACCCTTCTTTTATTTTCTGAAGAAGGGTCCAGACCTGAAACATCAGCTTTCCTGCTCCTCTGATGCTGCTTGGCCTGCTGTGTTCATCCAGCTCCACACCTTGTTATCTCAGACTCCAGCATCAGCAGTTCCTCGTATCTCTGAATTATTTAATAAGTTTTGGGTGTTCTGAGGATGTTGTATGTAGTCATATTCTGTACCATTTGTAGTTTATGCATTTTGTCACTCATGAGAATATGATGGGATATCCTGAATCACTGAGGTCAAGAACCATCTGTAAAGCAAATAGAAAGAAATAACCAGGTTTGGTCCTAGATCTGAACTGACATCTGTTTTTGCCCAGATAGACATTTGGATACAGCAACTGGCCATTTCATGATGCCTTAGATAAGGCATTACTGTAGCAGTTTTCACAACCTCAAAACATCCAAAATGCTTCACTTCATAAGTATTTTGTTGGACACATAGTCCCTGTTTTAATGGTGGAAGTATGGCAGTCAGGTGCTGTGTAGAAAGGAACACAAATGGCAATGAAATAACTAATCAGATGATATGCTTTTCGTGTTGATTGAGGGGTAAATATGAGTTAGGAAATCAGCAGAGCTACTCAGCTTTTCTCCAATTATTTATGCCTACCTGAGAAGATAGTCTGAATTATCTAAAATCTTTGGAATGGCCCTTGAGCACATGACCTTCTGAATAGGAGGTGAGATTGCTGCCACTGAGAAGACAGCAACAGTGCTGTTTGAACAGTGCTGAAAGAGGCATAGTGGGTGACTAGGCTTCTCTAGGAAACATGCAACTGTGGGACAACATCTGGAAAGTCTGAGAGTAGGAACAGTGAGGATGACGGTGGTGACTAAGTTCAGAAGTAACGTGACCGTTTTGACAGCTTGGAGACAACAGGAGTGAACCTGAGAGGATTAAGAGGGTTTCTAAAAAAAAAAGAATGCAGGTATAGAAGTAATTGACTTGTGTCCAGAGTGGCAGTCAGAATATGCATTTGAATTGAAGGAAGAGAGTTTAGTTCACAGAAACATGGCAGAGGTTAGAAGAGAAAGATCTTGATTGCAAACAGAATACAATATGAGGAAATCCTAATTTAAAAGCCGAGGCACTCTTGGCAGAGTGAAATTGATTTGGGAAACCAGGTTGAGTCAGTTTGTACCATTGACGGACCAGGGTGCAAATTTGGACACCATGATCAAAAGGAACTGAATCCAGAAGTTGTTGAAAATGTGGAAGTATCAATGGATATCCTGTGCAGGATCAGCTAGGGGTCTAACTGAGGACAAGTAGGAGCTGATGGGATTGGGAAAAAGAGAAAATTGTTGGGGAATGAAAGAAGACTGAACTTGGATTACGATATTATTGTGAAGCAATTTAATTGTTTTTAGTTAATTTTGAAGTTTTCTATGTAATTGATTAAAAACTGTCCAAAATTTCAGAAGAAGCTCCTCATAAATGATTCTTTTAGCAAAATAAAAACAAACTAGTTTTCAAGAGAGAAACAATAGGAAGTCTAAGGGAAATGAATCAAACTGTTCCTCTGTGGATTGTGACGGATCTAATGAATTGTTCTCAATCCAGTCGCTCAGCATGTTTGGCAACTGGAACTTTAATCTTTGGTTGGAATGAACAACAAACTGCATACTCGTTTTTACTTCATGCTCCTCCTCTCCTTTTGTTTTCTGTCCTCTGCCTGTTTGCTCTGAACTGGCCCATCCTCTGTCTGGCTTTGAATAGAGAGGAACATCCTGCAAAGTCATGGGGCAAGAAACTGCAAAAGGCATTTGACTTCCTGTAACACGGTATTCCTGTTGGACACAATAGCTGTTGATCAAAAAGGAAGCTGTGTTAGGGGTATTGTTATTGGTTGATATACTTTTTTCTTATTTTCTGAAATATCACGCCACTGAAGAAACAGGGACTTGGGGGTGCTAAAGATTCCATGTTTATTCAGGTAAGAAATAAGGTTATCTCTCATTATCTCAAGGCCTGGAAATGTATTTTCTAAAAAACGTAGGTAGAATTGCTTCTGGCTTCATGGGATTTTAAAAGAATGAGGAAGTTTCAGATGGTTTCAGTCTATTTGTGCTAATACTTGACACTGGTTAGAATTGAAAGTGCAAAAGGGGTGCCATTTGTAAAATTATGGTACAGTAAATGTCTACCTTGGCTGAGTCTGAATAACAGATGAACAAGAAATAAACTGCTGTAGTTTTAGTGTTTGTTTCAATGTGTATTATCTTACAACTTGTAAGCGAGCAAAGAGATTTTCATTTGTAAACCTGTGAAAGCAACAGTGTTAAAGTGAGCTTTTCACATTGTAAATATCAATTTTTAATTTCAGGGAGGGAGTTTTGACTACCAGGAGTGAACAATGGAAATTCCGGACCATGTTATGGATGACTTTATGGCCATTGATAATGAGTGGTTGCTCCCCTAATGTTAACAAAGAGTTATGATAACTTGAATCGTTATATTTATTCTGTCTGGTTGTGTGGCTGTTAATTTGAGGAAGAGGGTGGACACAGAATTTAAAAAATGCTACCATGCTGTTTCTTTGGCACATTAACACAAAGAAAGTATGTGATGTGCCTTATCTTAGCAAGTGCATGTGACCTGAGCCTGTGAGATGTGGAGCTTCTGTACGATTGTGATTTTTTTTGCCCAATTGTGCTTATTTGGTGAAGTTGCTGTTGGTCCCAAACTTCTGCACAGCCATGTGTGTACCTCGAATAAGAAATATCCCATTTGAAAGTTTGATTAAGCATTTAATTTGATTTATTATTGTCACATGTACCTAGGTACAATGAAAAGTTTTTTTTGCATGCAGTACAAGCAGATCATACCATACAAAGTACGTTGGTGTAATACAACAGAGCAAAGAATACAATGTTACGGCTGCAGAGAAGGTGCATTAAGAGCGAGGTCAACATTAAGTTTAAAATTTGAGCGGGCCATTCAGAACACTAATAATAGCGGGGAAGAAGCAGTTTTTGAATCTGTAGCATAATCTATTACCATCACTTTGTAACTAGACTAGGGCCAAGGGAAACTCAAGGTGCAATGAATGGACTCTGTGAAAGGGAACATTTTTTCCTCACTGTTTATTCCTCAGTGCAGTCAAAATCAAACAATTTTATATTGTAAAATGATTACAAGTTACTGATTTTTGTAGCAGCTGGCTAACCCGTGGCTTCAGTTGACTGATGATTGTTATTCAAATGAAGAACCAGCAAACATATTTACACTACACCTCTAACTTGGTAAGATGTCCAAGATACTTCGAAGTATTGGGCCATAAGTGGAAATATTACAGTACATGAGGACAGTGTTAAAAATAAAATAAATCAGAGATGTTTATGGAGGGAATTCGAGAGTTTGTTGCCTTGGCAACTGAACACAATCACCAGCGATGGACTGAGTAATATTGTGGATGCCCATAATTGGTGGAACGCCAATATCTTGGAGGGGTTAGGGCTGGAGTAAATTAGAGAGGGTGTGTGGGAACGACATGGAGCGATTTGAAAAGA
>NC_063332.1:129596992-129607945 GCF_021869965.1 Rhincodon typus | reverse complement strand
TAATCAGAGGCATTTCCACGCATTCCTTACAGAAGTAGGATGACAGCATGATGGTATCATTTACTTCATCTATGTTGTCTAACTCAGCCATACTTGTCAGATTTTGGGCACTGTGTAAAGGAATGATGATCTGTAATACAAACAAAGAAAAAGATGTGAGCTTCATGGTTGATGATGAATGGTTGAGTGACATGGCATTCCTGGTTGTCATCACCAAGTTTCATTCAGATTTGAACATGAAACACAGGGGATGGATCCATTTGTCAACAAAATGTATGAGCATATCCACTTCAGAAGTTTGAATTGCTTCAGAAACAATTGAACATGAAGAAAGTTGTTCATTTCACAACACTACCGGCAAGACATGCTTGGACAGTAAACCATGAAAAGAACACCATACTGATCAGCAGCTTGGAAGAATTCAAGCACAAATTTGCAAATTTCAGGGAACACAGCAATGAGCTGAAGTTGTTTGCAGGCTATTTGGAACTGATGCCATTGAATCCCATGACACGTTCCAAATGGAGCTTATTGAGATGCCAGATATCGGTGACCTGAAGAAGACTTTTGCAGAGATGACCTTTGAAAATTTTGTAGTCAATATTTTCCCTTGGCGTCTTTTGCAAATCTACCAAACCATGTCTTTTGATTCGTAAAGTCATAGAGTCATACAGCATACAAACAGCCCTTTGGCCCGTTAGGTCTATGCTGACCAACAAATACCAAACTATAACAATCCTATTTACCTGTACTTGGTCCACAGCCTAGAATGCCCTGGCATTTTAAGTATTCGTCCAGATGCTTTTTGAATGTTGCCAGATTATCTGCCTCCACAATGCTCTCAGGCAGTGTATATCTACCACTCTCTGGGTGGAAAAAATCTACCTCAGAACTCTCCCAAATCACTTGCCCCTTACCTTAAAACTATGCCCTCTGGTCATAGACATCCCTGCCATGCGGAAGAGGTTCTTAATATCTACCCTGTCTATACCTCTTAT
Organism: Rhincodon typus; assembly: GCF_021869965.1. Classification (NCBI taxonomy): domain Eukaryota; kingdom Metazoa; phylum Chordata; class Chondrichthyes; order Orectolobiformes; family Rhincodontidae; genus Rhincodon; species Rhincodon typus. The sequence goes on along the minus strand of NC_063332.1, from coordinate 129,606,947 downwards.
AATTATGTACAACTCAATCAGATCCCCCCTCAGCCTCCTTTGATAAAGTGATTTAAACTTAGTGTATCCAGTCCCTTCTCATAACTGAGACTTTTCATCCCAGGCAACAACCTGGTGAATCTCCTCTGCACCCTCTCCAGTGCAATCACATCCTTCTGATAGTGTGGGAGCCAGAACTACACACTGTATTCCATCTGTGGCCTAACTAATGTCTTAGGAAGTTGTAGCAAGACATGCTTGCTTCTATATTCTACATCCTACTACCTTCTTCACCACCCTGTTTACCTGTTCTGACACCTTCAGGAACCTATGAACTTGTATACCGAAGTCCCTTTGTTCCTCAGTACTTCCTAGGGACCTACCACATTGTGTATATCCTTTTGTTATTAGACGTCCTAAAATGCATCACTTCACACTTACTGGGATTAAATTCCCACTGCCATTGCTCTGCCCAATTTACCAGATGATCAATATTAAACTGCAGCCAAAGTCCATCCTCCTCAGTAAACTTACTCATTTTACCTTTCACATTCACATCCAAGTTGTTAATGTTCATAACAAACAACAAGGGTGCCAGCCACTGATCCCTGTGGTGCACTACTGTTCATAGGCTTCTAATTACAAAAACAACCCTCCACCATCACTCTTTGCCTCCTATTTGGAAGCCAATTTTGGAACTGGTTTGCCAACTTACCTTGGATCCTACGGACTGTTATTTTTTGGACCATCCTTCCATGTGGGACATTGCCAAAGGCCTTACTGAAATCCATGTAAACCACATCCACTGTACTAGCCTCAATGATATATTTAGTCTCATTTTCAAAAAGCTGAATTAAATTAGTCAGACAGGATCGCCCTGTAACAAATGTGTGCTGACTATCCTTGCCCTTCCAAGTATTGATTAATGTTGTCCTTCAGAACTTTTTCCAATAATTTCCCTACCACTGACATCAAACTGACTGTTCTGTAATTACCTAGCCTATCCTTGCTGCCCTTCTTAAACAAAGCAACCACATTAGCGATCCTCCAGTCATCTGGCACTTCACATGTGGCCAGCAAAATATTAAATATCTCCACCAGGGTCCCCCCTTGTCTCCCATACTAGCGTGGGATACATTTCATCAGGCCCAGGGGATTTGTGTACCTCTATGTCCATTAAAACATCCGATTGAGTTCAACCTGCTCCTCTCCCTCTCCTGCTCCAACAGAGCTCAATCCACTCCTCTCCCTCTCCCTCTCCCTCTCCCGGTCCAACAGAACTCAATCCACTCCTCTCCCTCTCCCATTCCGACCGAGCTCAATCCACTCCTCTCTCTCTCCTGCTCCAACCGAGCTCAATCCACTCCCCTCCCTCTCCCATTCCGACTGAGCTCAATCCACCCCTCTCCCTCTCCTACTCCAAAGGAGCTCAATCTGCTCCTCTCCCTCTCCCACTGAGCTTGATCTGCTCCTTTCCAAGTGAGCTCAATCCATTTCTCTCCCACTCCAACTGAGCTAGATCTAGGCCCTGTTCCTCAGGCTTTTATCTGGAGGCTCTGTTGTTCAGCTTCACCCCCATGTTCATTCTGTTCTGCTCCATTCCTACTGCTGCTCTAACTGATCCATTGTGCTGTTTGGCAGCACTTAACACTTCTAAAGAAAGAAAAGCATCAAATCAAAACTACTATCTTAATATTTGTCTCGCAACATCAAGCGGATTGTTAGACATTGACTCCCTGTGCAAACAAAGGCAATGCCAGATATCTCACTGAATTAGTGGCAAGTTTCATATGGAGAAGGTGAGATGATAAAATGGTCTCCTAATCTCAAGCTCCCTCCTAAATATGTACATTCTTGTGCTTAGGATTGATAGTGAAATACATTTCCAATATCATTCTTTCTTCCTGAGATTTGCACATCATCACCAGGAAAGAGGAAGATAGTGAAATATAGTCCCTCATGTGCAAAGGATGGGTGAAAGTGAGAAGATTCCTGTGAGATAGGCACCTACAGAATACACAGCATTGTTATATCATGGGAGTGGATAGACTCTGACAAAGGTAATGCCAGATATCTCAGTGAATCAGAGTTCAATATGGCGCAGAGGAAGAAAAACCATATATCAGTCCTCTCGTTTCTTTTCCCATTTGCTCACTGGGTCCCTGAGTGAGAGAAAATGTGACTGTGAACCTGCCCACCCATTGCCCCAAGCAAAGAGCTTACACAATCCTGCTACAGATTCAGCCTTGTTGAATCTGACCGCCCTCTTCTTTAGAGATCATGAGTGTTCAGCTTTTTAAATGCTGAAGGCCTGTATGAGCAGCCTTTTTAAGCCCAGCTCTGGTGAAATCTTTAGCTATCTACCACTACCAGAGTTTTAGGAGGCAGCCAAATGGAACCTGCACTGCTTGCTGCCATGTTTGAAAAACAATCCATAACACTGCTCACCATGTTATATAAGCTGTCTGTAGTAGTGCTTAATAGTAATGAGATCAACGTTAGGACAGAAATGATGAGGAAAATCCAGATGTTTACTCACACTCCATTCAGCTGTTCTCACTACAACTTCATAGAACATCATCGAAGTGGTTTTGCTGAAGGCATTCCCCAATATTAACCCTGTCAGATCCTTATACCCGTATACAACAGATATCTGCTGAGTTAACTGATTTCTTTCGAAGTGGTGCCAGACACACTGCAACTTCCTTGATACTTCTGGTTTGGAAGATGAAAATCAATCATAGTTCCTATTCCTGTTTGCCTCAGTTGGTGACTGATAAAGTTTATCAGAAAAATTGTTAAAAATTGTTTCTTTGTGTCCAGACTGGAACATTTCATGCCTGTTTGTGAGAAAGACAAAAAGAACAACTTGTATTCAAATAGTACCTTTAACGTAGAAAAACCTCCCAAGGAAAAGCTGAAAAGCATAATCAAAACAATTAATGCAGAAGAAAGGAATGAGCTACTAGGAGAGGTGAAAACAAATTCACCCAAGGTTTTAGAACTATACAGAGGGAGATGGAAAGCCATAGGAGTTTAAGAAGGGAATTCCAGGGTCCACATACCAAGGCTTTTGAAGGCAGAATAGGAGGGAAGGATGGACATGCTGTGGTATAGTTGTACTGGCAATACCCATTCTTCTTCCCTAAGAGCTTAGACTGTTGGACCAATAGACTGTTCTGCTCAGATGATGTTATATTGAAGCCCAATATCAAAGCTTCTTTGATAACCATTTTATGCATTTTCTAGTTGAAGTTACCGTACAGTAATTACTTATGGAAAATTCATTTCCTTCACTATCCCAAAGCCATTGACCCAACTGTTGTGCACCAATGGCTGTCTCACTGTCAGCGAGCTAAGTCATCATATGTTGGGGTTTTGCCCTGTCCATGAATCTCAGCCCAGATTATTTAGTTCATTTGAGTTTATTCAGGACAAAAAGAAGCAAACAAAAGGCCCTGTGCAGACGTTGGTAATTCAGCAGAGCCGGCAGCACCATATGCACTACTGAAGAAACATTCCTCATTGATACCATTGAAAATTGAATGATGTGTATGCATAAAAATAGCAACCTCTAATGCTGATTGCCTCTGGGGAATGGCACAGTCTGCATAGAGTCACTATCAAAAGGGGTGTTCCATCAATGAGTTCCTCCTCAGTTGTCAAGACTCTTAAACAGTTAGCTATGACTCACTGGGTAACACACTTGCATCTGTTTCATTCCTCCAGAACCTTATGCACATTACATAAGACTGGTGATTCTCAACTTTACCAGCTGAACTAGCCCTTTTAAAATGGATTAGAAATCATGAACCTGCCCCATCTAAATATTAATAAAATATCATAATCAGAATATGAAAGTGTAGCATGTAAAGAGTGTTTTAACACAGTTTTTAATAAAACTGGCTTTCAGGTGTAGTGGGATCAGTGTGCATGCTTCTCAATGAACTGGATGTGGTATTTAGATATTTTAAAAATCTTTCCTGGTCTTGAGCAAGGTTGAACTCACTCAGCCTCAAACCAGCCTGCTCTTCCTGAAGGGCCCAGAACTGAATGCATTGTTTCAGATGGGTCCTGAGCAGAGCAAGCCTTTTCCCCATGGAGTTCAACAGCATAACTCTTTACTGCAGCTTTTACAAGAATGCACAACATCTTGCAGTCTTGTTTTTGAATATAAAGGTTCAAATTGTTTGATGCTCAGAGCAAGGATGATTTCTGGAATTTAATGCCCTTCCCCCCCTCACCCTTGCCCAAGGAGAGACTGGCAGGTAAAATTGGGTGGGGATGGGATGAAGTTGTTGTGCTTGTTGCCTCAGTGGTAGTGAAAAAGAAACAGTAACACAATTGTTCTACAATTCTTTTCCTTGAATACTTATGATGTCCTGAGGAGCATGTCACTCTCAAACTGGAGTGACGTTGTGGGAGCTGCACTCCACTCTCAGATTCAGAATCCCTACAGTGTAGAAACAGGCCCTTCGGCCCAACAAGTCCACACCACCCCTCAGAGCACCCACCATCCCTCATAACCCACCTAATCTACATATTCCTGAACACTATGGGCAATTTAGCATGGTCAATCCACCCAGCTTGCACATCTTTGGACTGTGGGAGGAACCTGGAGCACCCAGAGGAATGTCACGCAGACACAGGGAGAATGTGCCAATTTCACACAGACAGCTGCCCAAGGGTGGAATCAAACCCGGGTCCCTGGTGCTGTGAGGCAGCATGCTAACCACTGAGCCACCGTGCCGCCCACTTCTCACTTCTCAGCCCCATTTTCCTGGCTATTATTTATCATCCAAGTAACATCACTGAAACATAATCTATTCATAGTAACATTGCTGTTTGTGCGCTTTGATTGTATAAACTGTTTTCTACATTGTTATGATGACCATAATTCAAAAAGATTCAATTGACTGTAAACTACTTTGGGTGCCCTCAGTTCATGAAAGATACTACAAAAAAAATCCAAGTCCTTATTTCTGTGTTTACCAATGACTCAACAGGGAGTTCATCATCTTATTTTCCTGACATGATGCTCATTAATGTTTAACCACCATATAATAACCACAATGATTACACAACTGGAAGTAACATTATGATCAGCAGTTAGAATGTGGAATGTAGAGTTTAGTATCAGCATTATTGAAGTCAGATTATTTGGACAGGGCAATCAGAAGATCCAGCTTGGTACAATTTATTCTCAGGCATGCTTATCTGTCCTGATGATCTCCTACCCAGCTGAAAAACTGCATATCTGTGGAAAATCAAACTTCCTTTTTGAGCAGATTCCATTCCTGCATGGACATCACTTTCACTCTACTGGCCTTATTCATTCTGCCTTCAAAATGTGCAGCATGATGTACTTCACCTGTAAGTGGGTAGTTTGATTTTGAAATTATTCATTACAAACTGATATTTAGAGAAAAAGCATTGGGAATCATTTCCCATTTAATGTCTGTAATCTTACTAGAGTTAAAATAACCAAGAAGTAACTTGGAAAGTTCAAAAACAGAAGATGCTGCAAATATCTATGAAGATAGCCAACATCAGAAGGAGAAATAAAAACTTAACATTCCCTGACTGATGGGAAGGCAGTTAGTCTGCAGAAAAGAGAAGGAGCGAATGATAGAGAAAAGAAAGTGAAAGTGTGTGTGAGACTGAGAGAGAGAGAGAGGGAGAAATGTGTAGTATTCCGATTATTCTCTCAAAGTTTAATTAGCATCTCCTTTGTTAACAGATGCCATTTTCCCACTTGCATTCCAGTTGTTTCCATGTTACAGTTTTCTCATTTCCATCACCAAGACTGGTTGCCTGTTAGCTGTAAATCTAAACGATTGTGTCACTGTAGTCGTCATTGCAGGGAACTCTGCAAGGTTCATTGTTATATAGTTTGATGAATGGATAAAGTTACTTTTTAATTACAGTCATAGCACAGAAACAGACCCTTCGGTCCAACTCGTCCATGCCAATCAGATATCCTAAATTTATCTAGTCCCATTTGGCCCATATCCCTCTAAACTATTCCTATTCATAAATCCATCCAGATGCGTTTTAAATGTTGTAACCGTACCCGCCCCTACCACTTCCTATGACAGCTCGTTCCATATGTGCACCAACCTCTGTGTGAAAAAGTTGCTCCTTAGGTCCCTTTTAAATCCTTCCCCTCTCACCTTAAAACTACGCTCTCTAATTTTGGACTCTCCTACCCTGGGTAAAATGACCTTGGCTATTCACTCTATCCATGTCCCCCATGATTTTATAAACCTCTGTAAGTCACACCTCAGCTGACACGCCAGGGGAAAAAGTCTATAAGTGGCTTCACCAATGTCCTGCAACATGACATTCCCAACTCCCATACTCAATGAACTGACCAATGAATGCCAGCAAGCCAAATGCGTTCTTTACTACCCTGTCTACCCACAACTCGACTTTCAAGGAACTATGCACCTCCACCCCTAGGTCTCTTTGTTCGGCAACACTCCCTAGAGCCCTACCATTAACTGACTAAGTCCTTCCTTGATTTGCCTCACGAAAATGCAAAACCTCACATTTATCCAAATTAAACTCCATCTGCTACTCCTCAGCCCATCTGATCATGTTCCAGTTGTACTCTGACTTATCATTTTTCACTGTCCACTACACTGCCAATTTTGAAGTCATCTGCAAACTTATTAATCATACCTCCTATATTTACTTACAAATCATTGATATAAATTACAAAAAGCAGTGGACCCAGCACTGATCCTTGCAGCACATCTGCTGGTTACAGGCCTCCAGTCTGAAAAACAACCCTCCACCACCACCCTATAGCTCCTACCTTTAAACCAATTTTGTATCCAATTGACTAGCTCCCCTTGGATTCCATCTGATCCAACATTGCTAGTCTATCATGCAGAACCTTGTCGAACGCCTTGCTGAAGTCCATGTGAACAATGTCTACCGCTCTGCCTTCATCAATCTTCTTTGTCACTTCTTCAAAACACTCAATTAAGTTGGTGAGCCACGATTTCCCATGCACAAGGCCATGTCTGGGAATGGAACCAGAGACTCCTGGTTGCAGTAGGCCCCAGAGCAGAGACTCCTGGCATCATTGAGGCGGCAATGGAACCAGGGACTCCTAGTTGCAGAGTGATTGTGGGACCTTACCTTGGTGAGGTGGGCCCAGCGGTGAAGCGATGGTGCCTAAAGAGTGGCAACTCCTACGTTGGTGGGTCTGGCGAGGCAACGGCAAGGCGATAGAAGAGGAGTGGCAATGCAGGTGTTGTGTGTGAGAGAGAGAGGTGTTGTTGGTGATCCGGCTCAGGGCTCAGGACTTTCTTTCAGTTATATCTTTTATCCTTTTTATTCTTAAACTATTCACAATGCCACTGAACTGTGGCGACTGTTGAGGTTTTTCACTGTATTTCACTATATGATTCACTGGTAACTGCAAGTGACAATAAATAAATAAATCATTCATTCATTCAAAACATGTAGATCCTGACCCTCAGAATCCCCTCCAACAACTTGCCCACTGGTGACATCAGGCTCACTGGTCAATAGTTCCCTGGCTTTTCCTTACCACCTTTCTTAAATAATGGCACCACTTCAGGCAATCTTCTGTCTTCTGGCACCTCACCTATGGCTATTGATGATACAAATATCTCAGCAAGGGCCACAGCAATCACTTCCCCAGCTTCCCAATTAGTTCTGGGATACACCTGATCAGGTCCCAGAGATTTATCCACCTTTATGCATTTTAAAATGTCCAGCACCTCCTCTTCTATAATATGGACACTTTTCAAGATATCACTATTTATTTCTCCAAGTTCCCTAACTTCCATGTCCTTTTCCACTGTAAATACTAACACCAAATACTCATTTAGTATCTCAGCCATCTCCTGTGGTTCCACACATAGATCTTTAAGGGGCCCTATTCTCTCCCTTGTTACTTTTTTGCCCTTAATGTATTTGTAGAACCTCTTTGGATTCTCCTTAACCTTATTTGCCAAAACTATTACATGTCCTCTTTTTGCCCTCCTACTTTCCCTCTTAAGTATACACCTACTGCCCTTATACTCCTCTAAGGATTCACTCGATCCCTGTTGTCTATACCTGACATATGCCTCCTTTTTCTTGACCAGAGCCTCAATTTCTCCTGTTTCTAGCATTCCCTATACCTACCAGCCGGTCCTTCACCCTAACAGGAACATACTGTCTCAGAACTCAATCATCTTTGATCTTTTTTGGCATTTATTTCGCACATCTGTTTTTTATGATGTTGACTCCAGCAGGGGCATTTGGTTCAGTTGGTAATGTTTTTCACCTCCATGTTAGGAGTCTATAAATTCAAATCCCATTGATAAAGCCAAAGCACATCATCTAATCTGGCACTGAGTACAGTGCTGATGGGGAATTGCACAGTCAGAAGGGCCATCCTTTGAGATGTTAAACAAGTCCAGCTTGTCTTTTTATAAAAATATAAATGAATATAAAAGATTTCACAACACATTTCAGAGAGTAAAAGTCTCCCAGTATCCTGGCCAATATGTACCCCTCAATAAACATCACCAAAACTGATAATGTATTTCTGCATTGTTTGCAGGACAGTGTAAATATTTTGCTTCTTTTTCCTACAATACAAAACTTTAAAATGACCTTGCAATATTCTGTAATCATGAATAGCACCTTACACAGTATATTCAAGACCTTTAATTTCTTTTTCTTTGGCATGGAACAGTCAGTTTTGGTCAACAATATGATCAGGGAGCAGGAACAATCAAATCCAATCTTGTCCTCACTCATTATTAAATATATGTTTCCAACAGGAGTGACTGGACAGCAATCCTGTTGGAAATGGCAGGATGGGCTCAAAGGGCTGAATTGCCTGCTCCCACTCCCTACTCCCATTTTCCTATGTTATCCTACTGGAACTGTAACTGATTTTTCTTTTCAGAGCTCGGGAGCACTGATAGCATATCAGTACCTCCACCCACCATTTGCAGTTGGCTTGAGATATTGAGTTGAAATTGAACTGTCCTTGAGGCTTTCGGTTCTGCATGATTCATTTGCATCATGGTGTCAGTATCTGAGGCATCTGGGTACTTCTTTCTTACTTCTGATTATGTTTTCCTGTTCTTTGGGGTTTAGCTCTGCAGCATAGGGTCCATTCTGTCACCTTGACCATTGGCTATTGTCCATGTGCGAACTTGAACAATGTGTAACATTTATTCTGGGAATTAAAGCAGGTGATACCAGATTGGCCACCTCTTGTGCACCCAGCAACTGTTGTAAAAGGCAATGATTCTGAAGCGATTAATGTTCATGTTACATAGCTCTCCCTATTCTATGATTTTACAGTGTATAAATGGAATGAAGGAGTTCTACCATTGTTTTTAGAGGGAATTGATGTAGCTGTACCAGATCCCTAACATCTGCGTAATTATTAATGACCAAAATGTAGCTGTACTTATTACTATCACAACCATAAGCTTACCTTTCCATTGACTACAATAAAAAAAAGTAAAATCAGGCAATCAGGTATAACAGAGAGTTGATCCTATATTACCTATTTATGCCTTCCCCAAATGAACCAATGATTAGAGACAGACTTTTCAATTACAGGGAGACAGCGCAGAAACTGCACTTATGCAATGTCAATGCATATGGAAGTGATCAACAGCAGGAACATTGGCCAATTTTCCCCACCATAACCTGGGGAGCTGCAGCACATGCAGCATTCCTACAACCATCCTGACATTAATCAATTCAAATTCCTGAATTGTGGGAATTAGATTTGGAAATCAAACCGGTTGAAATAACTCAAAATCTGTTAGGCTAATTTTACAGGATAAGTTCTGGAAGACCTGAAAGACACAGTGGGTATTAATTTAAACAAAGAGTCATTAAAGTGGACCTCTGGTGATATTTTCCGAATGTTCATTTGTCGTCACATAGCTAACTCATTTAAATTTAGGAACAATGATTCCTGATA
>NC_063332.1:129585128-129596492 GCF_021869965.1 Rhincodon typus | reverse complement strand
TCTTACTCTGATGAAACAGCGACCCATAATTTAGTTTAACATTCAATTTTAGAGGGAGGAACTGGAGTCGGAAACAACTGACCCAAGCTTAAATAAGGATAGTTGCAAAACCTCCATACTTTCATACTCTGTACCCTTTGAATTGAAGGCCAACATTCCATTTGCCTTCCCTATTACTCACTGAACTTGGATGCTAGCTTTATGATTCATAGATGAGGACTCCTAAATCTTGCTATTCTGTAGCTTTTTGCAGTCTTTCTCCATTTAAATAATATTCAGTTCCTCTATTCTTGCCAAAGAGCAAATCTCACATTTCCCCCGTTATATTCCATTTGCCAAGTCTTTGTCCAGTTGCTTAACTTGTCTATATCCCTCTGCAGATTCTATGTCATCTTTACCACTTGCCTTTCCAACTGCAAACTTGGCTATGGTACATTCATTTTCCTCATCCAAGTCATTAATATATAAATGTATACATAAATTGGAATGTTGGCCTTTAATTCAGAGGAAATGGAGTGTAGAATTATAGAGGTTTTAGTAAAATTGTATAAGGCACTAGTGAGACCACAGCTGGAATATGTCAAACAGTTTTGGTCCCTTATCTAAGGAAAGATATATTGACATTGGAGGCAGTCCAGAGAATATTCCCTAAAATGATAGCAGGAAGGGACTGTCTCATGAGGAGCAGTTGAGCAGGTTGTACTTGTTGGAATTTAGAAAAATGAGAGACAGCCTTCTTAAAACATACAAGATTCTTAGGAAATTTGACAGAGTAGATGCAGAAAGGTTGTGTCCCCTTGTGAGAGAGTATTGGGCCAGAGGGCATAATCTCGGAATGAGAGGTCGCACGTTTAAAACAGAGATGAGGAGGAATTTCTTCTCTGGGGGTTGTGAATCTGTGAAATACTTTAGTAGGCTGTTAATGCTGGGTTGTTAAGTATAGTTAAGTATGAGAGAGATTTCTAATCAGTAAGGCAATCAAGAGTTATGGGGAAAAGGCAGAAAACTGGAGTTGAGGATTTTCAGATCAGCCCTGATGCCATTAAATGACTGAGCAGACTGAATTGGCTGAATGGTCTTGTGCTCCTATTTCTTATAGCCTGTATCTCTCGTGACTGTCTCTTAAGCTTTAGTATCATATTTGACTCCCAGATGAAGTTCTGACCTCCTATTCAAACCATTACCAAAAATTCCTATTTTCATTGTAATATTACACAACTTTACTTTCTCACAACTCATCTGCTGCTGAAATCCTTATTCACACTTTTGGTACCTCTAGACTCCATTATTACACAGTCTCTCACAGTTGAGCTCATCTTAAACTTGCCCATTTCTCAAGTGTTGTTCTCCTATCACCCCGAGCTTGCTGACCTGCAAGACTTCTCCTGATCAAGCAGTATCTTGACTTGTTCAAATACTTATTTATGTTTTCAAATCCCTCTGTGAACTTGCCTGTCTCCAGCCTCACACCTTTCTGGATATGTGCTCAGATTCTGGCTGCATCAAGCCAGAATCAAGGTGTCTCGTTCAGTTTGAGCAAGAGCATGCGGAGGAGAATAGATTCAGTGTTAGGGCAGTGGGACTGATGAATTTCATCATCTTGAAGTCCATTTGAAGGAAGATCCGGTGCATTTGTTCATGAAACTAGGCAGTAGCTTTGAGAGCATGATGGGGATTACAGGTCAGTAGAGTTGCTGTGGATGCTGGGTGTTGTCAGTGTACATGTACAATCTAACCCTGGCCTCATGCCTGCTGGTAATGTGACAAGTGGCAGCAGATAGATGAGGAAAAGGAAGGATTAGATGTAGACTCTTGAGAATATTGGAAGGTATTAGAGAGAAATTTCTACTAAGATGCTATATCAGGCTACACAGGCATGGACCTACACCAATGAAGTCCCATGGAGCTGAACAACAGAAGAAAAAGATTTTTGAGAGGGTCTTGTATATCAAAAGCTATAGAATTGAAAGAGACTGAGGAGGAATATCAGCCACAGAGGATCTTGTGCATGGCTTTGGTCAGGCCAATATGTCATGTCATATGGCACATGAATATGGAAGTGAGGGTGATATATGACATCAGTCTGACATCAGAGCAGAAGACCAGATCGACAGAAATCTTGGAATGGAGCAGGAGGAAGGTACTACCACAGACCGCTGTATTCAGTCACCTTTAACCATACAAGTGTAAGCAAGGAGTGTCGCAGTGCTGAAGAAAGTGGGAGTGAGAATGAACTAAGGATGTGAGAGACCAAGAAGAATGGCAGCCTTGCAATAACGCAGCAGCCTCATAGTGTACCTACATACACACACCCAGAGTAATCAGAGATGGTTCAATGTGTTTAAAAAAAACATGCTCGCACTGATGCTGGTGAAAAGCAGACTGAAACATGAATCAAATTAAATCAAACTTAATGCTGTAAGAGACTACAATCCTCGTTGTAGGATCCTAGCATGTTTGCGAGAGATATTGGAACATAAGAAAGTTGAAGGTGGGATAGTGGATGTAGAGAATAGTTGAGTTGGAAATGTGTTTTCTTTTTAATAGGAGAGTGGTGAGTTTTTTGTTTAGGAAGGTGACTGGGAGGGGAGGGTGTTTTCCATGTGCTGAGGAGTGACTCCTGGAAGTAACGTATCTCTATTTAATATAATTTATGCAACACGTCCTCTGCCTGTGAAGGTTAATTTGTGGTGTTTTTTCAGGCTTCCACAATATGCTTCTGGCCAGCAGTCATGGCCAACTTTAACAAGAATGTTTCTATCAAGAGGGAGTGTTTACATTGGGAATGAGAACCACAAGATACTTGGTTGGAATTAGCTGTGATTTACAGTGCCAAATAGGATTTTAGAACTTTATTGAGCATTTAATAGAAAATTGTCTCCAAAACAAAATAATTTTAAAAACAATTGTGCTTTTTGGCTTCATTGTGAAATAAATTCTTCCATTGGCTGCTGGAAACTGATTCCAGTTATGTTTGATTTGCTAAATTTGCTTGACAAAACAAAATGTTCATTCTCATCATCTATATTACTCTTGTGCAAATAGAAGGATGAAATGTATGTTTATGTTCATAAATCATTTCCCTTGAAAGAGCCCCATGGAAACCTTTTGTTTCTTAATCCTGAACACCGTGCCGGGCAATGACTTATGCAACAATGGGACTATGTACATTAAGGCTGCTCAGCAGAGGTAAATAAGCACAAATCTTAGTCATTATTGAGGAAAAAAGACACAAATCTTAACCACTATTGAGACAGCTTTTCCTAGAAAAACTGCAGAGTTGAAACACCCGATGAGATGAAACAAAGAGAGAAAAGGTAAAACAGTTGCAGATAAATGGTGAATACCTAAATACCTAAAGTGCAGATTATTATTATTTTGTTTTATGGTTTGTGTACAGAAAAATGTGAAGAACTGGTAAAATTAACCTAGCTATTCAGAACCTAGAAAGTTCTAACATAATCGAGTTGAACATTGGTAGAATGAATACGGAAAACAGTGCTGGAGAAACTCAGTAGATCTGATAGTATTTGTGGAGACAGAAAAATAGAATTAATGTTTCGAGGCCAGTATGATCTTTCACAACTTGCATATCTATCTACCATAAATGATGGATGCATTTGGCACTTCTTATTTCCTCTAACATATCACCACACACTTAGATTTCTTTGAATGAATTTAAGAAGAAACAGTACCTTAGCGATACCAATTTGTTTCTGTGGCATGGAAATGTTCCTGAACCAAAAATTTCACAGAAAAATGGCTGCTTCCTGACTGGTCCCTGTAATTGCAAGGCACTCGTTGCACAAAGATTGGGGTAATGTTTACATTTGCTGCCACAGACAATAAATGAACTGGCTAGTAAACTGATGCTGGGCATCTTCTATAATCAATCAGCTGGTCAGAGCTACTAGGTCAAGATTTCACAAGGAAGTTTTTCTTAAATTGCCAAAAGAGCTGCTTTTGCTGTTTTTTTTTTTAATCTGTTCATGGAATATGAATATCCTTATCAAAACCAGCATTTATTTCCCATCCCTAATTTCCCTTTAAAATGCTGGTGGTAAATCAATTTTATGAACCAGTACAGTCTAACTTATTATAAATGCAGCCACAGCATTGTTCAGTGGAATGGTTCAGGAGTTTGATCAGCGTCAGTATATTTTTTCCAAGTCAGGGCAGTGTCTGTGACTGGCTGAAATTTTGCACTACTTTATTCCCAGCTTACCTTCTCTACAGGAACTCCATGGTGATAGCTGTTTCCATATTTGAGAAAGAAAAGTCCACTTTTCAAAACTATTCCATTTGCTGCTGTTCATGTTGTGGTTATATTTTAAAATATTAGCCTGAGAGATCAGGAATTTTGTGTGTGATGGAATCCTACAGCACTGGAAGATCCCAGTCAGATCGATGTGCTGTATTCACTCTTTAAAAGTGTTATTCAATTTTCTCACTTACCCATTCCCCTATGCAACATCTTCTTAAGTTACGAACAGCCCTTTCAATTATTTTCTATTACCTTGCAAGTCTGCAACATTTTTCACAATTGGCATTATTTATCACAATTAATAAAGCTTTAATAAATGAAGTAAATCTGTTCGTACTTTTCATCAATGTGTGTCTGAAATGGGAGGAATCCATAGAGAGGTGTTAGACATGGATCATCCGGTGACCTTTTACAGTCACTCAACTGTATTTTAATGTCTGTTTTCCAAGAAGCAGAATGAAAGAAATTGTCCAAGATGATACCACAATGTATTAAATTTGAATATAATACCTCTCTGTTCTGGTAGTTTCCACAATGCATTTAAGATTTCTGGGAATACCAAATATTGTTTTGAGAATTGGGTAAAGTTAGTCATTTCAGTTTTGAGAGAATGCAGCAACAGCAACAAGTCTACTGAGCATCTTTAGTATGCATTGTCCTGAGGCAGTGGAGTATAGTGAGTCATGTATAAACCAAGTGAGGTACGTGAGGGGTGGGGAAATAAATTGTATTGAAACTTGTATAGTAAATTGAGATGCTGAAGACATTTCTCTGATTTAGAGTTGATCTGAATTAGTACTATTTAAAATCTTTTTTACAAACTTAGCTTTATTCTTTTCTGTTTTTGTTTAATTGAGATTTAAAATGCTATCTTCACCTGCTCCAATTAGGAGCACTGGCAGCTGTTGTGCTGGATGGCAGCCAAAACAGGCCAGAAACACGTACTCTTTAGAAATCTGAACCAGAGTGGGAAATTTAACTTCAACACCTGCCCAGTTGTCATCATAAAGATTGCTGGGAGGTTTGGCTGCTGCTGACCCACTCCTTTCTTTCAGTCCAATATGACCTTCAGAGCATTTGGGAAGGACAACCACCTTAACTGTGACTACGCGACACGGGAGTAGAAGTCAGCCATTCATCCCATCGAGTCCGCTCTGCCCTTCAATGAAATCATGGCTGATCTGATAATCCTCAACTCCACTTTTCCCCCACAACATTTGACTAGGACATTTAATATGTCTATCTCAATATACATAATGACCCAGCATTGACAGCCCTCTGTGGTAAAGAATTCCACAGATTCACTATACTCCAAAAGAAGAAATTCCTCCTTATCTCTGTCTTAAGGCGGTGATCCCTTATTCTGAGATTATGCCATCTAATTCATGAGAAGGTTACTTTTCATTCTTATCAACTCTGAGTAAGACCCAATCTATTCAATCTCTTCTCATACGAAAGTCTCTGCATATCTGGAATCAGCTTAGTGAATGTCTCTGGATAGCCTCCAATGCGAGTATATTTTTCCTGAGATAAGGGTTGCAGTATGTTAGGCACAGAATATTAGCTGTGGTCTGTATAGTGCCTTGTATGGTTTTAATGGAACCTCCCTATTTTTATACTCCATTCCCTTTGAAATATTGACCAGCATTCCATTTGCCTTCCCTAATACCTGCTGAATTTTTAGCCTACTAGCTTTTTTTGATCTCGTGGATGAGGGCTGTCAGATTCCTCTGTTTTGTAGCTTTCTGCAATCTTTTGCCATTTTTAAATAAAATTCAGCTCCTCTTCCTCTTGCCAATGTGCACAAACTCACACTTTCCCAACTTATATTCCATCTTCCAAGTTTTAGCGTACTGTCATAACTTGTCTGTATGCCTCTGCAGACTCTTTCTTTGTGCCATCCTCACACTTGCCTTCCCACCTATTTTTTTTTTTAGTACATTCCCTTCCCTCTCCTCATCCAAGTCATGAATATATATTGTAAATAATTGTGACCCTAGTACTAACTGGTGGAGTTCTGCATTCAAGCCGCATATCTGGAGTCAATAACTTCATCACTGGCCCCTGATAGCTGTTCTGGTAGGCTTTGAGGGGAGGTCATTGTGGTCTTTCTGTCAGAAGCAGGATGAGGAATTGAGGCCGTCAGAGACAAATAGTAGTTATTCTCCCTGCCTTTGCCTGCCGGGCCAGGTGGGGAAGGAGTGACATTAGGGCCACGCGACTTGATCAGTTGTATATGTGTTAAGTCTGCCACTGACTGTTTAGGTCAGTCTAAACTGGATTACCTAACATCCTGCAATCCAGGAAAACTGATCTGCAGGAACCTGTCTCTTCATCAGCAAGGTCAGGTGTAGCAAAGCAACATCTGCTTTGATTCTGGGCCCCTGAAGGAAAGGTTAGCCTTGCACTGCCACAGCTTGCTTCTCCCTGAGCATAACCTCCTTCCAGTAACTTAGCCGAACACTAGTGAGCAATGCTTTAGTAATTGTTTATGGTCTTTGTTGCTTGACCTTTCACCCCTAGTGGGCACAGGCACTCTTACGTGGATAAGAGCTAGAATTTAAAGTGTGTAGGATGCAGACTGCAGACTGCAGTTATGGTGGTGGAGGGGTTTTTGGGTTGTAATTGGAGGAATTTGTGCTCATCTTAGCCATATCCACCATATTCCAGCTCTGTTAATAGCTTAGTTACACGCTCCACTCTAAGAGACTAGTCATCACACTATTGAATGGCGCTTGGTGACTTGTGGAAATTAGACACAAGTTGAAGTTGGCATGTGTTGGTGTTTTTGAACTCTGTGCTGCCAGCAAGGTCTGTCCCACATTGATGCCTTATGTTTTTTGGCATTTCTGGCAGGCACCTGGAAAGTAACATTGGCACTGCCATTGGTGAAAACTAGACCAAGGATACACCAGGCTCTGACTATCTGTTTCAGTTCCACCGAGATCTGCATAATGGTACTTAAAGGAATTACTGGGGGCTAAAGGGACAGCAATATTTTTAACCAGAGATACAATCATTATCTTCACAGCAGGGCCACAGTCCACTGTCAAACTTTTGTTTTTCCCCCCTTCCAAACCCCCTGCTATTATTCTGTGCCCCTTTCTTATCTGGGAGCTGCTATTATTGAGATACTGGGCTCTAAATCCATAACTGTCTGCTGTGAGATTTTAATGTTTAGAACTCGGCTTTCAAGCTCGATAATGAGCCATGAGTGTTTCAGGAGGAAGGTGGAAACATGTCATCAGTTATGTATCTGAAAATATGAACCAGTGTTTTTCTTTTCTGCCTATTCCTGTTGTGAGGAACTATAGATCACTTCCCAAATTTAGATCTCAATTCAGTGGAGAGTACTCAGCAAAAAAAAAAGCAGCTTTAGCTCTTAATTAGAATCTATGTGACGTTTTTAGCTCATCTAACAGTACATTTGAGGGATGGACTGGGCCAGTCTGGTGTTCCATCACATGAGCTAATGGCTATTTGTTGTCAAGCTCAGTTACACAGGAGATGTGAGTAGCTCTCTGCAGATAAATGTGACCCAGTTCCTGCAAACGTAAAGTTCTATATTTAGGATGAAAGTTTACTCTTCTGTTGCTCTGTTTTGTTCTTCTAACTATCAACATTTGATGAGTATAATTTCATCACCTTGCTTTCTCTTTACCCCATTGCAAAATTTATGGGGATACCAAGTATTCATTTCCCAGTGTTAGACATGGTTCAGTTGAAGCTTGCTGCAGTTTGAAACCTGTCAGCTTGTTATAACTTGATTATTTCAATAATTCCCTGTTTTATGTCAGCAGTTAAAGCTTAACATCCCAGGGTCAGTATGAATACAGAGTTTTACCAGCTTTTAGTCCGATCTGGAACTAAGGCTAATTTAATCTAAACGAATGGGATCTTTTACCCTGAGCTGCATCAGCAGAGATCTGGACATCAGCAGAGATCCTCAAGTTAGTCCAACTTCCTCCTGTCTTGGTTAGGGAAAACATGAAAATGAAAGTAGATTAATATGCTTCACACTTTGAGCAAACTCGACTATTGTGAGATTTAAGTTATTGTGCATCAAAATGACATTGCAATCCACAGGAGGGGAAGTTTTTTAAAAACAAAGTGCTCTTGCATTTTATCTACGCATTAATTGCACCTGGAAGTGGGCTCGGAACAGACGTACTCTTTCTTTTGTCTTCTTTGCTGAAAGGCTACAGTTCTATTTATTATAGTGTGAGAGTGATTAGACATAGGACTGTGATTCTGCACAGTGGAGCAAATTTGGACATCGTGTGATGGGATGTAAGGAGCGATTATTGTTGATTCAACCAATTGGTATACTTCTCTTTCCACTCTCATTTTCCTTGTCAGTTGAGAAATGGTTTAATAATCAATGGATTTTGTCTCCTTTTTTTAGTCGTTGTACTGTGAGATTAGATCCTATTTGAGGTACTGCACTACAAAACTAACTTTGATCGTGCTTAATTTGACATGCTTTTTAAGCAGAAGTTTGAGGTATTTTTCAAAAACCTTGAAATTCCTTTTTCCTTCAATGAAGTTGTATTTCTTCCTCCCTGTCTGAATTGAACAAATGCAACATTCACTGTGTGGTGAACAGACAGTGTCACAATAGAAAGAAAAAGGCTTGGATTTTAACAATGCCTTTCACAATACCACATGTATTAATCACACAAGAGCTCCAGATCTAGCACAGCACTTCCAAGTAAATGTTTAAGGTTTGTGTGTGTATGTGTGTTCAATGGTTCAATAGTTTTGTATCTGACCATGTGTGTCTATTGACTGATCTAGGCTCATTGTGCCTGATAAGCTTTCTGCAGTGTGTGCTCAATGCCAAGTTGTATAAAGAGCTGGAAACCAGAACAATCTCTGCATTGTTGTCTCCTATCCTTGGGCATATACTTGAATAAGATACATCAATGTTAAACACACGTGCAGATATACCTGTAAATGTACCATACATAGTACTTGGACAGAGTATGGATTTAATGGATCAGGAAATATGAAAACTTGTAAAAAGTGATTTTGCTTTGATAAATTCATCCATAGGTCGGTGGAAGGCTATGCTTTATCAATGTCCTTTATTAATAGAGCAAGGCCTATTACATGCCAGTGATCAGTAAAATTGCAAACTATTGAACTGTAAATTTCCTTTGCAATAAAATGCCTTATGATTCACCATGCTTTACAAAATGAGCCTGTTAAAGCTGTGCATTCAGGAGGAAGTAATATCAGTGTGTCAAGGCAAGACAGTTAAGTGAAATTTTACAAATAAAATTTGCTTTCAACAATATTAGTTTGTCATGCATGTGGCAAATTATTTATTTTGTATTTTTCCTCTTGATGGCTATGTACTGTCAGCAAGGAATGTTAAACACTGCTTTTAATTAGTAACAATACAGTTACAAACAAATTAAATATTATTGATTACCTTTCTTGGTATCAGAGACGCAAGCAATTTTTGTGAATTTTGTACAAGGAAGAAGCCATTTTAAATTCTAATCCTTATTGCTGCAATCTGTAACATTGCCTATACATATATTTTTTAAAAATCACATTCCTAGTATTATAGCTACCATAAATTGCATTTGAAGAATGCCATTTATTGCAATGAAATACCTCTTGGTGTTACACAATGGCCTGTTGTAGTTGATTAAACACTTAGTAAAACAATTCTCGTTAATTGATATTATCTTCTTGTGCCTGATTACCATATGGAGCACAAGCTGCAGCAACAGACTGGGTCATGATAAACCATCACATAGGCCACAACAGTTAGATTCCACAGACTGAAAACATTCCCTCTTGTAAAGCGGGCCAGGCAGCATCAGAGGAACAGGAAAGTTGACGTTTCAGGTTGGGACCCTTCTTCAGAGAGAATTTCTGAAGGGCCCCAACCCGAAACGTTAACTTTCCTGCTCCTCTGATGCTGCCTGGTCTGCTGTGCTCCTCCAGCACCACACTCTGTTATCTCTGACTCCAGCATTGGCAGTTTTTACTATCCCTCTTGTAAAGCATTTGTTTTGATTCTGGAAGGATATACAAGCAGCAGGTGAAGAAAGTTGATTTGGCACTTTCTTTTCACTAACATTTTTGGTCACTTTCATTCTCATAAATCTAGTTCTTCTCTTTATAAATTAAAAACAATCACTTTGACTTGCAAACAATTGACATCATTGTGGTGTTATGGGCAAATCACCATAAGTTACCTTTAATTCAGCTACTTATTAAGAAATCTCTCAAACAATCAGGTACTGAAACAGTGATTTAAACTTTATTGCATGTAGCAACCAAAATCAGAACCCTCAAGTAAGCAAGCATATCCTCACAACTCAGCTTGGCTATTAGCTAATTAATGGTTGAACTTGGCCATGATTCCACCCACAGTGTCAATCTCTGGAAGTGTCTGGGGTTCGATCCTTGTGCAATGCTGTTCTTTGAAGTTCTGCTAAAGGGGGACTTTTGGTGTTTGATTCTTATACAAATTTTCATCCTTCAGGTCTGTGATGTTATACATTGATAATTCTTTAGAGTCCTTTCATCCAAAATATTGATTATTTTCTTGGAGTCCTTGAGACTGCAGTTTGTTTTCTTATCAGAAGTAACTTCTTTGTTCCTTGTTACATTTTGCCATAACTGTCTGTTTGAAAACACAGTTTTAATGCAGTTAACTCTTTAAATTCTTCTTCAGGGCAATCATTGTCCTTTTGTGGCAATAAGGCAAGCAGGTGCCCGAACAATTTTTTTTAGGTAATCTTGACTCTGTCCATTCTAAGACGTGGCTAATTGCTTTCAGTCTCAAGGTAACAGCTTGTCTTTGTTCCCTAACAGCTTACCCTAGACAGATTTATTGCTTTCAAGTTTTTGAGAAGATTCATAGCTTGGGTTGTGAAAGAGGTTGTAGACTTGCTTGTTGAGTCAGTGGGTTTGATTGCAGAAATTTCGTCACCCTGCTAGGGTAACATCATCAGTGCGCCTCCGGTGAAGCATCAGTAGCAAACTGAGACTTATAAACAATAAGCGGGACAGAATACCAACGCTTACATGTTCTGTCCCGCTTATTGTTTATAAGTCTCAGTTTGCTACTGATGCTT
>NC_063332.1:129568926-129584728 GCF_021869965.1 Rhincodon typus | reverse complement strand
AAGCATCAGTAGCAAACTGAGACTTATAAACAATAAGCGGGACAGAATACCAACGCTTACATGTTCTGTCCCGCTTATTGTTTATAAGTCTCAGTTTGCTACTGATGCTTCACCGGAGGCGCACTGACGATGTTACCCAGCAGGGTGACGAAATGTCTGCAACCAAACACACTGGCTTGGCGAGCAAGTCTACAACCTAAGAGTTATTGCTTCTGCTCCCCATGTGTACCAGTTTATCTTTTGTTGATTCATCCAATCCATGAATGGTTACTGAAGTTCTGAAGTTTATAATGCCACAGTGATGTATCTGAAAGCTATGAGCTTATGTGGATTGCAAGTTTCCAGAAGTGGTCACCCTACCATTTAAAGATGTGATGGCAGATGGAGATTGGATGTTTCCCAGGTAATTAAAGAGGACCGGCATGTAGATAGTTTACCTCACTTTTCAACTAATGTACAGTTATCAATACAGCTGGAAGTGATCATTCCTCTGGGTAGTGCAGCCCAAGCTAAGTCCATGGCACCATGGAAGGCTCAGCTGTGCAGGAGGGAAGAAGGAATTGGAAAAGCAATAGTGTTGTGGATTCTATAATAGGGGAAACAAACAGACCTTTCTATTGTCATTGAGCTACTAGAGAGTGTTATGGGCAGGAGGGTGAACAGCCATAGATTGTAGTCAATATGGTACCAACAACATAGGTAGAAAGAGAGACAAGAACTTGGAGGCAAATTTTACTATCAGTGGCATTTGTAAGCGAGTATAGGAGGATGGCACAGATCAATGTTTGGCTGGAAAGATAGCTTAGGAGGGTAAGCAATGGACTGCTGAAATATTGGGACAATTCTAGTGGGGAGTGTGACTCAGTTGCGTCTGGATCAATGCTCTTGCAAGAAGAAGGCCAATTTCAATGAGATGGGAATGAATGTGGTACAAGTAAATGGGAATCAAAGACTGGAAGCATTCCTGCAATGGAATAATGGGCTGCCTTCAAAGCAAAGACAGTTTGGGTATTGTTGAGATTCATTGCTTCAAGGGTGAAAGGTAGGAAAACCAAAACCAAATCTTCCTGATGATAAACAAGATAAAAAGCAATGTAAAGTGAAAAGAAGGTGAGAATGACAAATGCCAGGTTGACAATACAAGAAAGAACCAGACTGAAAGAGAGATCAGAGGGAAAGTGACGAAGGGATTAGAGGTTAAGAGAAAGTATAAGAGGAGACTGGTAGTGCACATAAAACAGATTGTAAAAGTCTTCTACGTAGATGTGAGAAGTAATAAGGTAGTAAGAGGAAGGGTGGAGGTGTTTAGGGACCACAAAGGTGACCAACGCATGAGTGCAGAGAGCATTGCTGAGGTCTTAAACAAGTACTTTGTATCACATGTTACCAAGCAAAAAGATATTTCATGGTTGGAGTGAAAGCGGAGGTGGTTAAAATAGTGGCTGGGTTAAACTTTTTGATAATGAAGGAGGTATTCAAACATTTGGCTAGGCATAAAATTTGCCTAGTCACCAGGAGTGGATGGGATATTTCCGAACACACTAAGAGTAGAACTTGTGGAAGTACTCGCTGTAATCTTGCAATACTGCTAGAAGATGGAAGTTCTAGACAATAGGAATTTGCAAATCCTTGTTTAAGGATGGGTGTAAGGATAATCACAAATACTACCAGCCAGTTAGTGGTGGGAAAGCTTTTCAAAGCAATAGTCTCAATCAAAGTAAAGTCATTGGGCAACGATGGATCAATTAATAAAAGGCAATGAACACAGATGAGTTTTGATTGAGGTTATAGAGGGTAGATGAAGGTTATGTGGGTGATGTGGATACCGACTTCAATAGGTGTTTACGAAGTTGAAGCTCATGAGATAAAAGGGAGAGTGGCAGTGTATCTACATCACTGGCCAAGTGACTGGAAACAGGAGTGGTGAATGGTGGTTTTACAGATTGGAGGAAAGCATAGTTTTGTGTTCCTCAGGAATTAAATAGTGTCGCAGCTTTTTTGGCAGTATCTTACTTACCTATTTTTGAGTATTTGGGCACAATTTGAAATGTGGTAATGACGTAATACTATTGAGTATTGTGAATCATGAAAAGGATAGTGATAGACTTCAAGAGATCACACAATTGGCTGGAAAAAGTGGATAAGTGATGGATGAAATTTAATGCAGAAAAGTTTGACGAGATATACTTATGGGGAAAAAAAAGAGGAGATGCAATGTAAAATAAAGGATCCAGCTCTAAAAAGGAAATGAGCTGAGGGGTCTAGAGATATATTAGTTTGGGGGTATATTCAACCAATTGTTCAAGATGGCAGGACAGATTGAGAAAACAGTTTCAAAAGTATCTGGGAGCCTGGGCTTTTAAAATAGAGGGTAGAGTACACAAACGAGAACCTTATGGAAAACCTTTACAAAACATGAGTTCAACCTGTTGTGTTAGATTCTGAAATTGCATTTTCTAAAGGATGTGCAGGGTTTAGATGGGGTGTGGAAAAGATTAAATGAGATTGGTACATTGAATGAGGAGCTTCATTATGTGAATAGATTGAAGAAACTGGGCTAGATTTTCTTGGGAGAAGAGAAGGTTGAGACAAGATTTGATGGAGGTATTCAAAACCCCAAAGGGCCTAGATAGAGTAGAGAGAAAGAGACTGTTCTCATTGGCAGAAATGTTGAGAACAACAGGCTACTGATCAAAGGTGAATGGGGGTCATGCTCTTCAGATGGTCGGTACAGACATGATGGACCAAATGGCCTGTTCTGCCCCAAAGGACTCCTATGATACTGTGGAGTGGTTTAAGATATACCTGTATTCATGTGCTGAAATATAGCTGGCTGACAAAACAGGGCAGAATCTCACTGGAACCAGTTTCCATCCTAAATTGCAGCCAATGCAGGGCAATCCAGCTGCTGTCCTCTGATTTAAGCTGAAATCTCAGAACCTGAATTTCTTTTGAACTTAATGCGCTTACACTTAACTGTAGAATTTGCATGCCATGGTTACTTCTTTTGTAAACATTGACATTGATGTTTTAAATCATTTTGCTGTCTCCTCTTGAAATTTGTAAAGTTTGAAATAAAAGTAGCAAATGTATAATCACAATTTCTTGTCTCCATTTCACACGAACAGCGAAATTGTCTTTTATCTTAAAAATGTCTCAAAATAAGTTTTAGTTTTGAAAGTGGGCCTTATTTTTCTAAAATTATTGGGAGAAAAGCCAATGAGGAATAAGTGATGAAACTGAAAGGAAGATGTCAGTATTTTGGACTGAACAGTGTTGATGCATCCAGGGAATTTGGATGATCTAATTCAGCTGAGAATTCTATCCCTGGATAAAATCCAAATTCACCTTAAAAAGCTTAAAGAAAATTATTAAAAGGCCCAAACAACTCAATGGATTTGTTATTAAATGTATTAATCTTTGTCTAAATATTCATTTTATTCAATCTGTATTTTGCACAGGGCAGTTTTTAGTTACCAAAGGGGAAGAGAAGTGACATTGAAATAAAGTTCAAACCAAGTGGTTAGGTTATAGAAGCAGGAGTTAAAAATTTTTTTTCTGAAAGCAATGTGTCTGAGTACCTTCACTAACTGGACAATTATGAATAGGCCATTCATCACTGCTGCACCCTGTTATTTTCTCATTATATATATCTACTTATCGCCACATCAAAATATACTCCAATAAATTATAATTTAGACCATTAAACAAAGAAATGTAAATCCAGAAAAAAATCATATAGTATATGCATTAGGTAAACAAAAACTTTGAAAAGAAAACTTGCATTTATCTTGCACCTTTCGCATCCCCTCTGGTTAGAGTTCTTCTCAGGCACCTCGTGACTTCAGATGTGGCGCTTTGGTCTGAATCTTGGCAACTTGATCTTTGTAAGCTAATCTCTATCTAAAATATTTAGACAGTTGGTGGAGGACACTTGTTGGCTAAGGCAACAAGACACTGCCCTTGCTTTTCAAATAGTGCCCATCTACCATTCCCTTGACTGGGATTGGCTAACCCTCCAAGGATCAATCTGGCCCCATGTTTGCTCCCCACCTTTTGTGCCTCAACTACTTGCTGGTGAGAGTCATGGAACCATCAGAAGAGATTCAGATGCTAATACGTCTGTTATGAATTTCCAACGTTATTTTGGAACCATCAAACTCTTGACTATTGGGTTAGATTTGGCATTAGGCCTGCCTCTGAGGTGGTGATAAGCCCAGCAAAGACAACAGAAGGTAAAGTTAGCACTTCAAGTGTTAGTGATTCTTGCCTGCTGTGTTCAAAACCACATTCAGATGGCTTCAAGCAGTTGAGGTTGAAAATGCTGCCCAGATCAACACAGGGGGCTGTGTCCTGACCTCCACGTTTTTTTATTTCTGTTTTTCTTTGAGTTAATTAGGCATAGCACAGGTTTTGTGCTTCCATCCCTGAAGGACAGAGACAGGAAGCATGAATAATCATTACTGAGAAACAAAATGACAGAACAAAGGATGCATTGTTCCGCTGTAGAAATTGTAACCAGTAAAATGTCGTGATATCAGAATTTGAGATGGAGCAAATGGTAGAGATGGCAGCTGTGATTCCTATTCGGATTTGCTGACCTGTAACCCCTGGTGTGTGTGTGTGTGTGTGTGTGTGTGTATGTGTGTGTGTGTGTGTGCGCTGGCATTGGGTGAGGGATAGGATTGAGCTTGACTGTCTCGCACTATTAAAGAACCAGCTGATACCCACAGACTATCTCTGTCTCACATCAATTAAATCCTGCAGTTCTTCCCTCCGTCCCTTTCCTGCAACTCAAGGGAGCTTGGCTGCACTATCAACAAGCTGTCCCACATCCGCTGTCCTCTCGTTCTACTTCTTAATCACTTGTACCCTCCCACCCCATCACACTCGTGTGTGTGTGTGTGTGTGTGTGTGTGTGTGTGTGTGTGTGTGTGTGTCCTACCCTGGGCACATTGAGATTGTGCCCCTGCTTTGTTGATGTTGAGTTGCCTGCCTTCCTCACTGTTCACTGTCTTTCCGCCCACCTTGCCATCATTTTGGGTTTGGTGTAGTACCACTCGACTATACCTGATTATCCTCAGACCTCTTCTATGTATGTGTATGAAGTGAACTCGGGCTGCCACCACCTTAGTGAGTGAATATAAAATTTGGTGCCAACTGCACCCATCTGAGCAAGGTGAAGTTATGCCCAGGTTTCCACATAAACTAATTGAAGGGAGATTATACATTCAACTTTATTTTCAATCAGCCCTAACCAAAACTATAAAAGGTACTAAATCAGTTCCCCTCAGCATTAGTTTGGAGACAACAGGCTAAGTAGCATTTAAACCTGTGTAAACTTTTGCAATGATTAAATCTCTCTACAGACTTAATTACTTTTTTAAATAAGCATTTTCCACCCTGTTATGTAGAAATAGTCTTTTTAAAGCTATTTGGGAAACCAAACGTAAGACCCATAATCGTGGGCCCTATCTAAAATAATCAGCTGCGTTTCTGTACAGTATGTGGATTTGACAGTGTTCTTATCTGTATATTTTATCTATATATTTTAACTTTTTTTCCTAGGTTAATACAGAACACAAACTAGGCAGCCTTTGTACAGTATGGTGATTAGAGCAGTGGGATTGCAGAAAGGGACAGGATATTTTCTGCCGGCACATTTCTGATATGGTCTAAAAGAGATTCAACGAGCAACATGGCTTCAGCTGCCATCAACAAAGGAAACCAACAGATCCCAAGTCTCTCGGGTGTGGACTCTGAAACCTGCACCATTGTGTTTAAGAACCACTGGGCCCAGGTAAGTCTGATTGTAAGCCCACCAAATGAAATAACATTTAGATGGGAAGGAAACGTGCCATGGGACAATGTTGTAATGTGTTAATAACTGAGCTTCAGGTTAACGGGGACACTCTCCAAAGGCAGAGCTCTGTCTGGAAATCTGGAATACGGTTTCCCATTTCGTGCTTGGAGTTTTCACTGTGCCACTTGACCTTGGCAGGTTCTGCTCTGGAAGTCAGCCTGATTGGCTTCCAGTCAGACACAGAGCACACCAATGGGCCACGTGATAGAATCATACAGCACAGAAGAGGCACTTCAGCCCATTGAGTCTGTGCTACCCTATGTACACCAATCCCACTTTCCAGCACTTTGCCCATAGCCTTGAATATTTTAACATTTCAAGGCTCATCCACATACCTTTTAAATTTTGTGAGATTTCTCGCCTCTACTACCCTTCCAGGAATTGTATTCCAGATTCCCCCTACCTTCTGGATGAAAATAATTTTCCTCAGATTCTCTCTAAACTTCTAGTCCTTCACCTTAAAATTATGGCCCCTCCTTATTGAACCTTCAACTGAAGGGAACAGCTGCTTCCTATTTACCGTGTTCATGCCACTCATAATCTTCTTTTCATGTCAATTAGGTCCCCCTCAGCCTTCTCTGCTCTAAAGATCCTAACCTGAACCTATCCAGCCTCATAGCTAAGACGCTGCATCCCCTCCAGTGCAGCCACATCCTTCCTATAATGTGGTAACCAGACTGCACACAGTACTCCAACTGTGACATAACCTAAGTTTTGTACATCTCCAACATAACGTCACTGCTTTTATGATGTGTGCTATGACTGATAAAGGGACGTGCTCAGTGTGCCTTCTTAACTACCCCATTAACCTGTCCTGCTGCCTTTCTGAATCTGTGAACAAGCACCCCAAGATGCCTCTGTTCTTCTGAGTTTCGTAATGTCCTGCTATTCATTCAGTACTCCCTCGTCTTGTGACTTCTTCCAAAGTGCATCACTTCACACACCTTTCAGTGTTAAATGCCATCTGCCACTGATCGGCCCTCCTGATTAACCTGTCCATATCTTCCTGTAACCCAAGACCACCTTCCTCACTATTAATCACTCAGCCAATCGTTGCGTCATCTACAAATTTATCATACCCCCCACGTTCTCATCTGTATTGATTTATATATATCATGAAAAATAAGGGACATAGCAGTGATCCGTAATCTACACTATCCTCTGGTCACATAAACAGCCTTCTGACACCACCCTCTGTCATCTACCCTTAAGTCGATTTTGGATCCCTGATCCCTCCTCTACCTGGTTGAATGTGTTCTCAGATTGAGCAACTTTGCACCTGTTTCATCCAAATACATGGTGCCACTTTGGATGCCCATTTGAATCCTCTCGAAGTCTCCCATTGTGTGAGAAATGTTGAATGTTCTTTGGTCCTTCAATCCCTTTCCTCATGTCTCTTTTAGTATATTCTGTTCACCAAACAGCTTAACATCAAATTTGACATGCATTGAATTTCTGCCAATATATTCTTACCCTCACTGAGACCACCTATTTCCACCCATGTAACGTTGCCTGGCATTGCCTGTGTGTCGGCTCATCTACTGCTGAAACCCTTGTTCCTGTCTTTTTTACCTCTGGACCTAACTATTTTATTCT
This sequence comes from Rhincodon typus, assembly GCF_021869965.1. Taxonomy (NCBI): domain Eukaryota; kingdom Metazoa; phylum Chordata; class Chondrichthyes; order Orectolobiformes; family Rhincodontidae; genus Rhincodon; species Rhincodon typus. The sequence goes on along the minus strand of NC_063332.1, from coordinate 129,577,269 downwards.
ATTCATAGAATCCCTATGCAGTGTGGAAACAGGCTATTTGGCCCAACAAGTCCACAGACCCCCTCCAAAGAGCATCCCACCCAAATCCCTTCCCCTACCCCTGCATTTCCCATGTCTAACCCACCTAACCTAAATAGCCCTGAACACCATGGGCAATTTACCATGGCCAATCCACCTACCCTGCACATCTTTGCACTGTGGGAGGAAACTCATGCAGACACGGGGAGAATGTGCAAACTCCACACAACCCGAGGGTGGAATTGAACCCTGGCTAGAATTCCACGTTCTACTCTCTGTAAACTGTCCAAAGCCCATGTCTTTACTTGCACTAAGTTCTGGTCACCCGTTGACTCCTGGACAAGCACAGCCTTGCTTTTTAAAAATGCTCATCCTTGCTTTAAATCTCTTCATGGCCTCACCTCTCCCTATCCCCTTAAACTGCTCCAATCTCTCAAACCTCAGAGGTATTTACACTCCTCGAAATTGGGCATCTTGCACATCCCTGACTTTCATTGCTCCACATTGGTGGTTGTGCCTTCAAATGCCACGGCCTTAAGCTCCGAAGGTCTCTGCCTCACTACCTCTGCTTCTTTAAGAAATTCCTTAAAACCTATTTCTACACACAAAGAGCGAGTGGTTGATGTTTGGAACTCTTCTACAAACGGCAGTGGATGCTGGATGACTTGTTAATTTTCCAGAGGAAGGTGAATTTTTGTTAAGCAAAGTTTTTAAGGGATATAGGTCAAAGACATGGAGCTAGGCCACAGATCAGCCATGATCTCGTTGAGTGGAACAGGCTTGAGAGGATGAATGACCTACTGTTGTTTCTGTGTTTGACCATCCAGTCTAAGATCCCGTTATTTGTCAACTTTCATTTCATTAAGCTCCTGTGGGATATTTTAGTACTTAGAGTTGCTCTGTAAATGTATTCTATTGTAGAAATCTTTGCAGCATAGTTTTGCTTTGCCTTCGATCATATTCTCTATGCCATCGTTTATTATTCTGCTGAAATGCCAAGGTATTCGCTATCAAAATTGCTGCTTTGTTCAATTATTTCTGTCATGGCATTGCTGTCTTTTTTTTTTTCAAAATAACCTTATAAAATTTATGGAAAACCATGACAACAGCAGGTTCTCATTCAGAAATAAATTCATTTGACTGGACAGTTTTGACAAGTCTTTGGGGTGCTTTCTATAAATAACCCAAAAGCAGAGAAGCTCACTAAAAATTAAGGTGACTTTAGCAGACTATTTTGATAATTTATCCCATTCTCTTGGACCTGAAATTTTGTGTAAAGCCTTAGTGTTGCACTTGTCCTCTCCATTGGTGTTTAGCTGCTTCTTAAAGCTATGACATTTCACCTTGTGCTGAAAAGATTTTACTTTTTGTGTGTACTTCTTTTAAGGCTATTGTCATTCCTTAAAATATTCTGTATTGTTTTAATTTTAACTGTTCCTTTTAATAGTTATTTGTTAGCAGTCCTGCATTGGTGAAGAAACGGTAGTGTTAACTAAACAAGTTGCTTGGCACAAGAATTCCAAATATGTTCAATGTGCCTCTAAATTGTGTTTTTCTAATTCTTGGGTTGAGTCATAAATATGTTAGGGGAAAAACAAACAAATGCAGATGTTGGAACTCTGAAAGAAGAACAGGAAATACTGCAAGCACTCAGCAAGTTCGGCAGAACCTGTAGAGAGAACAGGCAAGTTACTCATTCACATACTGGAACAGTTAGTCATGTACACCAGGGCCAATGAAGGGTCCAAATTCCATGTGTGAATTAAGGATTCATCCGTTCTCTCTCTAGATGGTGCCTAACCTGCTGGGTCTTTCAAGGTTTTCAGTTTTGATTATAAATATGCTCACTTAGAGATGGTACAAAATTAACTGGATTTCATTTACATGGACATGTATATTTATAATCCATGCCAGTGGCAGATTAAATTTTAGTCCATATGGAGGTGCTGGTCATGATTTTCCAAAATTCTCTAGCTTCCAGAGCAGTCCTGACTGACTGACTGACTAAAAGTGGCCAGATGTACTATTGAAGAAATGCGAGACACAGATAATGCAGGGAACTCCAGGTCAATTGGACTTGAATCAGTTGTCTGGGAAATAATCGTGAACCTTTTTATTCAGACAATTTTAGTGATGTATTTGGAAAACCATAGTATGATCAGACAGAGTCAACGCATGTTTTTACATGATAATTTATGTTCGACAAATTTATTAGTTTTTTGAGGTATAACTAGACGGTAAAGAAGAGCCAATGGACGTGGAGTGCTTGAATTTTCAAAACGCATCTGATAAGGTACCAGGCGAAGATTGAATATACAAGATTAGGGATCATGGGACTGGGAGTAATCAAGTAGTATGTTAGACTATTACTTAGCAGACAGATAGCAGGCAGTAGGAAGAGACGTGACATTTTCAAGTTGATAGGTCATGACCACTGGAGTGCCACAAGGATCAGCGCTGGTGCCTGAGCTACTTACAGTCTATATTAATGACTTGGACGCCATGACAAAGAATCATGTTTCCAAGTTTGTTCATGATACGAAGCTAGGTGGGAATTTAACCTGTGAAGAGGACACAGCTGCAAGGAGATATAAACAAGTTAGTGGGAAACAAGGTGAAAGATGTCAGTATAACGTAGGGAAGTGTAAAATTCTTTACTTGGCCATGCAAACAAAAACGCAAAATATTTTTTCAAAGGCATGAAGCTTTCACATGTTTATATTCAGCAAAAAGTGCATCTATTTTTACGAGAATCACTGAATATTAGAATATAATTACATCTTGAAATGAGGAAGGTTGGCTTTTTCTTCGAGGGATCTGGGACCAGAACAAAGAAGGCTTACTACAATATGTAGGGTTTCAGTGAGACAACAGCTGGAGCGTTGTGCATCATTCTGGTATCCATATTTAAGAAAGTTGCACTTGCCATGGAGGCAGCACAGGAAAGGGTCACGAGATTAGTTCCTGAGAGTTAACCAATGATCAGTGGCTGAGTAAATTGGTTCTATACTCTCTGGAGTTTCAAAGTATGAGAGGTGATCCTACTGTAATACCTCTGAAGGCTTGACAGAGTAGACACAAAAAGATTGCTTGCCCTGCCTGAGGAAGGCTGAACATGGGGACACAGTCTCAGGCTAAGAGATCCATCATTTAAGAAATTTCTTTTAAATGTTTGGAATTGTCTGCCCCAGCTGCTTCATGGTTGAGTATTTTGAAGACTTGAATAGATGTATTTTTCAGTCCCTTGGAAGTTGAGGGAAATGGGAGGGGGGTCGGTGTGGTGGGACCTGGGGCCTGGGGGCTGGGCAAGAAAGTGAAGTTGAGGCAAAAGATCAGCCATGAAAGTATTGAGTACCAGAGTAGGGGCAAGGGACCTTTTATAGTCAACTCCTGCTCATGTTCCTTTTATTTTTATGATGGATTTAATTAACCCCAGTAGATTTGTTGGGCAGCATGAAATCTTGAATCCTATACTAAATAACTCATAAAACCATTACCTTAAAATATACATCTATCCTATTCAAATTAGAATCATAGAACCCCCCCCCCCCCGCAGTGTGTAAAGAGGCCATTCAACCCATCAAGTCTGCACTGACCCTCCAAAAAGCATCCACCCAAACCCAGAACCCTACCCTATCTTCGTAACCCCGCATATTACTATGGCTAACCCCCATATCCTGGGACGCCACGGGGCAATTTTTCAAAGCCAGTCTACCTAACCTGCACATTTTTGGACTGTGGAAACACATGCAGACATGGGAAAAACATAGGAATTAGGAGTGGGAGCAGGTAATTTGGTCCTTTCAGTCCACTCTGCCATTTAACATAGTCATGGCTGATCTTATCCTGATCTCAGCTCCACTCTCCTGCCTACTCCCCATAGCCCTTTAGCCCACTTTTTGTTAGAAATATATCTATTTCTTTCTTGAATCTGTTGATTGATTCTGCCTCCGCTGCATTCTGTGGCAGTGAGAATGCAGAAACTGCATGCAGACAGTTGTTCGAGGCTGGAATCAAACCCACATCCTTGGTGCTGTGAGGCAGCAATGCTAACTACTGAGCCACCAAATTCATTGTTTCTTGTTGGATTAAGAGTGGTTCACACATTCTTGGGATTTAAGTGATAAATAGTATACTAACAAATTAAAATTAATTTTATGTGCTCGGTATTTCTTAATTTATTAAGAAATTTTACTTAATCCGGAAGCTAATTCATTGTTTAGAAGAAATGAATTCTCCATTTCATGTTTCGTCATAAAGTTGAGATTTTTCTTAATCTCCATTTTCGGGTTGTGAGCATTGCTGACTGAACCAGCATTTAGTGCCCTTGAGAACAGTACTGTTGATGTCCTGTCCATTGAAACTAATTTCCTAGAAAATGTCATTATTTTTTCTTTTCAATTCACTGGCTTTTTGAAGGCTGTTTTCTAAAGAGTGGTGAAGTATGAAGAAAGTGCTGTCTTGCCCAAAAACAATGTAACTCCCTCCCAATTCTTCTGTAATATGTATTTTTTGACCTAATTTTCTGTTCCTCAACTTCCCTGCTTTATTTCAAAACAAACATGTTATTAAGCAGGATGGTTTTCCTCGTGCTTTGTCACGTTAGCCCAGTAAACTGCTGAACTATGTGATCAGGGTGGTATCAGATTTGACTCCCTTTTCTGGGCGCAGTTGATATGATCTGGTTTATTGTCACATACTGCAGATAATTTAAGTGCCTCTGAGAATAGAGGATAAAATCCAGCCAGGACTCTGCTCACTCACACTCTGGGAGGTGTTATTATCGCTAGACTATTAATCCAGAGATCCCGGTCATGTTCTGGGGACCTGGGTTTGAATCCTACTGTGGCAGATGGAGGAATTTGAATTCAATAGAAGTCCAGAATTAAAAGTCTAATGATGACTGTTGTTGAATGTTTAAAAAATCTATCTGGTTCACTGTTGTCTTTTAGAAAAGGTGACTGCCATACTTACCTATACCTACATGTGACTCCAGATCTGCAGGTTGACTCTTACATGCCCTCTGAGCACTATTGTCCCATGAATGATATAAAAAAAATTGTACAGTAATTAATTCAGCCCTACTTGCCTATACTCAATAATATTTTGTATTCACTTCCCAATATTGAGATTATTGGGCAGCAACATTGGCTTTTTCCTGACTGTCCTCACTATCACTGATGCTCATTTTAGCTCTGAGCTGTGGTCTTAACTGAGATTTAATTTTTATTGCTGCAGATTAAACTTTTGTAATGTGAATAATGTCAACAGATTTTATTTATTCCTGTACAGGTGATAAAGATCTTAGAGAGGCACGACCCACTGAAGAATTCAAGTGCAAGACATGGGAGTATCCCTCCCGATGAAGCTAGCGCTGTTCAGAATTATGTTGAACACATGATCTTTCTGCTGATTGAGGAGCGAGTTGAAGATACTTCCATGGGTCCCATTCTGGAATTTGTAGTGACAGAAAATGTCATGGAGAAGCTTTTCCTGTGGAGCCTTCGAAGGGAGTTCACAGATGAAATGAAAATTGAGCAGATAAAAATCTATGAAATGTTGGTCACACAATGCCATCAGCCTTTGCTGCACCACAAGCCGATCCTGAGGCCTTTAATGATGATGTTAAGTGTGTGTTCTGGGACTACTACTCCCGCTGTGGAAACTGAACTGGTCTTACTCCTCAATCAGCTCTGTTCCATTCTGGCGAAGGATCCTTCCATCCTGGAACTCTTTTTCCACACGAGTGAAGACCAGGGAGCAACGAACTTTCTCATTTTCTCCTTGCTGATTCCCTTCATTCACCGAGAGGGAGGAGTGGGACAGCAGGCTCGAGATGCATTGCTGTTTATCATGTCTGTGTCAGGTGAACATGATGTGGCGAAACACATTGTGGAAAATACATACTTCTGTCCGGTAAGATTTTAGGCATTTAATGCTAGTGATTGTGGGTCCTTATAATTGGAGGGAACCAACTACCATTATTATGTGAATAGTTGTTTGGTAACACAGAAAATTGCTGAAAATGGCACATTTTGTCAAAACTTTGTCCTATTGAATATAAGATGAAATTAGGACAATGAAAAGGGAAAGCAACATTTATTGTGTACAAGAAGAGAGTGCTAATTGGTTGATATATTACTGTTGAGAATGTACCAGTTAGATAATGATGGACAGTTGAGTACCAAAATTTGTTCAAATTTTAACCCAGACAAGTTGACTGTGGTCAAGGCATTGCGCTAAGAAATAAACTAGACAATAGTTGTTGCAGTAAAGGATAGGGCCTTGTGTATTAATATACATCACTTCCAGTGCAAGCTGAACTGCAAGCCTGATTGATTATCCTAAATCAGTTGCCAACATAATTTGTGTAATGCTCGGAATTATTTAGCAAATGTTGTCCAATCATGGAATCACATCTAATGTTGGACAGTCTGTTGTGAGTTTTGCAATCATGGACTGATTGGGTATGGTAAGTACTATGTTGTGAAGGACCAAAAGGGCATGCTGTTTGATAACAGCCTTTGGGATGTAAAGTCCCCACATTATGATCACACTGGCGCTGAAATTCATATCCCATATTAATCGTTTGTGTGGTTGATGGACGTCTTTTGATTCAACGGCAGTATCCAGTTAGAGGCAAATCTACTTGTGTTGCTACTGCGTAGTATCATGAAACATCTAGCTTCATCTGTTGATTAAATATTTGAGATACTTTCCCCTTCCGGGGTGATCTGAGGTAGACTTTGCACTTCCCAGGACCAAAGTCCTTGCCTTTGAATAGTCTTAAACCCATTCATGAGCTTATGTGATATGCATTGGAAAATTATCTGATCAGAATAGTTGTTATCTCGTATAGTATGAATGATTGCTTTCCCTTTACTTTGGTATTTCTTGCAAATTTTCCTAACAAGTTCAAGTCAAAAATCTTTGACAAAATGGATCATCTTTTCAGCAACATGTAAATTCATAAGAATTATAAGATCTGAATAAACTGTCCAGTTAGAAATTTTGTTCTGTAATTCAGTAAGCTAGCATTTGACCTGTTTATTGCGCTTTATGGGGCCAGGTCTGTTGACCCCCTCGATTACCTCCTGAGTGCTTAGGCTGCTTTGCCTGATTGAGCACAAATTGCGTCCAGTTTTACATTGATGCTTTTTGGCTATCTGTGCTAATGTCTTCTCCTTTGGCTCAGACCCTGTGAAGCAGCTTGGGATATTTTGTTACATCACAATCACTATATAAACACAAGTTAATTGTTATACAGTTATGGGATCTGTCACTGCCTGGATGTACCATCTAATCAGCTACACAGCTTTATTATATTTGAGGTGAATTCCATCCATGAATTGGCTTTTTCCCATGACAGTAAACATATCCTAGTTTACACAGTACCTCTGGTGTGACTAGCAATGCAAGGCAAAGGCTTATAAAGAAGACTGCAGATTTACAATTAACCATGTTGCTGTCAAAGCTGAGGGATTCTAGTTGTGCACATACAAATGACTGACACACAATAGAGAAGATTGTTAAAGCACATATTCAATAAATCTAATATTATGCTCATAGCCACATGTCATTGCGTTTCAGACATCTATTCATGAATTACATGAATGCGACGAACAGTCTATAAAATTATCATTTCTGTTGGATCTATAATCCAATTTATTTAGCACTAAATCAGAGAGTTTATTTATAAATTCACATCGTGTGGGTAAAGTTCTGGACTGAAAGCACAAATTTCTTCTCTGTGGTTAATCTTTGAAATTCACTACTCCATAGACCAGTGGAGGCTGGGTCATTGCATCAGTAGGTCAATTCAAAGCTGTATTAGGTAGGTTTTTGATCCAAAAGGAAATCCAAGGTTATAGGGAACAGGTAGGAAAGCAGAATTAAGGATATAGTAAGATCAGGTTTAATCATATTGAATAGCAGAACAGGCTCAAGGGGCTGAATGACCTACTCCTGCTCCTGTTTCTTTTGCTGTTCATCATAGAGTCTCTACAGTGCAGAAGCAGGCCATTCAGCCAATTGAGTCTGTACTGACCCTCTGAAAAGCATCCCTCCAAGACACTAACCCCAATCCCCGTGACCCTGCATTTACCATGGCTAACCCACCTCAACACCCACACATTCCAGGACACTATGGGGCACTTTCTTTAAAATGACCAATCCACCTAACTTGCGCATCTTTGGACTGTGGGAGGAAACCCACACAGATATGGAGAGAATGCGAAAGGTCCACACAGACATTCGCCCAAGGGTGGAATCGAACTTGGGTCTCTGGTGCTGACAGGCAGCAGTGCTAACCTCTGATCCACCATA
>NC_063332.1:129554497-129568526 GCF_021869965.1 Rhincodon typus | reverse complement strand
CACCGAAACAATGAGTGGAACGGGGAGTCAGTGGGAATTAAATGGGAAATTCTCCTGCTCTGACATGGGTACTCCTTTTTGCTTTAACAACGGTGGCGTTTATATTTTAATGAGGCTATCCTCCCGCTGTGCCCTCCTCTTTAAACTCTTTAATACCTTATTGGCTTGCAAATATCGAAGATAATGTTTTTAAATTTTAGTTGTGAAATTCCATTCATTCAACCTGGTCATTTGTGCACTAGCACCAGGAAGAACTACCATGAAAACTGCTGAACTGTTTTTAAAAAATGTAGCTAGTTTCCTAATTCAGGAACTTGCCCACCACTACCCAGTCTGGCCTTTATGTGACTTTGGACTTTTACAAAATTGCTGACAACACTGTTTAAGTTGGCAGTAAATGCTGCCTTGCCAGTGTTGCTGACATTCCAAGAACAAGACAAAATCCAAAATTTTTAAAAGAATCTTATCCATTCATAAACATTAGCAGCGTGGTAAATAGTGAGGAGGATAGTGAAAACTGCAGAAGGATATCAATGGACTGGTCAGCTGGGTAGAGCAGTGGAAAATGCAGTCCAACTTAGAAAGTGAGAGTTAAGAGTTAACAAGGTAAGGGGTTACACAATGAATGGTAGGGTCCTCAAAAAATACTTGGTGTGCCTACCTACAGATCTTGAATGTAACAGGGCAAGTAAGGTTACGTGGTTAAGAAGGCATATGGGATCATTGCTGTTATTAGCCACAGCATTGATTACAAGAGCAGGGAAAATCACTTGGAGATTGGTGGGAGTCTGGAACTCATTGCCTTGAAAGGGTGGCTGAATTCGAAACACTTAGAACATTTAAGAAATATTTAAATACTCACTAGTGTTGCCATAGCATCCAGGATTAGGGACCTAGACCTAGAAAATGGGATTAGTTTAGTCAGATCCTTGTTAACTGGCACAGACATGATGGGCTAACTGGCCACTTCCTGTACTGTAAATGTTAGTGAGTCTATCAGTCATAAAAGAAGTTCCTCTACAGTTTGGACATTACTGTTAAAATCAGAGGAAATGTGCATTTTACTTGTTATCCTGAACCTGCTATTTTAATGCTGGTCTATACATTATTGTTGTGCTAAAGGTTACCATAAATAATTAATGGACAATTTCTTGTGTCTCTATATCTAGCTACCCAATGCTTCTCACTGAAACCTAAGTTATATCTCATTGTCTTCGTCTTCCTGGTTTTCACCTCAACACTTAGAGTATTTTAAATTAAGATCCAAAGCAGCCATATATATTGATGTTAATCTGACATCCTTGTGGCTTACTTTACTTTCCTTGAGTCTTCAAGCTTTGATTAATTGCAGCTAAAGCATGTTGTTGTCTCCTCATTAAATTTGCTGGGAAATGTGAATTTTGTTGGGCAAAAGGTTTCAAACAACAATTTGTCATATTATGAATTGAATAATTCTAGGCGTGATCCACAACACTTCCTGCTGCCTCCAATCACTACCTCCAGCAGAAAACACAAAAAATTGATTAATGTATTTCCCTTGCACTTAGTGATTTGGATGATTTGGTTAAGTAGGTCGGTAGACTATAGGATATTCCTTCCTTTAAAATTAGCAGAAGGAAGTCCTTAATGAACTCAAGTCTTTGAGTTTCCAATATGTGTTCCAAGGCGCGTGATGCAAATTTATGAAACAAAGTTGCTGTTTTAAATCAAATAACAAATATCATTAACAACAACAACAAAAACAAAGTTGCTGGAAAAGCTCAGCAGGTCTGGCAGTATCTGTGAAGGAGAAAACAGAGTTAATATTTCGGGTCCGGTGACCCTTCCTCAGAACTGCAGTTCTGAGAAAGGGTCACCAGACCTGAAACGTTAACTCTGTTTTCTCCTTCACGGATACTGCCAGACCTGCTGAGCTTTTCTAGCAACTTTGTTTTTGTTCCCGATTTACAGCATCCACAGTTCTTTTGGTTTTTAACAAATATCGTTAGATGTTCTCTACTTGCCCTGGTCTAATTGCTTTTATTTCGTTGATTATTCTTTGTGTCAGTGAAGGAACTGATATAATGATGGGCGTGGAAGATTGCTTACATCATTCTCCCTCCTGTCAAATGTGGAACTGAATGTTAGTGCAATCACACCTGCCCTTCTGTCATCTCAAATACAAAATTCTGTCTATTACATCTGTTAGTCACACACAGCCAGCATGAGTTACAATCAATTCTGCTCATAAAAATTTTAAAGATACTGAACGTAAAGGGCAAAATACTACAAGTGCGTACTTTCTGCAATTCCTGTAGCTATTTCTTTAATGCCTTTGCCTAATCCGTCCTTTGTAACTTCTGCTAACTCTTCCCATCATCTTTATTGATTTAGTTGTTGGTTGTTCTAAAGATGAAGTTGACCTTTGGATGACTTGCTGTTTGCTAAATTCTTCCATTTTGCTCCAATAAGATCAATACTGAGTTTTATTCCTCTGATTCCCCTTTCTCTGGCCTCAATAACAATTCTAAACTTGAGGGCATCCCTTCAAGGTGTCTCTCACCAAAATTATGCCTCTAGAATGTTCTTACTTCCAGTACCTTTTTGGTTGACTGATAACTGTGTTTACTTTGGCCTGAAGAAATTTGATCGTTTCTGCTGTTCCAGCAATTGCTTTATTGATGCATTTTATGAAACTCTGGAAACTGCTCTTAACTCAAATTGTGAATTGATTTGAGAGTTTTGATCCAGTGTATGAATAGTAAGGTTGCCACAAGTTTATTCATTCATGGAATGTGGTTAGGACAACATTTATTGCCCCCATCCAGGGGGCAGTTAAGAGTCAAGCACATGGCTATGGATTTGGAACCACATGTAAGCCAGACAGGCTAAGGATGGCAAATTTCCTTCACTAAAGGATATCCGTGGTTCAATTGGTTTTTACAGCAATCAACAATGTCAACCATGTAATGGTAGTTGTTTGCTTTCCCTGATTCCACTGATTTATGTGTATTTCCAAAAATCATTTGATAAGATATTGCATCCTTTGTTAGGGTCATCAATAAAGCAAGTGTGTGTGGAATTGGGGTGGAGGGGAAGTAACACAGCGGGTACCATCTGGCTTGAAGACAGAGAGAAAAGGGTCGAAGCTAATTTAGTTTAGCAAATGGCACAATAGTAATGTTCCACAAGGATCAGTGCTCTGCAGCTTTTATATAAATGATTTGTTCAAATGTAACCCATGTTTATTTTACTCATGTAATGACAGATTTCTTCAATCTCATTTCTGTCATTGTGTAAGAGTTTTTTGAAGCACGTTATAAGTTTTTAGAATTGCTATTTGTTGTATGATTTGAGGAATTTCTAAATTTGCTTCTAATACCTAAAGCAGAATTTTTAATTGATTGCAGACAACCAGTGTAACAAAGTCAGAAAGAGTGAACTTCATCTTGGTGACAACATAAACTGGGTTTGGTGAATTGACAGCTCTTGTGATCTGGGTGTGGTGGTATTGACAACTCCCCTGAACTGGGTGTGGTGGTATTAACAACTCCCCTGAACTTGTTTGGTGAATTGACAGCTCCAATAAATTGTGATTAAAGATTCAGAATGGGAATCACTATTTCAAAAGGAGAAAAATAGACTGACTGTTTTCTGTAAAATACAGAATAGGCTGGTGCGATATGACAGAAGCAGGACCGTGATGCCACCTGGTAATGCTGAAACACAAGGTAGCCATCCACACAATCTGTAAAGACCGTTTCTTTCCACAACAGTGTTTTGACACTAATTCTTCCCAAGGACAATCTCACAGTCAGACATTTGCCCAAGGAAATAGGCGCATCCCTATAACTTGAACTCTTTAAGACCTAGCTTCAGATTATTTTCGTTTATAAGCTTTCAGTATCAGGACTGCCATTTCAGCACGTTGAGTCTGTCTATTGGCAGAATATAGATATTAGTCTATGAAACTGACGCAACGAAAGCAGAAGGGAGAAAGGTCATATTGTGGCATTCCCATTTTGGGGTTCTGTACTTTCTTTTCAAATGGCTTTGTCACTGTATTTCTATGTACAGAATCACAGATGTGTTATGGTACAAAAAGAACCGTTTGGTCCATTGTGTCTAAATCAGCTCTTCAAATGAGCATCATTATTTAATTCCAATCTCCTTTGTTCACATATTCTTGAACTTTACTTCTATGCAAATATCCATCCAGTATCCTCTTGAATGTCTCAATTGAACCTGCTTCTATCACACTTCCAGGTTTCCATACCCTAATGTGAATGAAATGAATGAAAATGTTCTTTTCTCTCACAGCACGTTAGCTCCTTTTACAAATCAGTTTACATCTATGCAGAGATAGTAGGAACTGCCAATGCTGGAGAATCTGAGATAACAAGGTGTAGAGCTGGATGAACACAGCAGGCCAAGCAGCATTAGAGGAGCAGGAAAACTGATGTTTCGGGTCTGGACCCTTCTTCAGAAATGGGGGAGGGGAAAGGGATTCTGAAGTAAATAGAGAAGTGGGGGGAGGCAGATGGAAGATGGATAAAGGAGCAGATAGGTGGAGTGGAGACAGGCAGGTCAAGGAGGAGGGGATGAGGCTGGTAGGTAGGAGGTGGGGGTGGGAGGAGTGGATAGGTGGGAGGAAAAGACGGACAGGTCAAGGGGGCGGGGACGAGGTGGGCTGGTTTTGGGATGCGGTCGGGGGTGGGGAGATTTTGAAGCTTGTGAAGTCTACATTGATACCATAGGGCTGCAGGGTTCCCAAGTGAAATATGAGGTGCTGTTCCTGCAACCTTCGGGTGGCATTGTTGTGACACTGGAGGAGGCCCAGGATGGACATGTCATCCAAGGACTGGGGTGGGGGCGCGGTTGGGGGAGTTGAAGTGGTTCGTGACTGGGAGGTGCAGTCGTTTGTCGCGAATCAAGTGTAGGTGTTCCACAAAGCAGTCTCCAAGCCTCCTCTGGTTTCCCCGATTGTAGAGGAGGCCACATTGGAAACAGCGGATACGATATACCACATTAGTGGATGTGCAGGTGAACATCTGTTTAATGTGGAAGGTTTTCTTGGGGCCTGGGAAGCGCTCCTTCTGGAGGGACCGCTCTCTCCGTGACTCCCTTGTCTGCTCCACACTCCCCACTAGCCCCACCACCCCGGCACTTTTCCCTGCAACCACAGGAAGTGCTACACCTGCCCCTACATCTCCCCCCTCACCCCATCCCGGGCCCCAAGAAAACGTCTCTCTATTTATTTCAGAGCCCCCTTCCCCTCCCCCATTTCCGAAGAAGGGTCCAAACTCAAAACATCAGCTTTCCTGCTCCTCTGATGCTGCTTGGCCTACTGTGTTCATCCAGCTCTACACCTTGTTATCTCAGTTTAAATCTATGCCTTCCTTTTCTTCTTCCTTTTTACAAGCAAGATCCGTTTCTTCTTCTTTGTTATATCCAGCCTGCTCGTGACTTTTGAAACCGCTGTCATAACGCTTCTTCACATCCATCTCCCGGGAGTCTCAACTTCTTCAATTTATCCACAAAACTGAAGTTTCTCATTCTCATAAGTCACTTTGGCACTCTTTCCAATGCATTCCTTTCCAATGCATTCACATTCTTCTTGTAATGTGGCATCTGAAGCGCTTTGTGGAATACCTATGCTCAGTTCACGACAAACGACAACACCTCCCAGTTGCAAACCACTTCAACTCCCACTCCCTGAACGACATGTCCATCCTGGGCCTCCTCCAGTGTCACAACAATGCCACCCGGAAACTGGAGGAACAGCACCTCCTATTCCGCCTTGGAACACTACAACCCAATGGTCTCAACGTGGACTTTACGAGGTTCAAAATCTCCCCACCCCCAACCTCATCCCAAGACCAGCCGCCCCCATCCCCGCCTCCTTGACCTGTCTGTATTCTCTCCCACCCTATCCACTCCACTATCTACTTGCCATCACTGCCCCCTTCTGTCTCTATTTATTTAAAACCCCCTTCCCCTCCCCCATTTCGGAAGAAGGGTCCTGACCCGAAACATCAGCTTTCCTGCTCTGCTGCCTGGCCTGCTGTGTTTCTCCAGCGCCACACCTTATAATCTCAGACTCCAGCATTGGCAGTTCTTACTACCCCTCCTGCAATTTCCTTACTTATCTCATTCAATATCCTTTGGTATATATAATCTGGTCCTGGTGTGTTATCAACTTTTAAGTACCAACAGTCATAGAGATCTACAGCACAAAAAAAAATCTACCACGTCTGTGCCAGTCAAAAATGACCTAACTATGCAACTGAGTCTATCCAAGACTTCTTTTCAATTTTGAACCTTTCTAGTGATAGAGCTTCTTCGTCTCTCCCCATGACCTGGTAAAGACTGATCGAAGGTGCCCATTTAACACCTCATCCACCTTTCGGTCTGTAATTAGTCCAACTGTCCCTTTTAACCACTTTTTAAAGCCATTTTTTGCCGAAAGAAGACTTTGGGACATCCCTTTATATTGGCTGCCAGTCTTTTCTCATAATTTCTCTTTGCTTCTCTTATTTGCTTTTTCACCCCCAATCTGAACTTTTGGTTTTCAATTGTATTATCTACGTGACACCTATCATAAGGACATTAAGATCCTCTCGTTCCTTTTATTTGAAATCCACACCAGAGTCCGTTTCACACTTGATGCATATGTCAATCAAAACGAAGATACCTGGATTGATCTTGTGGGATTAAGGGCGCACATTCCTCAGAGAGACCTTAGTCAAAGGGCAGTCATGATACTGTTTTGTGAGGGCTCAAAAACAAATTAAATTTGTTGATTTACTTTGACGAGGGAAAAATGAGCATTGGAAATTATTTCTAACCAACATTTAATCGAAGGAAAGATCCATTTAGAAATGTTCAAAGTAAATCAATTCATCAAACAACCTTTATTTACAACGTCACAAATAACTTGCAATCCAATTCATGCGAAATTTTTAGGGGTTTATAAACAAAGATTTGTGCGTCAATGGCGTTATCAAATTGTAACATGCTGTTTTGGTTTTAACAAAAGTCAATTCAGCTTCAATCATACAGAAGCAGAATAATAGCTAGACGTTAATCTTGTCTAAAAGAAAATTAATAATTTACACACCTTACTATTGAAAGATTAAACTGAAGCCAGGCTTTTGAAATGTATTTCATTCAAGCAGTGATAATGTAGGACATGACACAATAGAAGAGATGCAGCCACTCCTGGAGGGATGTCAGGAAAAGAACTTAGCTTTCACCTTTCAGACTGCGTAGGTTTTGAGTGGTTCTTTTGACCTATTGCAGAATGTACTGTAACAAAGGTTTCCTTATGGCATAACACAGGTAAAACTATAAATTATACGTGGGGAGGACATGGGTGGTAGGAAAGCAGTGTCTTGAATGAATTAAAAAGAATAGTGATGTGAATATGACGAGGCATTAAAAGATGGCAGGAGAGTTTAAGTAATGGAAGTATTAAGAGCAGTAATGAGTGAAAACAGAGTTAAGAGAGAAAGGTATCTCCTTTCATATACCCTTATTATGGTATCGATAGTACCTGTATAACATGCTGATGCTTTCAAAATTGAGCTAGTTTTGATTGTTATTTTTCTTCAAGATTTTGCCCAAGCTTATTTAGATATCAACCTCACTTGCATGTGAAATCTGCCATGCAGCAGCACAGTCGACATTTTTACAGAATATATTTTTTTAATCAAGGTTGTTCTTACTTTGAAAGGTATTCCTTGATATATTTGTGTGACAGCATGACATAATTTGGTGAATATAGCTGAAATGAGTATGTTGGATACAATGCATTGTTAATTAGTGTCTAATCCACTGCCTGTGAGTAACCCAAATTCAAAAGACCAAAGGTGGCTCTAAAGACAGAACGATTTGAGAGTTACATTGATGATTAGTAGTCAATTTTACTTAAAATATTCAATAGCTCTTAGAATGTGTTGGCACCTGGCACCAAAAATCAAAACTTAATGACAAAATCCTCTTTGAAGGCCACAAATTGGACCTTGTGAGAGATTCTGGTTGCAAGGGCTATGACAATCCAAGCAAGGGTCAACATTTTGCATTTTAGTAAGAATTTTAGGAAAGAAAGTACATTGTTGATTGATGCAATATTTATCCACTATTTCCAATTCATTGGCCTTAATTCTCGTTCTCTCCACAGGGCATTTCTAGTATTTCCTGTTTTTGTTTGATTTCTACCAATTGCAGTATTTTTTTCTTGATTTAAGATTTATGTCATCCTGTATTGAGGAGGTATTTGAATGGATTTGTTTATAATTTCAATATTTTGGTTTCTTCCTCTGTCTCAATTATTTAACCCACAGGTACTAGCCACGGGACTGAGTGGCCTGTACTCCTCATTGCCCACTAAACTGGAAGTGAAATCTGATGAATGGCACTACCTGCAGCGGGAGGACTGGATACAGATTCCTGCACTTGTACAATTCTTGAACTCCCTGGAATTCTGCAATGCAGTAATACAGGTAAAGACATCATAAAAACATTTCCAAATAGTTCAGGGAACTGATCTTTTACTGTTAGGGCTGGATAAAACCCTGCAATGTTTGTATGGATCTTAAATGAAATGAGTCTTGGGCTTCAGATGAGCTTGCAAGATAAAATATTGAGAATTCAACACTGTCTAAGAAACATGGATTGTGGTCCAATCTTGTCCCAATGTTAACCACTTAATGAGTGTGAAAAAGAAATTGCACAAAATTTATTTAGTTATATCGCTTCCCTTTACGCACATGCAGAACTTTGTTAATATTAAAGAAATTAATTCTGAACCTATAATGAATTCTTGCAAATGGTCCATACTACTTGATGCATTTTAGCAGTTGTACTACTTCAGACATCTCACATTAGTGCAGTGTCTGACTAAAGTGAGTGATTCCACAGGAGATTTTACTGATACTGTTGTTTATGAAGTATATGTGTGCACACTCTTTATTTGCGTCACACTTTAGCCCACTGTACTTGGTTTCACATTTAGGACATCAAATTGACTCCCATTCTGATCTCTTCCACCTGATTTGTTAACTGTGTAAATTTATTAATTGATTTATTCATACACCAATTTCTTAGCAAGAAAAGTTTGCAAATTATTCAAGATAAACTAACAGATTACTGCAAGGTACATTATGAAACAAAGTAAATGTTTCATTTCAAAGCTATTTTGAATTGAGAGTCAACTCTTAGACTTGCGCATAGATGAAGCAAAAGCATTTTGCATTTCAGATGAAGCATTTCAGAATCTGTCCTTGTGGCGCTGAGAATTTAAACAGTTCCTTGTCTAAGTCATTAAAAATATTGCAAATGCATAGCTAAAATCTTTTCTCTTACAATCTCCATGTTTTAAAATGGATGAATGCAATCGTGCAAGTGTATTTCTTGTTTTACTCCACCTTCCCTTGCACTCTTGTTGATCTTTTGTAATGCTTGGGACATGGCTCTATAGTTTATTTTCTCAGCTTAAAGAGAATTTGTTACATTTGGGTGATTTCAACCTTTTTGTTTAATTCTGTTTCTGATTTAGGTGGCGCATCCTATGATACGTAATCAACTTGTGAACTACATCTACAATGGATTCCTTGTGCCTGTCTTGGCTCCTGCACTACATAAAGTTAGTAGGTTGTTTGTTGCAAGTCCGTAGATAAACTTTCCAATGATATATTGTGCTGTATTAACGTTTTGTATACATAGTGCTTTATCCTTAGCCTGAGGTAGTAAATATGCACAAATATTTGGGGGAAATGATGACTATGTACATTGGTATTTTAGCTCACCCACCAATCTAAGAATATAGAAATATGTAGCGCGTAACCTCGGGCGTACAGCGGAATGAGGACTGCCAGCATTCGGAGAATTGCATTGCAGTAAGTGTTAGCTGCTTCCAGAGTAAGCTATTAATCATAAACAGAAAAAAAATATTTCCTGCTGTCTCAGTAACGTGTAGAATTATACTGACCTGGAAGTATCTAGATTTTTATCTTTGGTCAATGTTGAGTTTGCTGATCTATCTTGTGACAACAATAACATATTGAGCCTTTATTGTGGAAAAAAAAAATCTAAAGGTGAAGAGCTACACTTGGAGATGTGAGCATAAATGGAGAAGATAGAGGGAGACCAGGAATTAGAGTCTCTGGAGAGAACTGGAATTAGGCTCGGAGTATGTGGAAGTGAACAGGCCTAGCGGTCAGAGGATTGGAATTGAAAGGAGTCAGGGAGGGAATGAAGTGGGAGAGGACATGGCCATCAACATTTCTGTCAGAGTTGAAAACTGTAGTAACCTGGTGAGTAGGAATAACACTGAAAAAAGACAATAAGTAAAAGAGTGCAGGAGACTGGGGCAGATACTAAATGATCATTTTGAGCTGACTGAGGAAGTGGTAGATGCGGGTACAATTACAATATTTAAAAGACATTTGGACAGGTACATGAATAGGTAAGATTTTGAGGGATATTGACCAAACGTAGGCAAATGGGACTAGTTCAGTTCGGGATACCTGGTTGGTATGGATGAGTTGGGCTGAAGAGTGTTTCTGTGCTGTATTACTCTGACGAAATCTAGGTCAAAGATTCCCATTCGAAGACCAAAGGAGGAAGCTATGAATTGGGAATTGTTACAGTATGGCATCCTTCCCGTGGTCTTATGCTAGAAGTCAAATTTTATCAAAAGGAAAGGGGAATATTCAGAATGGAGGGATGTAAAATATCTTTGGGGTTAGAATGGGATTACAGGAGGGAGTGCCAACACCAGGAGCCAATAGCCGCCTCTGGTACTGTAATTTCTACAATTCTGCAAAAATATTTGTTTATCATATCTGTTGCTCAGGAATTGCTCTGTGTTGGTGCTGAGTTTAGGATGAAGTAACCTCAAGTCCATTGATGTTGCTGAATTTAGTTTAGGTGGAGAGAATTCACACGCCCTGCGCATCTCACGTTAGCTCCCATTCCTCGCATCTCGCATCCTTTGGGTGCCTGGAAATAGTCAGAGTGGGTTTGGACTCTCTTTTTGTGCAAAACTTGTTGACTGTTGCACTCTATTCCTCTACTTACAAAGTCTGTTAAGCCTGGTGAGAACGTGGCTTTGGGCAAACATTTATTCCCTGTTATATGTGCTAGGACTTGATGTTGAGAGGATGGGTGTTGAGCTGACAGGTTCCCAGAATGTACTCTGGCTCTCAAAACAAATGGCTGCATGGACTTAGGTTCTTATGAACTCAAAACCACCACCTTTGCCCCTGAACAGAGCGCCACTGCACATACGTTTGAAAACATACTGAGGCCATGTAAGAGTGGGCTGATGCTGCCAAGCCTGAGTGCTGGTGATTAGCACTTTGTATACCCCTCTTACATGGGCTGTGGGGTTAGTCTATACCACTCAGTTTTGATGTGCGTAATTTAAACATACATCAGTTCTGATAGACTAACTCAGTTCAGAATTGTTACTTTCACTGGGTACTGGAGCTCTAAGAGATGGGAGAGAGAGTTTTTTAAAAAAAAAAACCATAACTTGTGCAGGGTAATGGCACTGAAGCTGTGAATATTGGTTGGTTGTACAACTACTAGTTATAGGTCGGCTGTACCACAGAGTCATACAGAACTGAAGAGGCCTTTTGGCCCATCTAAAGGCACTAACCTATCTCCACTTATCCTACTTATTAATACCAGTCACATACATAATTGTAAGCTTTGTGTCACAGTTAAAATGTATCCATTGCTGCAGTTTTCCTATGCATCAAAAAGCAAGAAACAGCCCAGGTTGTCTCAGTGCCTTAAAGGTGTCTCAGTTCATGTTCAAGGTTGATGGGAAACTATGACACGCAAATTACTTGTGCAAGGAAATACTTTGAAAGGTTTCTCTTCATCTACTTTCAGGCTTGTTTTAGTTGTTTTTCGCTACTGTCACTTTCTTTGCCTGACCTCCTCCCAGTGCAGTGCAAGTATCTTTGTTGTGCAAGGTTGCCATTCTATAATGTACAGGCAGTGCTGGCCCACATTATTTAGTAGCATCTGCTTGTAAGACATATTCTTGCATTTCTTGGATATTCAGAGTGTTAAGCAATGAACGTTCTTGATTATCTATATATCTTGGGTTCCCCACTTTGTAACACGTTATTATTTTTACTGTTATTTGTTTTCTACTGTCATGGAAAGTCAATATTTTGAAGCCATTGATCTGAGTGGATTGCCAACAATTCGAAGGCATTGTACTCCCCCTCTCAGTAACATTGCTGTGACATTTCTATTCCTTTCAGTTGACTGTGGAAGAAGTGATGACGACAACAGCATACCTGGACTTGTTCCTCCGCAGTATCTCAGAGCCTGCGCTGTTGCAGACCTTCCTGAGCTTCATTCTGCTGCATGAGCATGAAAATGTGCCAATTCTAGATACGCTTGTTAGCAGAATTAACACCCCCTTTCGGGTAAGGTTACTTTCTGCTTTGACCTAACCTGTGCCATTGATTTATAATTTGATAATTCTATAATTCTATTCAACAAAATTATTTAAGAATGCGCATACAATAATGCAGTGAACAGATTGCCTAAGGTACCTTAATCTAAATTAATGAAGGTAACTCCAAAATCCTCTGGCAGTAAGGTCACAAGCTCTTTTGCTGATCTGCTAGATTTTGTAAGTGTTGGTTAGGAATGGGGACTGTACCATTGGCTCAGTTAGATCAGGGAAGAGAAGAAAAGTCAGCCAGGATTCTTGCCCCTGGCTGTGCAGTCATTAATGCCAGAACGTGTGTATCAGTCATACATAGGGCAGAATGGGGAGGAGATTTCCCATGGTTGTTAATACAGTCACAGAATTATTATGGTGTGGAGAAGACCCAGCTCAATGAATGAGCACTATAAACTTCGTGATGTTCTCCCATCCTCTCCCCATAACCCTGCACAGTGTTTCTGTTTAAATAATCATCTGATACTCTCTTGAATGCCTTGATTAAACTGCCTCCGCCATATTTCCGGGTAACACGTTTCAACCCTGAATCACTTGCTGTGCCAAAATGTTCTTGATCCTTTACGAACAAGAACAGTCATTTTCTGACTACTCAGTTCATGTTTCTCATCATTTTGAAAATTTCAATCAAGTCTCCTCTTAGTCTTCTCCTCACCAAGGAGAACAGTCCCGAATTCTCCAGTTGTGAAGTTTCTCATCCCCGGAATCATTCTTGTAAACCTCTTCAGCACTCTCCCCAATGTGTACATCCTTTCTAAAGTGTGGCACCTAGATCTTTACATAATATCTCAACTGAAGCCAAATTAGTGTCTAATGTAGGTTCAGCATGACCTTGCTGCACTCGCCCTCTATGATACCAAATAAATCCTCGATACTATGTTCTTTATTAACTGCTCACTCCCTCTGTCTGACTGCCTTTATTAACTCATGCACATATACCCGCAGATCTCTCTGCCCCTGCATATCTGTTATACGGTGCCCGTTATTTTATGCTGTATCTCTACAATCTTTCTATTTCACGCAGTTTCGCATCGAATTTCATTTGTTCCACCAAGTTATTAATGTCACGCACTGTCCGTCTGCACAGTTCAGTGTTTCCAAGTTTTGTGTCATCGGCAAATTTTGACATTAGCCCAGGTAAAGCAAGGGCCCTAATATCAATTGCTGGGGAACGCCACCACAAACCTTTCTTAAACCCAGAAGTATGTCAGATAATCATTGCTTTTTGTTTTCTATCACCCATTCAATTTGGTATCCATATTGTCACTGTCCTTTTCTTCTAACAGTATCTAACTTCTCTCAGAAGTCTACTGGGTGGCACTGTACAGAATGCCATGTCGATAGCGTTATCCTCATCAAGCCTCTTTGTTACCTCTTCCAAGATCTCCAAGTTAGTTAAAATTGAATCAGAGATAGCAGGAACTGCAGATACTGGAGAATCCGAGACAACAAGGTGCAGAGCCGGATGAACACAGCAGGCCAAGCAGCACCACAGGAGCAGAAAGGCTGACGTTTCGGGCCTAGACCCTTCATCAGGGTCTAGGCCCGAAACGTCAG
>NC_063332.1:129532484-129554097 GCF_021869965.1 Rhincodon typus | reverse complement strand
TTCTGCTCCTGTGGTGTTCATCCGGCTCTGCACCTTGTTGTCCAAGTTAGCTAAACATGAGTTCCCTGAAACTCTTCCCACTAGTTGTTTCTCCATATACTAAACTGAGCAATGTGATTGTAGTTTTTTGCTCCTAAGCTCTTAACTAATTTATGTACTTTAAAAGCAATAAAGTTTGACATGTTCGTCCTATTACGTTTACACCTCCAATAAGCCCCAGAAATGCTGGAAACGCTCAACATAACGAATCATTTCTGGGCAGAGAAACAAAGCTAAAGTTTAGGTCAATAATTTTTCATCGGAATTGGAAGAGAAAATCTTGAGATGGGCAATGTTTGTGGGGATATGGTTCAAGCATAGGTAGGTGGTACTAGTTTGGTTTGAGATTATGTTTGGCATGGACTGGTTGGACCGAAGGGTTTGTTTCAATGCTATCTATGACTCTATGGAGGAGAGGATTTAAAAAGTGACTTGAGTGAAGATAGTGCAAGGCAAAATGAAGTAAGAACAAGAAAAGTGTAAGTCCAGAGGTGATCTAAACAGTTGAGGAAGTCAGATGAATGGAAAATCTTGCCAAGTATTTAACTTGATTTTATTCTTCCAAGGCTTCCTTTACTTTGGCATTCCGTGTTATATTTCAAATAGAGGTCTGTCCAGACTTTCGTCATTTGGCACTGGCTCTACTTCAAGTGTTATAAAAGAAAAGCTGTTGGCAGGTGTGACTTATAGACTACAGAACATAAGTAAGTGGTTGTTGTAACAAAGGCTGGAGGAGTGAGCCATCACTCTCATCTCATTATTCTATGATTCACCAATAGAAAATAATTAAAGATGGCCAATTAAATACATTATTGAATTAGGATGTAAATTAAAAAGCTCTGTCAACCTGATTTCTTTAATACACGATTATTGAGTTATTATCGAACCAAAGCTTGCTCAATGAAGATGCAATAATTGATTAATTTGGACTGAAAAAGGTGAGGGTTCTTTCTAGATGGTATGAAGTTAAATACAGTGGATGCCTAAAGAGACCTGGGGGTGCAGATGCATAGATCTTTAAAATGCCACAAACACATCAGGAAAACTAATGGAATGCTGGCCTTTATATTTAGAGAACTGGAGAATAAGGGCACAGAAATTATGCTGCAGCTATATAAAACCCTGGTTAAACCCCACGTGGAGTACTGTGAGCAGATCTAGGCACCACACCTTAGAAAGAATATATTGACCTTGGAGGGAGTATAGTGTAAGTTTACAGATAGATACCTGGATTTCAAGGGTTAATTTATGAGGAGAGATTATACAAATTAGGCTTGCTTTGTCTAGAATTTAGCTAGTGACCCGACTGAAGCTTCAAGATATTAACATGAAAAGACAGGGTAGATAAACTGTGTTTTCACTTGTTGGTGATTCTGGAACTAGGGGGCATAGTCTGAGACTTAGCGCCAGACTGTTCAGGGGCGATGTCAATAAACACTGTTACAGACAAGGGCTGGTAGATGTTTGGAGCTCTCTTACACCAACCATTGTGGATTGTGGATCAGTTGTTAATTTTAAATCTGTGCTAGATAATTTTTTGTTAAGCAAAAGTGTCAAGTGATATGGGCCAAAGGCAGGTATGTGGAGTTAGGCCACAGATCAGCCATGATCATTTGAATGGTGCAACAGCTCAAGGGGCTAAATGGCCTAGTCCTGTTCCTATGTTTCTACGTTAATGTGCACAGCCAGTAATATGGAAACTAAAATGTCAATCCTTTAGGTAACCTAATACACTTTTCAGGAAAAGAGAAAAAATATTGATTTCTCTTTGCAGAAATTCACTTTTTGAAGAAAAACAAAATCACTCTCTGGTCATTAGGGTTATTCCTGAAAGCATAGAACATAGAACATAGAACATTACAGCGCAGTACAGGCCCTTCGGCCCTCGATGTTGCGCCGACCTGTGAAACCAATCTGAAGCCCATCTAACCTAAACTATTCCATTATCATCCATATGTTTATCCAATGACCATTTAAATGCCCTTAAAGTGGGCGAGTCTACTATTTTTGCAGGCAGGGCATTCCACGCCCTTACTACTCTCTGAGTAAAGAACCTACCTCTGACATCTGTCCTATATCTATCACCCCTCAATTTAAAGCTATGTCCCCTCGTGCTAGCCATCACCATCCGAGGAAAAAGGCTCCCACTGTCCACCCTATCTAATCCTTTGATCATCTTGTATGTCTCTATCAAGTCACCTCTTAACCTTCTTCTCTCTAACGAAAACAGCCTCAAGACCCTCAGCCTTTCCTCATAAGACCTTCCCTCCATACCAGGCAACATCCTGGTAAATCTCCTCTGCACCCTTTCCAATGCTTCCACATCCTTCCTATAATGCGGTGACCAGAACTGTACGCAATACTCCAAGTGCGGCCGCACCAGAGTTTTGTACAGCTGCAACGTGACCTCATGGCTCCGAAACTCAATCTCTCTACCAATAAAACCTAACATACTGTACGCCTTCTTAACAACGCTATCAACCTGGGTGGCAACTTTCAGTGATCTATGCACATGGACACCGAGATCTTTCTGCTCATCCACACTACCAAGAATCTTACCATTAGCCCAGTACTCTGTATTCCTGTTACTCCTTCCAAAGTGAATCACCTCATATTTTTCCGCATTAAATTCCATTTGCCATCTCTCAGCCCAGCTCTGCAGCTTATCTATGTCCCTCTGTAACCTGCAACATCCTTCCGCACTATCCACAACTCCACCAACTTTGGTGTCATCCGCAAATTTACTAACCCATCCTTCTACGCCCTCATCCAGGTCATTTATAAAAATGACAAACAGCAGTGGCCCCAAAACAGATCCTTGAGGTATACCACCAGTAACTGAACTCCAGGATGAACATTTCCCATCAACCACTACCCTCTGTCTTCTTACAGCTAGCCAATTTCTGATCCAAACCGCCAAATCACCCTCAATCCCATGCCTCCGTATTTTCTGCAATAGCCTACCATGGGGAACCTTATCAAACGCTTTACTGAAATCCAAATACACCACATCAACCGCTTTACCCTCATCCACCTGTTTGGTCACCTTCTCGAAGAACTCAATAAGGTTTGTGAGGCACGACCTACCCTTCACAAAACCGTGTTGACTATCCCTAATCAAATTATTCCTTTCTAGATGATTATAAATCCTATCTCTTATAATCCTTTCCAACACTTTACCCACAACCGAAGTAAGGCTCACTGGTCTATAATTACCAGGGTTGTCTCTACTCCCCTTCTTGAACAAGGGGACAACATTTGCTAGTCTCCAGTCTTCTGGCACTATTCCTGAAGACAATGACGACATAAAGATCAAAGCCAAAGGCTGTGCAATCTCCTCTCTAGCTTCCCAGAGAATCCTAGGATAAATCCCATCCGGCCCAGGGGACTTATCTATTTTCACACCTTCCAGAATTGCTAACACCTCCTCCTTATGAACCTCAATCCCGTCTAGTCTAATAGCCTGTATCTCAGAATTCTCCTCGACTACGTTGTCTTTTTCCTGTGTGAATACTGACAAAAAATATTCATTTAGCACCTCTCCTATCTCTTCGGACTCCACGCACAATTTCCCACTACTGTCCTTGACCGGCCCCAATCTTACTTTAGTCATTCTTTTATTCCTGACATACCTACAGAAAGCTTTAGGGTTTTCCTTGATCCTACCTGCTAAAGACTTCTCATGTCCCCTCCTGACTCTTCTTAGCTCTCTCTTTAGGTCCTTCCTGGCTAACTTGTAACTCTCAAGCGCCCTAACTGAGCCTTCACGCCTCATCTCTACATAAGCCTCCTTCTTCCTCTTGACAAGAGATTCAACTTCTTTAGTAAACCACAGTTCCCTCGCTCGACCACTTCCTCCCTGCCTGACAGGTACATACTTCTCAAGGACACGCAGTAGCTGTTCCTTGAACAAGCTCCACATTTCAATTGTGCCCAGCTCCTGCAGTTTCCTTCTCCATCCTATGCATCCTAAATCTTGCCTCATCGCCTCATAATTGCCTTTCCCCCAGCTATAACTCTTGCCCTGCGTTTATATACCGATCCCTTTCCATCGCTAAAGTAAACGTAACCGAATTGTGGTCACTATCACCAAAGTGCTCACCTACCTCCAAATCTAACACCTGGCCTGGTTCATTACCCAGTACCAAATCCAATGTGGCCTCGCCTCTTGTTGGCCTATCTACATACTGTGTCAGGAAACCCTCCTGCACACATTGGACAAAAACTGACCCATCTGAAGTACTCGAACTGTAGCGTTTCCAGTCAATATTTGGAAAGTTAAAGTCCCCCATAACAACTACCCTGTTACTTTCGCTCCTATCCAGAATCATCTTTGCAATCTTTTCCTCTACATCTCTGGAACTTTTCGGAGGCCTATAGAAAACTCCCAACAGGGTGACCTCTCCTTTCCTGGTTCTAACCTCAGCCCATACTACCTCAGTAGACGAGTCGTCATCAAACGTCCTTTCTGCCACCGTAATACTGTCCTTGACTAACAATGCCACACCTCCCCCTCTTTTACCACCTTCCCTGATCTTACTGAAACATCTAAACCCCGGAACCTGCAACAACCATTCCTGTCCCTGCTCTATCCATGTCTCCAAAATGGCCACAACATCGAAGTCCCAGGTACCAACCCATGCTGCAAGTTCACCCACCTTATTCCGGATGCTCCTGGCATTGAAGTAGACACACTTCAAACCACCTTCCTGCCTGCCGGTACACTCCTGTGACCTTGAAACCTTACTTATGACCTCACTACTCTCAACCTCCTGTACACTGGAGCTACAATTCAGGTTCCCACCCCGCTGTTGAATTAGTTTAAACCCTCCCGAAGAGCATTAGCAAATTTCCCCCCCAGGATATTGGTACCCCTCTGGTTCAGGTGTAGACCATCCCGTTTGTAGAGGTCCCACCTACCCCAGAATGAGCCCCAATTATCCAGGTATCTGAATCCCTCCCTCCTGCACCATCCCTGTAGCCACGTGTTCAACTGCTCTCTCTCCCTATTCCTCGCCTTGCTAGCACGTGGCATGGGTAACAAACCAGAGATAACAACTCTGTTTGTTCTAGCTCTAAGCTTCCACCCTAGCTCCTTGAATTTCTGCCTTACGTCCCCATCCCTTTTCCTACCGATGTCGTTGGTGCCTATGTGGAACACGACTTGGGGCTGCTCCCCCTCCCCCTTAAGGATCCGGAAAACACGATCCGAGACATCACGTAGGTGAGGCAACACACCAACCGCGAGTCTCTCTCGTTCCCACAGAATCTCCTATCTGTCCCCCTAACTATGGAGTCCCCAATGACTAATGTTCTCCTCCTCTCCCCCCTTCCCTTCTGAGCAACAGGGACAGACTCTGTGCCAGAGACCTGTACCCCATGGCTTACCCCGGTAAGTCGTCCCCCCCAACAGTATCCAAAATGGTATACTTGTTTTTGAGGGGAATGGCCACAGGGGATCCCTGCACTGTCTGCTTGTTCCCTTTCCGTCCCCTGACTGTAACCCATCTACTTTTTTCCTGTACCTGAGGTGTGACTACCTCCCCGTAACTCCTCTCAATTACCCCCTCAGCCTCCCGAATGATCCGAAGTTCATCCAGCTCCAGCTCCAGTTCCCTAACACGGTTTCCGAGGAGCTGGAGTTGGGTGCACTTCCCGCAGATGAAGTCAGTGGGGACACGAGTGGTGACCCTTACCTCCCACATTCTACAGGAGGAGCGTACAACTGCCCTAACATCCATTCCCACTGTTCTGAATTCCCACACAGACAAATTAAAAAAAAATACTAGCAGCCTTACCAAATCAGCGCTAAAAACCTTTTTTTTTGGTTAGAGGAGGAGGATGGGTGGGAGACTACCTAGGTAGTGTTTCGGGTAAAGCAACCGCCCAAATATATTACCTCACTTACTCCAAAAATGGAGTCACGCGAGGTAAGACTTCTTTAATCGAAAAGCTCACCTTCCCAGGCTGCCCTCGCGCTTCCTCCTGGACTCCCGCCGCTGAAACAACTGAAAGCTGACTGCAGGAAGTACCTACAGTCACTCTCCTAGAGAAGAAGCAGGTTTCGCCCTGAGCTCAACAAGATGCTTTGGAATAGGAAATATCAGCTGATAGTCCTTCCTCACAGGTTGAGTATTCCCTAACTATTTCCAGATATCAAAACACTGTCCGTCTCGTCACCCTTCAAACAACCCAAACTGGGATCTACTGGAGATGGGATTTCTAGGAAACCTTGTTTTTGCAAAAAAGTCTCCCAATTAACAAGTTCTTTTAAAGAATTCACTCAAGGTAACTACACAATTTGAAATAAATCAATTTTTCCCAAATCCTTCAAACTTTAGACCTTCAAGAAAAGTTAAATATGAAGCAGCTTTGTAACATTGTAGTTAGCCTGAAATGCTATGAATTTCTCCCCTGGTTTCCACAACAATATATCAATTGGACTCCAAGTCAAGTATGTGAGGCCCCTGCCAATATTGGTTAGCCACCTAATAGCAGGCCAACAATAAGCCAGCTTCAGAAATGGGTTAAACCAATTTCATTACATGCTCAATTCTGGAAGAAAATTACTGGTTTTAGATTGGCAAAAGATTCAAGACTAACAGTGTTGGGTTCATGGATTCACCGTGAGAGTCTATTTAAACAAACTTTTTTTAGGAACAAAGTGATGTTAAAATATATCAGATGTTTGAGGAATGATTTGAATGTCTTTTGTCGAAGAAATTTTATCAGTTAAGAGTTTTGAAATATAACTGCTCTTCAATTTGGCAATAAAATGAGAAGTTTCTGTATAAAACCACACAGCACAGAAGGAAGCTATTCAGTTTATTGTGTTTCTGCCAGCTGTTTATAAGAACAGTCCCAAGTCTGATTTTTTTTTTCCCCTAACCCTGCAAAACCTCTTTAAATTAAATATCCAATTTATTTTAGAACTCCATTATTTAAAATGTCTTATTTTAGGCAGGTTGTTATAATAATGATTAAATACATAAGAATGTAGTCTCATATGTTCCCGTCGTTATAACATATAACCATTTTTCAAATCACATAGGCAACTGCTCAGTTTTACAGATGTATTGACGTAGTGACGTAGTCAGGACCTCAGTGCCATTTTAATTGAAAATTCTGATCCAATGCCTGTAAAACTACTTGATTGTTGTCTCGGAACTGGAGCTGGATTTAAAGGCCCATTTGACAATATTTGCTTTTCTCAGAAACATGACAGAACAGTTCTTGGTTTCAGCTCAAAGTTATTTCATTTAAGCTACCTAAACTGTAAAGGCTGTGGATATTGAGCCCCCATTTGAGCACTGCAGAATTCTTGGCCTTGTGAGATTACACTACACTGGTTGGAAGCAGACTCCACACACACTCCATGCTGAAACACATTGGACAGGCTTTCCATGACCTCTCATAACTACTTGTTATGAGAGAGCTAAGGTCTCAAACCCATGCAGAATGTCAGGATACGAACAAGTGCTGGGGAGAGAAGGAGAAAGAATATCTCTCTCTGAGGTATCTTCTGCTTGGTCCTGTGAAGGTCCAAGAAGAAAGGGTAAAGGGATAAGATGATGCATAGAAGCTAGACATCAGCAGATGGCCAACTTGAGAATATGCAACTTGAAGTGTTGACACTTCTTACATTTTTTTCTGAGGCAAATGAGGGTCACAAATAATATGTAAAAGGTGTTCAAGTAAGATGCCAGTAAAAGCAGATTGGTAATGTGAACGACTTGTATGTATAGTGCCTGCAGTGAGAACTGGAGAAGAATTTAGATGCAATGAGAATGGTAGTGGGGCATGATGGATGTAAAGCCAAATCAAATGTAAGGAAAGATGGAGACATTGAGAAGAGTTGATGGTTGTGTGAGGACTAGAGAAAAATTGTCATTGTATGACATGAAGAGAGCAAAGGAAGAGGTGAATATGGAATGAGAAACAGTGTTTGTAAATTAGTGTGCCCTTGCGAGGGAAGGTGATGGTGTGGAGTGAATGGTTGAAAGTAGTAGGGCAAGGGGTGAAAAGAGTGTTTTATGCTCCTGTTGAGAAAAGAGTTAAGTGTCTAGGGCTTCAGGTGCATAATTCTTTTTAAATTTGCTGACAAACAGGGTGGTTGAGAAGGTGTTCAGCACGCTTACCTTCATTGCTCAGACCTTTTGAGTATAGGATTTGGGACGTCATGTTGAGCTTGTACAGGACATTGGTGAGGCCTTTTCCAGAGGACTGTGTACAGTTCTGGTCACCGTGCTATAGGTAACATATTATCGAACTGGAGGGGGTCCAGAAAAGGTTTAACAGGAATGGAGGGTTTGAGCTATAAAAATAGGCTGGATAGACTGGGACTTTTTTAGCTGGAGCATAGGAGGTTGAGGGGTGACCTTTATAGAGGTTTATAAAACTATGAGCATAGGTAAAGTGAATAGCAAAGGTCTGTTCCCGAGGGTGGGGGATTTCAAACTAGGGGATGTATCTTTTTTTAGGGTGAGGGGAAAGATTTAAAAAGGACACAAGGGGCAAATTTTTTTCCACAGAGTGGTTTGTGTGTGGAATGAACTTCCAGAGGAAGTGGTGGATGTAAGTGCAGTTACACCATTTAAAAGACATTTGGATAAATACATAAATAGCAAAGGTTTGGCGGGATATTGGCCAAGTGCAGGCAGGTGGGACTAGTTTAGTTTGGGAATATGGTTGGCTTGGACTGAAGGGTCTGTTTCCATGCTGTGTGACTGTAATGCACAGGATTGTTATGGAACGGCTTACCTATTCAATGATAGAGTAGGGATGCATTGTTGTAAATGCAAATTGTAACTGTTGCAAATGAGAAACGATTGAATTGTTTAAACAGCAATCAAGTGAGTTAGCCAGTCATAACCGATGAATTATCCTAAATCATTTATCTCAAAGAATAAGTCTTGTGGCCATTTTAAAGACTAGAAGAATGGAAGGACGTAACAATTAAGAACTGGAGCAGACTATCCGATCTGTTGAATCTGATCTGTCATTCAATTCAGTCATGGCTGATCATCAGTTTCCACTCCAATTTTATATTTGCATCCTATATACCCCGATAGCCTGAGACACCAAAAATTTGTCTGTCTCGTCCTGAATAATATTCAGCGATGGAGCATTCAAAATCCTCTGGGGTATATTTGATTTTCAGCAGTATCTATGGAGGGAAATGTGATTTTGAATCCTGCACATTTAAGGTTGCTTAATTTAATCATGAGAGATACGTTTTAAAAAAATGCTTTATTCTCATCTGTGTTAGAGGAATTTTACGGATCTATCTGTGGCTAGCTTGCACCTTGTTTGCAGTTGTTCTGAAGCCATCAAATGTGGAGGTAAGCCAGGGACTCCATGCATGAATGCAGCAAACTGCCATGTAGTATTAGAGACTGTAACTCTGGTCACAAGCTCAATGAGAGTTGGTTCAGGAGAATCTCCCTTATCACGTTAATGTTCTAGGTATACCTAGTAAGTTGTGTGTGTTGACTGTAAATTTACTGTTTGTATTTAATACAGTTTACTTAATCACTTACCATTAAATAAATCTTTCATCTTGTATCATTACTCAATTGAATGTTTATTAATTGTCTTTTCAAAGACTAGAAAACCATATAGCAATGATAAAATTAAAAGTCAGTGACTTTTCTCCAGAGTTTGCTGTTAAAGAAGTGATCAGTAATGTTATATCCAAAGAAATATATAATCTGAGGACATAAAATAGTTGGTCTTATTTATTTAATAATCTAGAAAGTGAGCCTGTTTTTAAGTTGGTGAGCTCCACGTTCATTGTTGATCAGATATTTTTGTGAAGCTCGGTTAGGGTTGCTAGTATTGGCTGAATGTGTTGCAGGAAATTTATTGTCACTAGTAAACCGATCTGTTAAAACAACAGCAAAGGCATATTTTTAAGGTTTCTGTGATTTATCTCTATGCTTCTTTATAGCAATATCCTAGAGACTAGTTACCAGTTCCAGGTCATGGCTGATCATTTACTTCGATGGCTTTTCCCAACACTTTCCCCAACACTTTCCCCATGTCTCTTTATGTCATTGGCATTCAGAAATCAGTCAGTCCTTACTTTGAACATACTCAATGACTAATCTTCCACAACAGGCTGGGAAGTTACTTCCAAAGATTTACAAATCTCAAATAAAAGAAATTTCACCTCATTTTAGTCTTAAGTGGCTTCCCCCCTTATTTTGAAATTGTGTCTCCTGGTTCTAAACTCCCCAGCCAAGCGTAACATCTTACCTGCATCAATCCTGTCTATCTCTAAGTATTTTGTAGATTACAGTGAGATAGAATATAATAGAATCCCTACCATGTGGAAGCAGGCCATTTGCCCATTGAGCCACAGAGACCTAGGGGTTCAGGTTCATAGTTCTTTGGAATTTGCGTCACAGGTGGACCGGGTGATTAAGAAGGCATTTAGCACGCTTGTCTTTATTGCTCAGACCATTGAATATAGGAGTTGGCACGTCATTGAAGTTGTACAGGACATTGGTGAGGCTGCTTCTAGAGTACTGTGTACAGCTCTGGTCACCCTGCTATAGGAAGGATATTATTAAATTATAAGAGAGAGTACAGAAAATATTTACCAGGATGTTGCCGGAACTTGAGCTATAACAATAGTCTGGATAGGATGGGACTTTTTCACTGGAGCGTTAGGAGGTTGACGATGACCTTAAAGAGGCTCATTAAATCATGAGGGGCATAGATAAGGTGAATAATAAGGTCTTTTCCCTAGGATGGGGGAGTTCAAAACTAGTGGCGTTTTTTAACGTGCGCGGAGAAAGCTTTAAAAAGAACATGAGGAGCAACTTTTTTACACAGGGAGTGGTTCATATGTGGAATGAACTTTCAGAAGAAGTGGTAGATGCAGGTACAATTCCAACATTTAAAAGACATTTGGATAAGTACATGAATAGGAAAGGTTTGGAGGGAAATCGGCCAAATGCAGGTAGATGGGAAGAGTGATAGTTTGGAAAACTTGGTCAGCATGGACCAGTGGAATCGAAGGGTCTGTTTCCATGCTGAATGACTGACTCTGTGACTCTGATTTCTTCCTCAGTAAAGACAGGTAGAAAGTAAAAATTCAACATTTTGTGCCATTTCTCTGTTCCTCAATATAAATTTTTCTGCTTCTGCCTTTAAGGGACCCACATTTGTCTCTGCTAAACATTTCCTTTTTAAATACCCGTTGAAGGTTTTATAATCCTTTTTATTATTTTTGATAGTTTACATTTATATTATATTCTCCCATTCTTTATTAGTTTCTTGGTCGTACTTTTGTAGTATGCTGAAATCCCAATCCTTGGGTTTATTATTATTTCAATGACTTTATAGGCCCTTTGTTTTGATGTTGCACAATCATTAAATTCTCTTGTTAGCCACAGTTGACTGCCTGTTCTGAATTTTGTGCTTTTAAGGAATGGATAGTTACAGCAAACTATCATAATTATTTCAAGATTATCTATTGTCCACGTACTGTCATATTTTCTAATGAATTTTCCCAATCCATCTCAGCCAGGTTACCCTTCATACCTTTATAATTTTCTTTCTCCAGATGCAACCATCTTTAAATGAGCTACATCACATTCAAACAATGTATAATTCTATCATATGGTCACTGATCCTTAAAGCATTATTTACACCAGGTTATTAATAAGATCTTCCTTGAAACATAAAAATACATTTCAAAAACACATTCTGTAGTCAATTCTTCAATGTACTTCTCTAGAAAACTACTCCTAACACACTCTAGAAATTCATTCTTCATATCATTATTACTCATTAGGTTTTCCCAATCTACATGTAGATTGAAATCACCCACGATTATTCTATTACTCTAATGACATGCTTCTCTAATCTCCTGCTTAACCATGTTGCACACTGCCATGATGGGTTGGTGGCCTATAAAAAAATTACCAATGTTTGCTGTCCCTTGCTTAGTTCCGCCCAAACAGATTCCTGTTTTGTTCTTCCAATCTCAGATTCTCCCTTCCTGAGGTACTGATCCCACCATTGCTCGGTACAATGCCACCTCTATTTTTCTTTTTTACCCGCTCTTCCCAAATGTTGCATATGCTTGAATACTCTGTTCCCAGTTGTGAACATCCTGCAGCCATATTTCTGTAGTGGCAATGGGAGTATAACTATTTACCTTTATTTTTGCCTTTAAATTATTTACCTTGTTATGACTGCTGTTTGCATTTGGGCAAACTCTTTTTGATATTATTTCATGTTCCAAGCTAAGGTGATGCGCACCTTCATTTCACTTTCTAATTTCACTTGCCACTTTTATACTTCCTGTAATCAGCTTTACTTCCTTCTCGTTTGAGCGACCACTCAAGTTCCCAGCCCCCTTACAAACTAGTTTATCCCCTCCCAACAGTACTCAGAAATCTCTAGATGTCCCTCTAATGCCAAATCTCCAAAGATGTTGATGGGCATATGGCTGTGGAAGTAATCCTCAGATTATTGCTCTTGAGGTCCTGCTTTTTAATTTCCTTCCTCACTTTATAAAATCAAGAGTTTCAGGGTCTCATCCCTCTGCTTATTCATGGTGTTGGTAACAAAGTGGACCGCAATTACCTAGTTCACAGTCTCCCAGAAGAGTATTGTGTAGCTGCTCTGTGACATCCAATACTCTGGCACCAGGGATGCAACATACTCAAGTTCCAAAGAAGTGTCACTTTGGACTCAAAACATTCACTCTTTCTCTCCCTTTCGGTGTTGCCAGATTTACTGATTTCCTCCTGCACTTTGTTTTTCACCTCTGTTTATATTAATCTACCATCCTGGAGTCATGTTCACTGCTGCAGAAATGCCTATCTGATCTCCTGTCTATGGGAGTCCCCCATTGTCTTTCACTTCTCTTCCTGTCCTGGATAACCAAGTCACCCATGGAGCTACAGACCTGGTTCTGGCTGCACTGTCCTGAGGAGCCCTCTCAGTAAAATGAAAAACTGGGTAGCAAGCAAGATTGACTCGGGGGACTCTGGTTCTCCTAGAATGCCTGGTAGTCACCCAGTCCTTATGCTCCTACCCTATGGTGTGACCATGTACCTAACCATGCTATCTGTATGGATTCATAGCAGTGACTGCAGCAGCTGCTTGAGTTCCAAAACCTGGAGCTCAGGTTCATGAAGTTGTTCCTGCTTCTGGCAGATGTGTTCATCTAGGACACATCTGAATGTCTATTACTTCTCACATACCATGGAATACACATTCCACCTGGCTGGGCTGAGCTGACCTGCCGTACCATAACTTTTAAAACTATTTGTTGCAGTTAGATTAAATAGAATAACTTACCAATTACTCAGCAGTTAATTTCTTCCCTGTGCCAAAGTAACAGCCAATTACTGAAGGCTGAAAAAGGTTTAATAAAAAAGGGAAAAAGGAGCACCTCCTCCTAGCCTTTCTCACCAAACTCCCAGTTTACACTTTTTGGACCAAAAGCAGCACTTATAATCAGGGCCTCACTGAGGAATACCCTTTTTATCTTTGCTGAAAGACAACTGAATTCAAGCTTCTGATGGTCAGTTTTAATTCACCATGTAGATAAAGTTGCTGTTGGAGAACTTGTACATCCTTTTTTTTTGAGGCTAGAATAAAATATAACTCTTAACTTAATGATGTTCAGTTAATTGCTAAATTAAAGAAAAATTGGACTTCAGAAAGAGATTAACCCTTAACTTTCTAACTCAGTGCAAACCCATTCTATTCCTATAGACCCTAAGTTTGAATATCCATTTAAATTCATTGATTGTGTTTGTTCTCCCACTTTCATAAGGGTTTCAGTTCTTTACACCTCACTATGTTTAAACAAAAGGTTTTTCTTCACTGGTTCTGCCCCTTCCCCAGCTTTTACAAAGATTTTTAAGTCTGTGACCCTAGTCTGTGTAGCATCAACTAATGAGGCCAGTTTTTCTTTGTCTGTCTTATCTAGGTCTGTTATAATCTTGAAAATCTCAATTAAATCTGTCTTCAATTTCCTTTTTCTCCAAGGAGAACAACCTCAGCTTCCCCAAATTGTAGCTGAATTCCCTCATCCCTGGAACCATTCAGGTAAATCCCTCTGTACCATCTCAAGGACCCTTGCACCTTTCCTCAGCAGTGATGACAAGAACTGAACTGGATTGTGGGATTAAAAGAAGGGAAAAATTGAGATTTACAATGTGCATCAGGAAAAATACCTCAGAAATGAAAACAGTTGGAATATACAGAATGGTTATCACCTTCATCTTCTCCTGTTTATTTGTTGGCTTCTCTTGCTCTTTTTTTTCTTTTAATGAAAGATGGCAGTGAGCAAGGTTGGAGAATGTTGGTAACGTACTCACTTCATTAGACGAGTACAACTATGCCTCACCTGTCAAAAAGGTGCCACACTGCCATTGAGTGGGAACTGGAAATACATGCTACTTTGTTGCTGTCTCTGTGCATGAAATTCAGGACAATACTTAAGGGATGGTCCCTGATAATCCAACCTCCAGTGGAGATGGGAAGGAAAATTTACTTGGTCTAAAAGTCCAGGGTGTGTGAGAAAATGGAACTCCTATCTTAAAAGACTGTGGAACAAGAGGTCTGCAAAGTATGATGACGTTGACACTTGTATGCAAGAAGTCACAGGAGCCATAAAATCTAAGAGCAGAAGCAAGCCACCAAGCTCACTAAGTCTGCTCTGCCATTCAGTGGGATCAATGGCTGGTTTGGTTATCCTCAAATCCACTTCCCGGCCTTTTCCCCATAAATCTTATTTCCCTTACTTATTAAAAATCTGTCTGTTCCAATCTTGAGTATATTTAATGAACCAGCCTTGTCAACCCCCTGTGGTGAAGCATTCCACAGATTCACTACCTTCTGAGAGAAGAAATTTGTCCTCATCTTCATTTTAAGTAGGTGACCCTATACTATGTATTTATGCTCTGTCCCTCCTTCAAGGAAGGCAACCCCTCTGCATCTACCCTGTCAAGTCCATAAGAATTTGTATGTTTCTAAAAGGTCTCCTGTCATTCGTTTCTACAGTCTTTCTTCATTTAAATAATAGTCATCTCTAGTTTTCCTGCCAAAGTGCATAACCTCTCATTTTCCTTCATTATATTTTCATCTGCCAAGTTTTTGCCCACTTGCTTAGCCTATCTAAATCCTTCTGCAGACTGTCATCCTGACCCCTTGCCTTCCCCCTTAATTTTGTGTGTCCAAAAAATTGTCAGTAGTTCAGTCACTTTCTTCATCAAGTCATTAATATTTATCTTATAATAAACAAAGGATAATGATTAGATGTTTTTACAAATGTAAAAACAAAGTGTGGCTCCAGCACAGTTCTCCATTAGTTTCAGGTAAACATCCTGAAAATGCCTCTTTTGTCCCAACAATGTTATCTATTAGTTACTTAATCCTCTCTCCATGCTAATTATTCAACCCCCAAAACCATAGGTTCTTGTTAACTAACCTTATGTGTGGTACCTTATCAAATGCCTGCTGAAAATCCAAATATATTATTTTCAATGCTTTTCTTTCATCTATCCTGTTTGTTACCTCCCCAAAGAATTCTAATAAATTTTCCATATACAGTTTCCCCTTTGTAAAGCTATACTGACACTGCTTGAGCATAATATGTATTTTGAAATGTTTTGCGTCACATCCTATGTAATGGACTTTTAATGTTTTCCCAATAACACATGTTGAGCTAACTGGCCTATAGGTACCAGACGTCGGCCTCTCTTTCTTTTTAAATAAAGGTGTTACATTGGCAGTTTTCAAGTCCTCTAGGACTTCTCAAGAATCTAAGGAGTGTTGGAAGACTACTGCCGGTGCAAGCCCTATCACTGTAGCTACTTCCTTCAATATTCTTGGATGCATCCCATCAGGCCCAGGGGACTTATTGGTCCTTAGCCCTATTACTTTCCCAAATACATTTTCTCTCGTGACAGTGATTGTGTTTATTTCCTTCTTTCTTTAGCCCCTTTACTATTTAGTATTTTTAGAATGCTATTAGCACCCTCTACTGTGAAGGCTATTGCAAAACATTCATTTAACTCCTTCGCAATTGAAGTATGTGTCACTAACACTGGTCTTAGAAAACCAAATTTCCACTTAGGGAAATCGCTTGAAAAGATGATTGTCTGGGATTTGAACCTATCTCTTCTCACTGTTTGCTGAACAAATTTCTAGGATTGGTGTAAATTAAATTATTTTGACTGCTTATCCATCAGGAAGGGAGATAGCAATAG
The DNA here is from genome assembly GCF_021869965.1 of Rhincodon typus. Taxonomy (NCBI): domain Eukaryota; kingdom Metazoa; phylum Chordata; class Chondrichthyes; order Orectolobiformes; family Rhincodontidae; genus Rhincodon; species Rhincodon typus. The sequence continues at coordinate 129,537,817 of NC_063332.1, read as the reverse complement.
AGACATCTAGAATAAAGAAACAATGGCTTGGGGATTTTTTGCACTGCGTCCAGTCCATCATCAAAGCTTCTGAATTCGGAATATAGTTAGTGGTGCACTTTGGAAACTATGGGGGTAGGTCATGGGAAATTCTGAGCTATAATTTTAAACTTCACTTCAGTCAACCAAAAATGTAAATTGAAAAGAAGAATTTCTTCCCACAAAGGGATGTGAGAAAGTGAAATTGTTTTTTTAAAAAGGATAGGGGTGGCGAATCAACAGAGGCTTTTGAAAGGAAGTGTATGAACTTAGGAGCAAGGAGTATTTAGGCTGTGAGGTAATAGTGACCTATAATGACACAACTTCTATGGCTAATAAAAATGATGGATCTAGCTATACGCCCCAAATGCCTATGTCCCCAGCTCAAATTTAGCAAGAGTATTACATTATCATGGAATATTTTGAAGGGAGAGCATTCACAGTGATACATTGCATGGGTGAAGAGGTCATACCTGTTTCAAATTTGTCAAGAATAAGAAACAAGTTTGCAAGACCATTGGACTGTTTAAATGCCTTTTAGATGACATAAATTATATTTTTACATTGCATGCCTTTATAATAAACATCATTCAACAGTCTGGCACATTTTATTTGACTTTGTTTAGATTGCCATTTGTGGTATGTATGTATGTAGCTGGTTAAATCTGTGAATAGAAATAACTTGAACTAATATATTGCCTTTTGCATCCTCAATGTCCCAAACATTTCACAGCTAAAGTAAACCTTTTGAATTCTTTTGTATTATTTTAGGGGGAAACAGGGCAGGTGATTTTGGTCACTGGGCACTAAGACACTAACCCTAACTCTAATGAAGAGTTATCCACTTCAGTAATGTTGGTTAAGGGATAAATATTGTATCTGACACAGGGGGAAAACTCACTGTTCTTCTTTGAACAATATGTTGTGTTCTGAGATCACTGCATCAGAATTTTAACCAAGATGATGTGCTTTAAGTCACCAGAACGAGAATCACCAAACTCAGAGGCACGAGTATTGTTACTGAGCCAAGACTGACATCATATGTAGTGGGTTGCAACCTTTTGCTATGCTGCAGAAGATTGTTAAAGATTTTGCCCTTCAAAATTCTGATTGGTAAAGGGGTCTCAAAGAATTAATCCTAGGGTGCAAACAGTGTTGAATTTTTAAGCATTTTTCACTGAAATGGAATAACCAACATTTTGTTAATTATTCTGCAATTCCAGGTAAAAGTTTGGAAAAACCAGAGTAATACATGCAACTAAAATGTAATTTGTACTTCTTAAAACAAAACACGTTTTTCTCAAGATCAAACAATATTTGTCATAATTAAATCACTCTTGTTTATAGAAGACTCAAGTAGTGTCAGTCACAAGCTGATTTTATTTTTTAATTATTCTGACAGTTGTGTGTCGTATCTCTGGCCCTGTTCAGAACCCTTATCAATCTGAATTGTGAGGATGTTATGTTGCAACTTGTCTTGAGGTAAGAAAGTGCTGAATACAGTACGGAAGATTCATTAGTTTCAGTAGTATTAAATATTAACTAGCAAAATGATTATGACTTGAAACTGCTATAATATTCAAGTTAAATGCAATAGTGTGCTAAGAATTTCTTTCAACAGTTCTTTAAAAATGAAAAAAAAATCAAACCTAAAATAAGGGACCGAGAGTTTCCGTACAAGCATGAACGACACGTTTGTCAAATATCTCGCACAATGCAACAATGTGCAGCTATTTGTCCCACTAATGCAATGGTTGTAATTTTTCAAAACTTCTTGGATTCTGGAGAAGTAACAGAGGTTTGGAAAGCTGCCAGTGTAACACATAAATTTTAAAAAAAAGAGCGAGTCAGAAAGCAGGTAACAATAGGTTGATTAGTCCAACATCTATTGTTGGAAAAATGTTGGAATCAACTATGAAGGGAGTATTGGCGGAACATTTGGAAAATCATGATGTAATCAAGCAGAGTCAGTGTGGCTTCATGAAGGGAAAGTCATGTCTGACTAATTTTTATTGTTTTTTGAGTAAGTCTGAATCAAAGTGGGAACCAAAGAGGGGAACTAGAGGGTGTTTATATTTGGACATCGAGGAAGAATTCAACACAAGAGGTGAAGTCATAAGATGTGAACCAATGGTGTAAGAGGTAGTGTATTGACATGCATAGAGAATTGCTCATGGACAGGAAACAATGAGTGGGAATAAAGCATTCTTTTTCCGGTTGGCAACGTGTAACCTGTGGGGTTTCACAGGGATCAGTGCTGGGACAGCAACTATTTAATATATTAATAACTTGGACAAAAGAAGCGAATGTACTGTAGCTAAATTTGCAGATGGATCAAAAGTAGGTGGAAAGGCAAATTGAGAGGGATACAAACAGTTTAGACAGAGTTATTAATAGGTTAAGTGATAGGGCAAAACATTGGCAAATGGATTACAAAATGGGAAAATTTGTAGTTGTTCATTTTGGAAGGGAGAACAGAATATATTTAAATGGAGAAAAACTGCAACAAGCTGCAACACAAAAGCACTCTGGACGAATTGTGGACAAAATGCAAAAAGCTAACAGACCAGTAATCAGAAAGGCTAATGGAATGTTGGCCCTTACTTCAAGGGGTATGGAGTATAAGAGTAGGGAAGGCTTACTGCAACTGTACAAGGTGTTGGTGAGACCAGATCTGTAGTACTGTGATACTGTAGTCCTCTTAGCCAAGGAAAGATATTATTTCATTGGAGGCAGTTCAAATAAAGTCCACTTGGATGAGCAAAGGCTAAACAAGTTGGCACTTTAGTCATTGGAGTTTAGAAGAATGAGAGGTGATCTCATTGAAACTTATTAGATTCTTAAGGGATTTGACTGGGTAAATGCTGAGAGGATGTTTCTCCTCATGGGAGAATGTAGGACCAGAGGACATAATCTCACAATTAAGGAGTGCCAATTTAAGACTTAGATAAAGAGAAATTTTTTCTCTGAGGATTAAAAGTGTTTGGAACTCCTTGCCAGAGAGCTGTGTGGGCAGAGTCCTTGTGTATATTTAAGACCGAAATAAATAGATTTGTGATCAACAGGGAAAAGCAAGGGTTATGGGGGAATGCTGGAAAGTGGATAATGAAGAATGTCAGATCAGCCAATGTTCTATTAGATGCTGAAGCAGGCTCAAGGGCCGAACAGCCTATTCCTACTGCTTCTGGTCTTACTGAACGTAAAGATGTTTATGTAGAAAGAAGGGTAAAGACAAAAGCTGATCCTGTGCCTCACTTGTATTTAATACTTTGTTTTTTAATTGGAATGAAAACATGCTATTCTTTGAGTTCTAATTTATATTATCAAGTGTACATTATTGTACATTAGATGTAATACAATATACTGATATATCCTTTTCAAAAAATGAAAACTGACAATGTGGAATACCCACATCGACTTATGCTGGCGGTACAAAGCAGAGGTTTGACTCTCCTTTGAGAACTAAAACTGAAACACACAAAGAGGAGCACCTCGCCCTATAATCTGTAAAAGAGTGTGAAAAGTGGTGTAACCTGCTTTTCAGCAACTTCTAGGGGTCAAATAAAATAAATTCCTGACCCTCAGCTTAAAATCAACAAGTAACAATTTATTTATTTGACTCTAACAGTGAACAAATTAACTGAACTATTAACAAACCGAGTAAATCCCTTCTAACTACTAACTAATACCAAATAAAGCAAAATTCCAATGGTATGCTGTTCCAATAAATGCAAGTTCCACTTGTATTAAAAAAAAATGTAATCTCTCAAAATTACAGCCGGGTTATGTGCCTTCTGGAATTTTCTGTGCCTTGTCCGTTGACTCTTCTGTCAGGAATATTAGCTAGTTGTGCCTTTGGTAGTTAGATGGTGCTTTCTGTAAGACGCAGAGTAGGCTGTGAGAGGCAGCATTCTCTCTTGAGAGCTGAGGGCTGCTAGCTCTGGGTGTTTTGTTCAACTGCTCCCTTTTTATACCCTTGATGAGATATCAATATTTCTTCTAATAGGATTGGTCAAAACCATCAGACTTAAATTTAATAGGTTTTTGCTATCTAAATGCCTGATTCAAGTTGATTGATTGGCTAAATTCAAAAGCTTGTTGTCTTGCTAAAAAATTCTGCTTGGCCTGCTGACCATATGGCCTTTTGATGCAAATGTTTCAATTCGGGTGCTCTCTGTGTGCTTGCAGACTTTCAAGCTGCTGTTCACAGATGTCCATTTTAGAACTCTTAAGCACAGAAAAAGCACATGATATTTTAAAGGGGCCACACAATGCTTTCCCACCCTCCCCCTCCAGCATTTCTAGCTTCCTGCCTCCCAATCCACACGTACTGTACCCGACTTCACAACATTGGGATGTTTTGATATGGCCTAACTCTGTTGGATCATCTATCTCTAGCCCAGCTCCATGCCAGTCAGAGTGGTGAATACAACGGAAATCTGCTTTGTTTTCATGTTCCCTTCACATCCTATGTGAGCTTGATGAATCTCCATTGTGTGAGGAAAACCATATTCTTTAAGAATGGCCACAGAAAGTTATATCTGACACTATGCCTTGTGATGAGAGATGCGACCTCTGTTCCCATCTTGTAAGACGCCCAGGGCCTGTATGAGCTCACCACTTTTTCCAGCTTCAGAAATCCTGCCACTTGCAGTTTCCTGACCTATAGAGCCAGGCACAGCTGCTACTAAGGAAGGGTAAGCTCAGTGTTAAAGCTTTTAACTGAATTCTATTTGCCTGTTGCAATCTTATGCCTTTTTCAGTTCAAAATGTTGGCATGTAACTTTGCTTTTCTATCCCACAGAATTATTTAACTCTAAGTCTGTAATTTTGGGATCCCAGTAAAATCTGTGCCAGACTTTTTAAACTGCCAATGTACAACTACCTGTGTGCAATTTTTTGGACTTGAATAATCAACAGGAGCTGACAGCACAGCTTTGGTCTCCCAGTAATGACTAGGACCCTGAGAGCCACTCAAACGCTGGTTAGCACTCACATTTAAACAAATGTTAATACTAAAAGATCAAGTTGTTGACAATGAAGGGAAGTATTATTTCTGACTTTGTAAAGATTAAACGTAAAGGATGTAAATATTTCATTAGCCTTTGTGATATTAAAGCAAGATTGTACGCATGAAGAAGGACTAGATAAAGATTAATTGAAGGAGGATTCTGTGCGAAGGCACAAAACCAAGTTAGTGTGCAGGTTAAGAAGAAGCTCAGAACTTGAGGTACCTAAACATCAGTCAGATGGCTGGCAAAGTGGTCACAGTGATGCATTAGAAATAGTAGGAACTGCAGGTGCTGGAGAATCCG
>NC_063332.1:129528089-129532084 GCF_021869965.1 Rhincodon typus | reverse complement strand
GTGCTTTCTCCAATGTTCTGCACTTTTTAGGAAGCTTGCATCTGAGAAAACATCTGTACCTTTATAAGCTGTTACGTTATATTTTTGGACAGCCAACTTATGATTGACATAAGGTAACTGACGCAGGACTGTAAGAACTGTGTAACAGAATCATCTAATGCAGTAAAGACAATGGCAGAAACAGCTCTATTGACCCTGCAAAATCATCCTCACGAACACTTGGATCCGAGTGCCAAAATTGAGAGAGCTGTCTCACGGACTGGTCAAGCAACAGCTTGACATGGTCATGCTCACGAAATGATATGTTTCAGGCAATATCCCAGACAATCATTATCCCTCGATATGTCCTGTTCCACTGGCAGGACAGATCTAGCAAAGGTGGCGAAACGAAGATATACAATCGAGAGGGATTTACCCTGGGAGTCCTCAACATTGACTGTGGACCACATGGAGTCTCATGGCTTCAGGTTAAACATGAGTAAGGAAACCTCCTGCTGATTACCACATACCATCCTCCCTCAGCTGATGAATCAGTACTGCTCAATGTTGAACAACACTTAGACAAAACACTGAGGATGGCAAGGGCACATCTGATGGCAAGGGTTACTCTGAGTCGGGGATTTCAATATCCAAGAGTGGCTCAGTAGCAGTACTGTTAATCGAGTTGGTTGGGTCTTAGAGGACATAGCTGCTAGACTGGGTTTGCAGCAGGTGATGAGGGAGCCAACAACAGGGAAAAACATTGACCTCATCCTTACGAATCTGCCAGCTGCAGGTGCATCTGTCCATGATGGTATTGGTAAGAGTGACCACCACACAGTCCTTGTGGAGACGAAATAATGCTTTCGTATTGAGAAAGGCCTCTGTTGTGCTGTGTGGCCCATGTTAAATGGGACAGACTTCAAACAGATCTAGCAACTCGACTGGGCATCCATGAGGCGCTGTAGGCCATCAACAGCAGCAGAATTGTACCCCAGCACAATCTGTAACCTCATGCCCTGGCATATCCCCTACTCAACCATTACCATCAAGCCAGGGGATCAACCCTGGTTCAATCGAGAGTGCAGGAGGGTGTGCCAGGAGCAGCACCAGACATACCTATGTGAGGTATCAACCTGGTGAAGCTATCAAACAGGACTACTTGCACGCCAAACAGCGAAAGCAGCAAATGATAGAGCTAAGTGATCCCACAACTAACAGATTAGATCTAAGCTCTGCAGTCCTGCCACATCCAGTGTGAATAGTCGTGGACAATTAAACAAGTCACTGGAGGAGGAGGCTCCACAAATATCCCCATCCTCAATGATGGAAGAGCCCAACGCATCAGTGCAAAAGATAAGGCTTTAGTGGATGATCTATCTTGGCTGCCTCCAGTGATCCCCAGCATTACGGTTACCATTCTTCAGCCAATTCTGTTCACTCCATGTGATTTCAAGAAATGGTTGGAGACACTGGATACTGCAAAGGCTATGGGCCCTCACAACATTCTGGCAATAGTACCGAAGACTTGTGCTCCAGAGCTTGCTGCTGCCCTAGCCAAGCTGTTCCAGTGCAGTTACAACACTGGTATCTACCCAACAATATGGAAAATTGCCCAGGTATGTCCTGTACACAAAAAGCAGGACAATGTCAACTGAGGATAAGTTGTTGGAGGGTATTCTGAGACACAGGATCTAAATGCATTTGGAAAGACCAGGACTGATTAGGATAGCACAACTTTGTGCATGGGAAATTGTGCCTCGCACATTTGATTGAATTTTTTGAAGAGGTGGCTAAGATAGATGAGGGTAGTGCAGTAGCTGTTGACTACAAGGACATTAGCAAGGTTCCACATGGTAGACTGGTAGTAAGGTTAGCTCGTATGGCATCCTGGGAGAGCTAACCAATTGGATACAAAATTGCCTTGACAGAGGGTGGTGATAAAGGGTTGTTTTTTCAGATTTGAAAGCCTGTGATCAGCGATGTGCTGCAAGGATTGGCACTGAGTCCACTTGTTTTCATTTATATAATCAATTTGGATGAGAATGTAGGAGGTATGGTTGGTAAGTTTGGGAATGACATCAAAACTGGTGATATAGTGGACAGTAAAGAAGATTATCTAAGAGTACAATGGGATCTTGATCAACTGGGCCAGTGGCTGAGGAATGGCAGATAGAGTTTAATGCAAATCAGTGCAAGGTGTTGCATTAATTCTGGTCACCCTGCTACAGGAAGGCTGTTATTGAACTGGAAAGGGTGCAAAAAAAGGCTGCAAAACACACAGTAAGAACTGCACATGCTGTAGTCAGAGATAACACCGTGTGGAGCTGGAGGAACACAGCAGGCCAGACAGCATTAGAGGAGCAAGAAAGTTGGTGTTTCGGGTCAGGACCCTTCTTCAGAAATGACGATGCTGCCTGGCCTGCTGTGTTGCTCCAGCTCTACATTGCAAAACGGACATCTCCCTGAGTCACTAGAAACTGCTACATCCCCCTTTCAGTTGAGGATTGTGGATGGAGCTGGGCCCTGACTGAACAGTGGAACCTCTGCCCACCCAGATTCTGTGCTTTTCTCCCGCCCTCTGATTTATCTGTGATCGTCTTTTCCCTTGACCACCCCAAGCCCCAGCTACAATGTAGGGACACACAGAATTCAAATATCTGCTGCCCCTTTAAACTCATTCCCTGGCCTTAATCAACCATTTCTCGGGAATTCACTCCAGTGTTCTGCAGATTTTCACCATTTGTGTATGGGAGGCACAGAGAGAGAGGCAACAATCCACAATCCGAACCAGGATTCAAATAGCTTCTGTGTATGTTTGAACCTTAAAATTTCTTACTGAGCCACAATCATGGCGAGAATTGGTAATTATGGATTCAAGTAAAGGACTATAGTTAACTCCAGGCCTTTTCGGGTGTGCTCTGAAGTCATAGAGCATGGAACAGTACAGCTTGGGGACAGGCCCTTCAGCCCACCATGTTCGTGCTGACCATAGTGCCATTCTGGACTGTTACCATCTGTCTGCACGTGCTCTGTATCCCTCTATTTTGTGCCTGTTCGTGTGTCCATCTGGATACCTCTTGGACGTTGCTGTCATGTCTGCTTCAGCCGCCTTCCTTGGCAATGCGTTTCAGGTGCCTACCATACTCTGTGTGGAGGGACTTTACTTGCACATCTCCTTTGGACTTTTTCACTCTCGCCTTGAGGCTATGCTCTCTAGAATTTGACACATCCACCGTGGGGAAAAGACTCGGACTATGAATTATTATTTTACAGGACCCTTGTTGTAAATTTAGGGGATTCTGCAGGTAATTTTCACATCCAATGAATGCCAGCACTATTCAAATTCACTTGCTGATTGCAGGTGTCTTCATCCCTCAATCTCTCTCTGAATCTTTCTCTGAATCCCTTTTACTCACTGTCATACAAACTTTGCCTCCTTGTGCACGAGATTCCCCATCTCTCCCAAACACCCCTTCTCTTGTTTTGCTTTCTTTCTCTTTACAACTCACGCTGTCTCTCTCTCTGTCACCCCCATTCAGTTAAAACAGCTCCCTATCAGAATGAATACGCACACATACAGACACTTGCACACCTTATGCATAGCCAGATGAACTGGTAAGCAGTGAGTGTTCAAACAATACAGCAAGGTCCCAGGTTACAGCCCCTCAGTTCCATGAATATTCTACATCACTAAACTCCAATAGGAACACATCGTATAGTTTTTCAACCCGAGGCTGCAAAGATTAAGATACTGTCTCCTTTGTGTATCTCTTTCTCTGTCTCATTCCCCATCTCTGTTTCTTTCTCTATCCCAGGCTGTAATCTTCACAAATGTGCTGGGAACTATTTCTGCTGCACTTTTAATAGCAATCCAATTGCTGGACTTAATGTGCTGTAAATGAACAGAATGAGAGCTCGAGAGCGATAGAGGGAAGAAAGAAGTCCCCTATCCCCAGGCTCACAACCCTCAAATCCTGGGTCAGTCTCTCTCTCTCTCTCTCTCTATCTCTCTC
>NC_063332.1:129517541-129527989 GCF_021869965.1 Rhincodon typus | reverse complement strand
CTCTCTCTCTATCTCTCTCTCTCTATCTCTCTCTCTCTATCTCTCTCTCTCTATCTCTCTCACACTCACATGCGCTCTCTCTCTCTCTCTCTCTCTTGGGACAGAGTGAATTGAAATGGTTGTTGTACCTTCAGATTGCCCCATAGTCTAAAACACCACCATTCTTCAGGCATTATCGCAAACGTTCACAGCACCTTCACAGTATGTACGTAGAAAAGACCTCGGATGAGTTGGAAATCTTGGGAGGTGGGAGTAGTGTCCTCCCCTGTCTCCCCTGTTCGTATTCCAGAGGTGGAGGTGGGTGCAACCTATCTGTCCCCAGAGGGGGAGAATCTCCCGTCATTCCAACTGGAAAGAGGTAAATGATCTCTTCAGTGCAGTTTTTTCATCACACCAACCCAGGATTGAATTTTCCATATCACAGTTTCTGGAGAGAGGTCACTGGTGTTGGACAGTGATTGGAGACCCTCAGATCCACTTTCTCTTCACCCCCTAACTCCATATCCTGCCATCTCCCTGTTTCCCTGACTCTATCCCTTCTCTCTATCTTTGTCTCTCAATCCCAGGAGATGTGTAGACAGAGGGGCACACAGACAGATCCACAGTCAGAAGCCGCATTCGAAAGGCTCCAGACTTGAAACACTATCATTATTTGGAATTCTGGTGGATTGAAGTGAAGGATATCAGCTGTGCCCCCTCAGGAATGATATGCAGTCAGTGAATTAATTTTAAAAGTATGTGGTCACTTGTTATAAAAAGGGGAATTCCATTGGCAATTTGCGCACAGCAAATAATGGTGAGACTTTCAAAGTGCAGTTTCTGATGGTGGGTTTCTCTCTCTACCTTGCTCTCGCGCTCTCTCTCTCGCGCTCTCTCTCTCTTGCTCTCTCTCTCTTGCTCTCTCTCTCTCTCGCTTGCTCTCTCTCTCTCGCTCTTGCTCTCGCTCTCTTCGCCATCTTTCTCTGCCTCTCCTTCCCTCACTTACATACACCTTCAGCATCTGCCCTGACATCAACCACCAGTGTCTGCATCAAGTGGTCATGGTAATCTATGCACAGCAGGATCTCACAAATTGCAAAGCATGAATAACCAGACATCCTTTAGGTCCCAGAAAGGTCTAAACTCTCTTGCACTGCTTTCAAGTTGATTGAAACACTTCAGGAGAGCTTCACAGGCAATGAATTAATGTTTACTGTCTAAAGGGATGTTTCTCTCGTGAAGTGGGAAATGCAGCAAGTAATCTACGCACAGCAGAGTCCAACAGTCAGTTATGTCATGTCCAGTCATTTCCACTCTCTCTCTAAGGCCCTAATTCTCTCTCTTTTCTCTCTCTCTGGTTGAGTAGATTGAAATACACTCTGTGATGTCTCTGTCTCATGCTCTTCACCTCATTCTCTCATTATTTCTGCCTATAGGAAGGATGTTGCTAAACTAGAAAGAGTGCAAAAAGGATTTACAAGGATGTTACCAAGCGTGGAAGGTTTGAGTCATAGGAGAGGCTGGATAGGCTGGGGCTTTGTTCCCTGGAGAGTAGGAGGCTAAAAGGTGACTGAATAGAGGTTTAGAAATTCACGAGGGACATGGATAGAGTGAATAGACAAGGTCTTTTCCTTGGGGTGGGGGTTTTCCAAGCTCGAGGGCATAGGTTTAAGGTGAGGAGGAAAGATTTAAAAGGGATCTAAGGGGTAATATGCAGTGTGTGGTGTGTATATGGAATGAGCTGCCAGAGGAAGTGGTGGAGGTTGGTATAATTACAACATTTGAAAGGCATCTGGATGGGTGTATAAATAGGAAAGGCTTAGAGGGATATGGGCCGAATGCTGGCAATTGGGACTAGGTCAGATTGGGATATCCAGTCAGTGTGGAAGAGTTGGATCGAAGGGTCTGTTTCTGTCTTGTGTAACTCTTTGACTGTAGGTACGTGAATAGGAAAGGTTTAAAAGGGGTATGGGCCAAATGCAGGGAAATGAGAATAGTACAGTTCAGGAAACCTGGTCGGCATAGATGAGTTGGGCCGAAGGGCCTATTTCTGTGCTGTATTACCATATAAATCGAGCCCAGCCAATTACCTGCCCCATCAGTCTGCTCGATCATTGGTAAAGTGATGGAAGGTGTCATCAGCGGTGCACTCAGGCAGCTCCTGCTCAGTAATAGCCTACTCAGTGACTCTATTTTTTCTACATAAATAGAAGTACAGATTGCAAAAGCCAGGTCGTTAAGCTAAATCTACATAACACACCAGTCAAAGTAATGTCATCATTTCCAGGTTCCAGATTAGGAAAGAAATGAAGATTTTGGAGAGAGTGCAGAAAACATAGAAAATAGGAGCAGGAGCAGGCCATTTGGCCCTTGGCGCCTGCTCTACCATTCTATCTGATCACAGCTGATCATCCAATACTGTACCCTGTTCCTGCTTTCTCCACATGCCTTTGGATCCCTTTCACTCTAAGAACAATATCTAACTTCTCGGAAACGTTTAATAATTTGGCTTCCACCACTTTGTGTGGCAGAGAATTCCACAGGCTCACCACTCTGAGTGAAGAAATTTCTCTTCGTCCCAGTCCTCGATGGCCAATCCCATATCCTTCGACTGTGTCCCCTGGTTTTGGACTCCCTGCTCATCAGGAATATCTTTCCTGCATTTATCCTATCTATTCCTGTTAGAATTTTATAGATTTCTGATATTTTAAATGTTTATATAAAATTGTCTCTTGGCCTTCTCTTTTCTAAGGAGAATCGCCCCAGATTCTACAGTCTATCCATATATCTGTAACGCTGTATCTCTCAAATCATTTCAGGAAATCTCTTCTGCACTTTTTCCAAATCTTAATTTCTGACCTAATCTGGTACCTGTAAATGAACACATTACTTTGGTTAGGGCTTAGCGTGTGTTTTATGTAGTTTTAGCAACCGATATTACGACCTGTTTTTGCAGTCTGCCCTTCTATTTATGTAGCACAGGATCCTATTTGTTTTGTTAATTGGTTCTGCCAACTTCAAGATTTGTGGACAAACATCCCAAGGTGCAAAATCATACGTTCTGAATCTATTGGTTTTCTCCATTCTTCCTACTAAAACAAATTACCTCTCACTCTCTGCATTGAATTTCATCTCCCATGTGGTCACCAGTTTACCATACCATGGCCTTGAAATTGTACCTACTTTCCTTAATGTTTGTTACACTTGCAAGTTTTTACATTTCTAAACTATGTCCTGTAACTCTCAGGTTTAAGGCATTAATGGGTACTTGCTGGATTATTGTTAGATTGAAGTCAATCAGTCATTGCTTTGTCTATTCACAAGAATGAAAGATCCACACTAGAGGTAGTTCAAACCACCACTGAGCTAGAGGATGGCTGAAACATAGAAAAGAATCATAGAATCCCTGCAGTGCAGACGGAGGCCATTTGTCCCATAGAGTCTGAACCAACCTCTGAAGAGCATCCCACCCTATCCATGTAACCCTTTACCATGACTAACTCATTTACCCTACACAACCCTGGACATTATGGGGCATCTTAGCATGGACAGTCCATCCAAGTACACATCTTTGGACTATAAGAGGAAACCAGAGCACCCGGCAGAAACCCACACAGACATGGGGCGAACGTGCAGACTGCACACAATCACCCGAGACTGGAGTTAAACTTGGGTCCCTGATGCTGTGAGGCAGCAGTGCTAACCACTGGACCTCTTCTGAAACCATCAACTTCTTGGTTCTGATTGGGACTGAAAGACATCTGCTTGGAAGCTTGTTTCTTTTTCTTACTGATGGCCATTTGTACATACCCTGTTTCTGTTCTGAATACCTTCATTGTTGGAGAAATGCACAGACTAGGTAAAACTTTTCCCTCTCTGGAGGTGGTAAGCAGGGCAAATAATGGGGTGGGTCAGTACTGGAGAAATGCTTGTCCCCTTCTCAGTAATGAAGTGTTGGACAAGAAAGTCCACTGGGGACTTGAATCACCTGTGCTTAAGACCCTAAATTGTCAACTAGTGACCACTTAACGACCTCAGCTCATCACCAACTCAATTACCTGCCTTCCAGGCAAGTGAGAAGAATGACTGGGTGCCCTACCTGCTAGGTTGGGGGGGGTGCCTTCCTTTACCCCAATCTGGGGCCAATTGGGGCAATTGTTGGGGCGGGAGGCAAGGAGGTTTGCCACTGAAAGGCAGCCTCTGTCCTTGCACACCCCCAACTCTCCTCTCCCTACAACCCTCACCCTGCAAGATCTAAGAAAAAATGATGAAACTTCTAGCCATTGGATCCCGCCAAGACTTGTCTTCCAAAAACTACCTCGGACCCGGAAGCTGCTAGATTGATTAGCCAGCAGTTTCTGCTGAGATGGGATTTCAATATTGAGACTTGTGACTCCTCAAGAAGCCCCTGGTTAGTTCTTAACCTTGATCTGGGTGTTTTCTCATGAATGGGAACAGTGTGTCAGTTGTCACTGTCCCCATTCTCGGGACCAAGTTTAATTCTGCAATGCCTACAGGTTATTCCATATTGGCTGAGCAGTCATGATTCCTGCTACAAACACAGCCAGCATGTTCCACAGGTTCAATACTACACCCTGAACTAAAGTTATGTTGTTGAATAGCATTAGATTCTAGATCCAGGTTTTCCCTCAATTTTGCCTTTGAAGCCTAGCTCAATTTCTGGATTCTGTCCATTAAACAGTCTCTAATATGTCAGAAAACCTTTCAGAAGGTTTGTGGTTCATTCTGTTCTTGCCTTAAGTTTGTTATGTTTTGTAATATCTACATAAGAATTTGTCTCCAGTAAAGCTTAGTTCTGTTTTGAGAATGACTGATCTTTATTCCAGCCTTTCAAAGCAACTGTTTCAAATATGGTGGATTCACCAACCCTTCTTGCCTTACTTTCTGGCAGATATTGTTGACGAGTTCCCCTAGTTCCTATCTGCAATCTTAATTGATGCTTGATAGGTTGATGGACCTATTGTTTGAGCCACTTTGAGGCATGCTTAGACAATTCTTACTGGGGAAGCAGCTTTGTATATATTGCTTACTTTGGCCTATAGAGGATTGTGGGTTTAGTTCTAAGTCACTCCTATTTGATATAGTGTGAGAGGCAAGTTCTTGCATTCACCCAGTTTCTCCTGAAGGTACACTGTCAGTTTCATTGGGACAGAGTGTTTTCTATAAATACACTTTCCTATTTGACTGGATGATGATCCTCTGTAAATAATTAGAAATTCTAGCTGGTGCTGATACCATACTGTAATAAATAAAACCTGTATAACCAGCACTGAGCAATGTTTAACATGATGACTAATGAAATATAATCTCCACTATTACCATTTAACTGGAAAATGTCCTGGAGCTCCAACTAAGGCCTGTTCCATCTGTTTTATAGCTTGTATTGCACAGCATTTGTGAGGCAGTTCTTATGGGAACCCCTTAATTTTAACAGGTGTACTGCATAAATATGACCAGTGTAAACGAAAGTGCTGGGTCCTGTGGTGGCACAGTGGTAGTGTCCCTACACCTGAACTGAGAGACCTTGTTCAAGTCCCATCTACTCCACAGATATGTAATTACATGTTTGAACAGGTTGGTTAGAAAAAAATAGATTTATAGTGAAGAGCCAATTGTGTTTCTTGATTCAGCACTTGAGTGTGTCTGGTCAGATGCATTGCCAAGTAGAACAATATCGACATAAAGACAATTATGTGCATTGTTAACATCATGTTTTCCCCAGAATCAACTAACGTTACTCATGTTTCTATGGTGTACCATTAGCATTGAGCACATAACCGAGAGGTAATCTCACTTTCTTGTGTCCTTCACTTCTTTGAGATAGCCCTGTTGTTTGTGAGAAGGTTATTGATCAGTCTGAATAAGGAACTGCTGCCTACTTAGGCTCTGTTTCAACACTTGCACTAATCTGGTTTTAAACTTACAAGTATTAATACAGTGTTAATGATTAACTTAATATTAAATACTAGCAGCTACCAATGCCAGTTAATACATATATTACCTGCCATATTTAAGGAAAGCTAAACAGTATAAATCCGAGTGACCTTGGATTAGAATTTGTACGGAAGCCTTCCCCTTTGATCTCCGGCTGCAACTTACAGAGGCTATAGGAAGATAGGTAGAGATCTTGTTACGTTGGTACATGAGGGAACGTTTTCTCTCAAAGATTCTTCGGGGGTAGGAAAAGATTATTACACTTGTAAGGCATACAGTGCTACATATGTGACTAATTTCACATTGTTTTTAAAGCTAGCTTCATTCAGAAGGGAGTGTATAGAGAAGGAAAACTGAATTTTGCAGTGCTCTTTTCTTTTGCCCAGAATAATGATTGACAATACAGCAAGGTTCTAAGGATGCCTGAACAAAAGTTCAATGGTATTAGGTAAGGTTAAGTTCAGTGCTCCCTGACACCAACTGAAACAGGCAGTGGGCCCCTTGCATATGTTAATAAGGAGTCTAATGTATTTTAATAGGAACAACAGGAAGCCATTCAGCTTTTCAAGCCTGCTCTGCCGTTCATTATGATTGTGGCTGATTATCCAACTCCGTAGCCTGTTACTACTTCCTCCCACACATATGCTTTGATCCCTTTAGCCTCAAGGGCTATAACCAACTCCTACTTAAAATTATACGATTTTTTGGCCTCAACTGCTTTCTGTGGTAGCTCTGCGTAAAGACATTTCTCCTCATCTTGGTACTAAATGGTTTATCCCATATTCTTAGATTGTGACTCATCATTAAAACCGTAAGAAATAGGTTCAGCCCCTCGAGCCAGCTCCACCATTTAACAAGTTCATGGCTGATTTCACAAACTTCTCATGTTCACTTTCTTGCCCTTTCCCCATAACCCTTGATTCCCGTACTGATCAAGAACCTATGCCTTAAATCTACACGGACTCTGCTCCCACGCTCTCTCTGGCAAAGAGTTTCAAACCCTCTGAGTAAAGAAATTCCTTCTCATCTCAGTCTTAAATTGGCACCCCTTAATTCTGAGACTATGCCCTCTGATCCTAGATTATCCTATGAGGGGAAGTATTCTTTCAACATTTACCCTGTCAAGCCCTTGAGAATCCTATGTGTTTCAATGAGATCACCTCTTATTCTTCTAAACTCAAATAAGTTGAGTCCCAACCTGTTAAATCTTTGTTTATAAGATAATCCCTTCATACCGGGATTATCCTTGTGAACCTTCTCTGAACTGCCTCCAGTGATATTTTTCCTTAAAAAGGCAACCAAAACTGTTCACATTATTCCACATGTGCACACGTGGTCTCACCAGCACGTTGTACAGTTACTGTCAGACTTCCCAACTCATACACTTTAACCACCTTGAAATAAGGGCCAGCATTCCATTTGTCTTCATGATTACCTGCTACACCGATGAGTTAGCTTTCTCTGTTTTGTGCACAAAAACCCCAAGGCCCTCTGTGTTGCAGCTTTCTACAGTTTTTCTCCTTCCAAATAATACTGTATTCATTTATTCTCCCTTCCAAAATGAATAACTTCACATTTTCCTACATTATAGTCCATTTGTCGACTTTTTGCCCACTTAACCTATCAATGGCTCTCTGTAAACTGTATGTATCCCTCTTGTAACCCACCTTTCTACCCGTTTTTGTGTCATCTATAAATTAGGCTACAGAACATTTGCTTCCTTCCTCCAAATCATTAATGTATATTATAAACAGTTGTGGTCCCAGCGCTGATCCTTGTGGAACCACTGGTTACAGGTCACCAAACTGAAAATGAATCCCTTTTCCCCACTCGCAGTTTCTGCCCATGAGACAATTCTCTATCCATGCCAATTTGCTACCTCCACCGCTCTTGACTTCTACCTAATGACTTAACCTTTTGTGAGATACCTTGTCAAATGCCTTCTGGGAAGTCCAAAAACAACATATCTACTGGTTCACCCCCTATCCGCTCTGGTTGCGACTTCCTTGAAAAACTCTAATAAATTAATCAGACACAATTTCCCCTTCATGAAGCCTTGCTTAATTAAATTATGATTTTACAAATGCCCTGCTGTAACTACTTTAATAATTGATTCTAATACTTTTCCAACAACAGATGTTAGGCTAATCGGCCTTTGGTTACTTGCTTTTTGCCTCCCCTTTTTGAATCATGGTGTCACATCGGCAGTTTTTCAATTCTCTGGAACTTTTCTAGAATCCAAGATTTTTGGAAAGTTGCAACCAATGCATCCACCATCTCTGTAACTACCTCTTTTTGGATACTCGGATGCAAGGCATCAGGGCCAGGGACTTATCTGCTTTTAGCCCCATTAGTTTGTCTAATACCACTTCTCTGGTGATTCTTCAGTGTTAATGGGATGTTTGAAGTATCTTCCACCATACAGACTGATACAAAATATCTGTTCAACTCCTCTGCCATTTCCTTGTTCCCTAAAACTGTCTCCCCAGCTTCTGAGCGCCCTATGTTCACTTTAACCCCTGTCTTCCTGTTTATATATTTCAAGAAGCTGTTATTGTCAGTTTTTATGTTCCTCACTCGATTGCCCTTGTAGTTTATTTTCTCTGTCTTGTCTGTTTAGTCCTCCTTTGCCAATTATGAATTTATCCCAGTCTTCAGGGCTATCATTGACTTTTGCCTCCTTCTGTGCTCTTTCTTTCAACTCAGTACTCTCCTTAACTTCCTTGATTAGCCGTGGATGGTTTATCCCTCTCCTAGAATCTTTCCTCCTTACTGGGATGTATATTTTCTGAGAGTCATGAGTTACCTTCTTAAATGTTTGCCACTTCTGCCCTCATTCCTGCTAATCTATCTGCCCATTCCAATCAATGTCTTCTTTCCGTTGCTGTTTTTTTTTTAAACTCCACCCAAATGGCCTTTACATCATCTAAGCCTGGATCGTCTCTCAAATGTCCTCATTTCATCTCTTATTTTACAGTGCTGCCCCACCCCTTTTTCATCATTTCTGTCTCTCCCAAATATCCCTGAGTGTTAAACTCCCCACTTTTATATCCTTGTAACCATGTTTCCGTAATGGCTATGAGATCATATTCATTTACCTCGATTTGCGCTGTCGTTTCTGCTTTGTGCGTTCAGATGTGAAGCCTTTAATATTGTTCTATTATTGAATTTCCCTAAACTTTTATGGTTCCTTGGTACAATATGACATTCACACATTTCTGTCCCATCCTTTATGTTCTGATAAGAATCAGCCCATCACTAGCCTGCAATCCTACCTTCTCCTTTTATCTTTGATTTTCTAATTTTCCGTACAACTGAACCCACCTCCCTAATTATTTAGTTTAATGCCCTATCCAGAACCTTAGTTGTGTGATTCACCAGGACTCTGGTCCAGCATGATTCAGGTAGAGCCCATCCCATTGGAACAGCTCCCTGCTTCCCCAGAACTGGTGCCAATGTTCCATGAATTCAAGCCCATTTCTCCCACCACCAATCTTTGAGCTACATGTTTACCTCTTTAGTCTTGTTGTCCCTGTGCCAGTGAGATCATGGCTCAAGTAGTAATCTGGAGATTGTGTTACCTTTTTGGTTCTACTTTCAGCTTAGCCCCTAGCTGCTTATATTCCCTCAGCAGAACCTCTTTCCTCATTCTACCCATATCACTGGCACTTACATGGACCACAGCAATTGGACCTTTCCTCTCCCACTCCATGTTCCTCTGCAGCCCAGATGAGATATCCTGAACCCGGGCACCAGGCAGGCAACACCGCCTTCAGGACTCTCGATCCTGGCCTCAGAGAATAATGTCTATTTCCTTGACTATTCTATCCCCGATTACAACTACATTCCCCTTGTCTCCCCTTGCTTGAATCACTCTCCGCATCATGCCGCTATGGTCAGTTTGTTCATTCCTCCTATAGCCCCTCGTGTTGTCCGCACAGGAGAAGTAGCAACACAGTGGGGTGCTCACCTCCAAGACCTGTAAGAGGGCGTCAGTAAACTGGTGAGCTGGCTTCGGGGCTTGATTGGTATTGGCAGCTTGTCGAAACCATTCTAGTGGATCCCAATGACCTAATGGATGCTTGACTTTGGACATCTGCTCCATTGTATCACCAATTACAGGCCTGAAAACAGGCTTAAAAACTTTCCATAATTTCACATCTCCACCTGAAGAGATTTTAGTCTTCAAATTGTCACATTTTTTGGCAGCAGATATCCAATAAAACATTTATTCCTCGGCCATCTTTATTGTGCACTGAAAGCCATTTCCATGAAATTTAAAATACCATCATCCTCTCAGATTGCAGTGCAACATCAGGAATTGGCAGTAAGAGTTTCAGCTAAGAGATAGTAGGAACTGCAGGTGCTGGAGAATCTGAGACAACAAGGTGCAGAGCTGGATGAACACAGCAGGCCAAGGAGCGTCATAGGAGCAAAAAGGCTGACGTTTTGGGCCTAGACCCTTCATCAGAAATGAAGTTGGAGTTACAATACTTGCCATTACAGCATAGAGT
>NC_063332.1:129471339-129517141 GCF_021869965.1 Rhincodon typus | reverse complement strand
GAGTTTCAGCTAAATTGGGTGTTAATTCCAAAATTGATCTTTTGTTATAATTTGTTACAAAGGTTGAATTCTGTGTTCATAAATACCTAATACCTTGGTTTTACATGAAAACCCTACTGTTTTCTCATTTTGGTTAAGAGGCAGAGTAGTGAAGAGTGTTTTCACAATATCTTGATACCAGTGCAATCCATTAAAATTATATATGTGAGTTTAAAATTGTTATATACCACTCCTTGTGGTAGTAGCAGAAGCATACTTTTCAAACCCATTTACTTCACAAAAGCAGCATCATCCAGAGTAAATGACCTAGTGCCAGAACCTTTGAAGACACCAAATGTCTCCTTGGGCGACAGCTTCCCTGAACGTTTCCAGTGGAAAGTGCCAGCCACTGCAAACTGCAGCTGTTCGCACTAGTGAAGCATGATGTCAAGTCTGACACTTTGTATTTGGCCATGGGTAGACTGCAAAGTCAACCCACCTATAGAAGCCAGCATTACATATTCTTGGCACATCGCCTCTCCAATGACTTTGATCCCAGAAAGATGAATAAACTCATAACGAGCTCTGCTCATTTAAGGATTGAGCTTGGGCAATTACTTTAAACCAATGCCAACCTTTGAGCAGTAATTCTATTGTTGTCAGATCCTTGCATCTTAGACATTCTTCTCTTTTGTAAAAGTGACATGAAAGGAGTACCATTTGCCAGTATAAAGAAGCAGTTTTTTTTCTCTTTAAGTTGTAAACAATTAACCAGTTCCTCAACATTAAGAATATGAAGTCTCTTTATAATTTTCAGTGTTTTTGAACAGTCTAAAGGGCCAGTACCTTTGAAACTTCTTTGAAATACAACTATTCTGAAAGTGACAGCTGACTTTGTGATAGTCCTGAGAAGGTTCAGTCTTGAAATGATGAATGAGGCAAATAGAATTGTAAATAAAATTACAAGTGGTAAGAGAAAAAAGGCGGCTCCAAAGGAGCTGGACTAAGGGTCTTTTTACTTTCCTTCTCTTTGTACCATATTGAGTGATTGCACTGGTTCAAGTTGTCATTGAAAAATCTTATTTCAATTAAAGTGCCTTGTTGATTGTATATCTTCTGCCTGTGATCGAAGATGGGGAGTCAAAAGCAACGATTGAAACAGTAAGCTACTTCTACTTGCTGCACTTTTGGTTACAGATAGAGAATGACATTTCATTCTGGGAATGTTTTGCCACTTTCAGTAACCAGTTTTGAATAAATTTAGTCTGCGAGGTTATCTTTCATTGGACACTTCGCATTGGAGACAAAGTTTGTATAAAGGTGCATTACAGGCAACTTAAATAGGGTGTAACCACTAGGTTTCACAGCTAATTTATAATCATCCTGACATGACTAATTAGAGGGCTTGGCTGTTACAGGTACCTAATACCATGCAATCACATGATGCTGAGCCAGCGTGGGGCAGTGAGGGAAAGAGATTGCTACTCAGTGTCTGCTGCCAAGCTGCTTGCCTTAACTCCAGCCTGCTGTAATTCTGGTATTCGGATGACCCAGGGAGAACATGAGGGCGATGAGTTATTGGGGTCAAAGGTCACCGATCCATCCCATACTGTCACTGCAGGTATGAGGTTTATTTTCAAATTTCTGCAATATAAAATCTGTGGAATAACATTTCATCTATTTACAGAAATGATAGTGTTCTTTACAGAAATAATTTATCCATCTTACAATGGGTAGAAGAAGAAAACAACATAAATGGCCATAGAGAAATTATCACTGACAACAGTTGCTTCTTCTATCTAACAGAGGAAAAAAAAAATCCTTCGAGTTCCCAGATAAGACTGAATTGGTGCATTAAGGAAGAGATGGAGAATCTGGTCCAGGAGATTAGCATAAGCATATATTTGCTTAGTTTCCAAGCCCAGTCGCTTCTGACCATATCCATAATATATGGCTAACAGAGTGTCCCCTGAATCTGTGTAGGCCAGCACTTTCCACTCTGTCAGTGTTTTAAACTTCTTTTAATCCTATTTCTGTTTAGTTTACAATCAGCTCTGCTATTACCTTTATCCTACCCACTTCTATCTTTCTTTTTAAAGTGTAGAAATGTTCCTTTACCACCACCATATTATCTGCAGAAGGTCCATGGCTCACTTTTCTAAAGTAATGCATATAGCAGCAAACACAATAATCTTGATTGCCCAGTAGTTGACATGCAATGTTTCAGGCTTGGGGCGTGCACCACAGAAGACTTAAGCTAGCCAGCAATTTACAGTGTGTTTTAAAATCCTGTTACACCTTGAGGAGACACACAGCATTGAAAGTCGATAACTTAAAATGCTAAAAGAAAAGCCATTAGGAAGTCACTTGTCTGGGGCTCCTCTGTACGATGGTCAGCTTAACAAAAACCTGATTTCCAGAGATATCCTGCAGGGAATGAGATAAAGTTATGTGACATCCCCTTTTGGCACTGGACATTATGTATAACGCTGGAAATTATCTAAACTTGTACATTTATCAAGTGCAGAGGATGCCTGATGTCTAGCACCGTACTGCCCACACATCTTCAGAAAGGTGAAGAAAAATTGTGGCGGAAAGGACCAAACTTTTTGTTTAAGTGTACATTGCACAGCTTCTGTATCACGGATGTTCTCCATTGTATTAACTTTATTCCCATCTTCTCTCAGGTTCTGAAGGAATGGTGTCACATACGCAAATTCTAGGGGATTGGAACAGACTCCGAAAACCACTGGATATCAATTACCTGCAGTACCTATGGGAGGCTCGGGTCAACATCATCACCTGTATGAAAAACTGCAGAGCATGGTCTGCACCTTACGATGGGGAAATTCCAGATGCTGAAATTGTTAGCCCAATTTTGCCAGACAACTCTAGCAAGCCCAGCAACAGGAAATCAGCTAAAGGTCAATACAGTTCTGTCGTTAGGAGGACTAGGTTGAAGTCCACTTCCACCAGGGAAAAGACACAACTGGACTTGGAATGGGATAACAGCTATGACACTGGAATGTCTCCAGGCTCAGAGGAAGACTCCTTGCAGCCTTATTTACCCTTTACTCCTAATGAAGAAACTGGGAACTGTACACAACCAGTCGATCCTCCCAAACACATCCAGGAGATGAAGAAAAGCGCATTAATGCTTATTAGAGGCTCTTACATTGAGGAATCAGATTTTCATGATGATGTCATGGTTTATAGATTATGTGCAGAAAATGATGCTCAGGATATTGTTGAAAATAATTCTAAAAATGTCAGAAGATCAGCATCTGTGAAAAGTACAGATCCAAAAACACTGACACGCAATGAGCCTGCCAATAGAATATTGCAGACCACGGCAAAGAGTACAGCTGCAGATAAGCAAACCTCTGTGAGTGGCAGATCTGAGCAGGGCGTGGAAATGGAGCATTCAGGACAGGGACCTGCACAAATCGAAAAGAAACAGGAGGATGGTCTCTGTGTATCAAACACTGAATCCAAGCACTCCAACCAGCAAAGCTTGAATCTGGAGGCTGATGATTTTCTTTCACAGTATCAGGATCTTCTTGCAAAGCTAAACCCTAATCCTGGTGACTCAGTGGCACTGAAGCAGAATTCATCTGAACCTAACACTTCTACAGAAGATGATGATGATTTTGAGAAGTTCACTGAGCCCCCACTTTCTGACAGTGTAACTTTTCCATTTGGTCCCAAAGTTCACCTGATGTATTCCAAAAATCCTGCTAGAATACATGGAGCTCCATTCACAGGCATGTTATAAAAATGGTGGAACTAAATATGCTGCAATTTGTCTGTATCTGTGCCTCATGGAAATGGCAGCTAATGTTAAAGTGTGGCCACTCCCATGGTCCAGTGAGTTTATTCAGGAGTCAGCCTTGAATCCCCTCTAGTACTCTGGCCTGTCAGTCAAGAGGTTGTGAGTTCAAATTCCGCTCCTGAGATAAGTTGCACTGTTAGAGGTGATGACTTTTGGATCAGGCCCTCTCTGCCTTGAATAGATATAAAAGAATATTTGAATAGGAGCAATGTCATGAACAAAAAGTTCTCCAATAACATAAGCATACTGAACTTTGAACAGGAGTTATTGCTAAATTTTAGAATTCTTTTGTCTTGTGTTACAATAATTTTTGAAGAAAAGACACAATTAGCTGGCCTGTCTAACCTGTCTGTTGGGCTGTGCCTTTTAGATCAGGATCTCACAATCAGTGGTGTCACATAAAGGGCAAGAATTGATATTGTACCTCAGGAAATCTCCAATTACCTCATAAACAGTAGTTTACTTTCAAACTAACTTATTTTGTATACAACAAAATCTATGACACAACAAAGACTAAAGTTCAGGTTTTTTTTTAGGTGATTCATTATGAAGTTAGAAAATTGGCTGCACTGAAAGGAATAGAATTGAAAAAATGGGCAGGTACTCCAAGTGGCAGGATGTGATCACTAGTATCTCTCAAGGATCTGTGTCAGCACCTGAACTATTTGCCATATTGATCAACCACTTTGATGATGGGATAGTAAACCACATTTCCAAATTTGCCTGCGAAGCACAGGCAGTATTGTAACCAGTGTGGATTATACAGAGTTATTGATAGATTATTTGAATGAACTGGGGAATGGATTTCAATGTAGACAAATTTGAGGCCATCTAATTTTGACTTAAGAGAATGGAATAGGTCTGTTCTAAATGGTAATGAAGTAAAAACCATGGAAGTCGGAAGGTACTTAGGCTGTAGGTACCCAGAACTTTAAACGTCATGAATAGGTACAGAAAATACGCAAAAAAGATACTGGATAGGGAATATAAATCCAGGTGGCTAAAGCGTAAGTAGGTAGAAGTCCTATTTCAGTAAGCTTTTCCCCTCCCTTCCTAGAGCTCAAATCATTGAAACCTATTGTAGACCCTGGTTGAGATCAATTACTTCAGCATAGGTTAGGAGCTGCTGCAACCATGAAGATTGCATTACTTACAAAAAACATTATTTTTTATATCACTCCTCCTTATTGATTTATATGCAGACAACTAATTACCCCCTCCAAGCTTGTCTTTTTCTCCTTTGTGTGTGTTGATTTCTGCCAAGGTTCTGTTCCATGGGCAGAGGACACCTCTGATGCCATGCTGAGCTATTACTTTTATTTTCTTTTCATTTGTGGGATGTGGGTGTCACTGGCTGGCCAGAATTTCTTGCCCATCCCTAGTTGCCCTTGAGAGGGTGGTGGTGAGCTGCCTTCTTGAACCACAGAGTCCTCCTGCTATTAGGGAGAGAATTCCAGGATTTTGACCCAGCGACAGTGAAGGAATGGTGCTTTATTTCCAAGTCCGGATGGTGAGTGACTTGGAGGGGGTGGTGTTCCCATAGATCTGATTCCCCTGTCCTTCTAGATGGAAGTGGTCGTTTCAAAAACCTTAAGGATGATAGAAAATGGGATGATGGAGGGAGTTACATACAGTACAACCAGACAATGTAGGAAATGTAATTGGTGTCACTGATCGTCAAGGCAGCACCTTCACCTTTTGCTGCAAGTATTGTGTTCTCTCCTGACTCACTTGCCCTTTCTCTTTACAGGACCATTCATCAGCGTTTTATTGTCAAAGCTGGAGAATATGCTGGAAAATGAATTACACGTGAACTTGCTGCTAACTGGGATTGTTGCTCGACTGGCATGTTACCCACAACCCCTCCTCCGTTCTTTCTTACTGAACACAAACATGGTCTTCCAGCCCAGTGTTCGCTCCCTCTATCAGGTACAGTGAGATTAATCACACTCCAACAAGTTCCATCATTTAGAAGCTTTAAACAGCAGGCTTTAACAAAGAACAAATTGTAAGTTTGACCTTACTTTGTACAGTAAACTTTGTTTAAACTGGCATTTCATGAACCGACAAAAATTATATTCCCTGAAGTACCAGATGTTTACTGGATTTCCGCGATATCCGAGTAGTCAGTTGAGGGTATGTGTGAGAAGGCTCTCTGTTGGAAAGTTTTATTTAAGGTAAAGTTGCATTATTATTTAAGTGATTTATGCTGTAAATAAAGTATAACAGTGATATGTATACCCCAACCCCCACCACATTTCTATTACTTAGTGTGTTTTTACATTGATCAGGTGGACTTCATGATCAACTGGCACACTCCTGGTCCCATAGGTGTTGGATAATAAAAAGTTTGCTTTTTTTTTTAAAAAATACTTCTCACTAGTTCCATTTGATGCATGGAGGCCTTTATTTAAAGGAGTTTTTATATTTGGCAGGCTATATTCCTGGCTTCTTTTTTTTAGTGTTTTAGTGAATTATTTTAATGTTTTGGTGATGTTAATTCTGAAAATTCATTCAATTTTTGGTTAAATGATAGATTTTTGATCTTGCCAACTAGTTTGTCATTGAGCTGCTCTTGCTCTGGCCAATGGTAATTGGTTTCCTGCCTTAAGCCATTTAAATTTACATGGTCTGAGGGCAGCCCTGGACATATGGCTGTCTTCTGGGTGAGGAGGTCAGCAGGAATGAAAGGAAGATACAAGTTTCAGGTTTTCCAGACCTTTGTCTGTGTGTCGACTCTCTGACACGTTGGAATAGGGGCCTGCTTGTCCACTATTCAGTGAGTCTAGGGTTGCTTGTGGGCCCTCAGTTTTTCGGTGGCTTTTGCCTTATTTAAATAGATCTCACAGACCTGTGCCTAGTGCAAGTGCAGACTAAGCTTTGCATGTCACAGAAATGCCCAGGGCAATGTAAAAGGTTGGGAAATGCGCATTATGGTGGGGTGATTATACTCAGATGACACCCCCACCCCCCTCTCAGTATGGGATACCTGCTGAGAATGTATTGTGAATATACAAGCATTTGAGTTAGGAGCAGGAGTAGGCCATTCAGCCCCTCAAGCCTGTATGCCATTCAATAGTGTCACGGCTGATCTGGTGGTAACCTCAAACCCACATCTGCTTGGGAGATGGATGCTTGGTTTGTTGACAGGCCTCTGGTATAATTTTATAGGAAAGGAGTCGAAAATATTGTTGATCTGTTTCCTTTGAATGCATGGAGAAGAAAGGAGAAAAAACACACACTGGACTGAGCCTCATGGGGTTTTTTTCCACTGTGAGTTGCATCAAGTTTTTTGGAAGAATTCTTGCCATGAGGTCCAGCGAGATTTCTTGCTGTATCCTACAAACCGTGCCTCAGTAAGTACCTACCCTGCCTCTATGGTATCCCACACACTCAATTCTGTCTCCATTTTACCACACACTATTCCTGGTACTCACTGAATATCTGCTGAAAGACTGCCATTCCTAGCACTGTGCCATCTTTAAAAGGCTGCTGTGTACCTGGAGGAGCACTGGAATTCCTGCTTGATTAAGGGCGGTGTCAGAAAATGTCAGAGAAGGGGAAGATTTTGGAGAAGGGGAAAATGACTTTGTGATTGAGGGGTTGGTGCAGAGGACAATCCTTTTCCTGGAGGACTGACAGAGAAGGCCGTGCCACCAGATCTTGCCAGTCTGGGTCCCAGTTCATCACCTGGGTCTCAATGGCACAAAGAAACAGCCAGCAATGCAGAACGGTCAGTGAGCTCCTCTGCTCTGCCAGGATGAGTGCTGCACTCACTATCTTGTATGCATTAGCCAGGGATCAAGGGGAAGATTTTTCTAGTCATTGGCGAGTTAATTATTAAGAGGGATAGTTGCTTGTTTAAGACCTACTCATGGCTCAGATAAAATTCTGCGGATGTTGAAGTTCTGAAGAAAAGTCACACTGAATTTGAAGTGTTAGCTCTGTTTTTTAGATGCTGCCAGACCTGCCGTGTTTCTGTAGCAGTTTCTGTTTTTATTATTAGTGGCTCATCTCACCTCATTAATATGCAGATTCTTATCTTACCAAACACCCAGCACAAGCCAGTCATTGAGGAAATCATGACATGGAAGTCAGGGCCGGGTACCTGGCGACTTCAGCTCACTGCATGCTTCAAAGGATCTCTGTGTTAGGCACCAGACACCAACATCTCAGGGCATTCTCCATAGGACTAGCCACGTGCACTCCATGATCACAGACAACTGACAGGTGGCAACCTTTCAGTAGCCAAATGGCACATTCCTGCTCCAATTACAGTGCCCTCCTGTACTTCAGTGATGCACCTTAGCCTGTACCAGAATCTCATGTAATGCTGCAGGAAGGATACTGTGCTCAGGGGCACCCACACCCAGCTCATGGCTAGGACACAGTTGAATCTCTGCCTGTCTGAATGCTCTCATAGCACTCAGTCACGTGAATCTCTAGCATCCCTGCCTTGCCTTTCTGCGCCTTGCCCCCTCAGCCAGAGGTACCAGGCTCTCAGTACTGCTGTCCTGCTGTGCCATTTTGTGCAGACACAAAGCTGAGAAGCATGTCAACAGTCCTCAGTCAAGTCAAAAAGGATAGCCTTTGCTCAGGGGGTCCCAGCAGAGAAAGTCAAGGGCAGCCTCCAATACCAGTCCAGGGCCAGACAGTCATGTGGGGCAGTCAGAGCCAGGATACTCTCCAAAGATGGGCTGAGGATCTGAACACTGGACATCCCTACATCTGCCTTTAATTTTTCTTCCCATCGGGGATTCTCTTCGTCCTGGAATGAGAGGGAGGGAATATTAAGAGACATGAAGGTGGGTGGCCCACCTGTTACTGTTGGTGTTGGCGGGGAGATTTCCCAAAAGAGTGAGTTGGCAGCACAGAAGGCTTGCAGAGTTGACGGTGTCAGGGGTTGGGGTAGGTGAGAGCGACTGAGGAAAGATGTTGCAGGCAGTAGTGAGATTGGTAAAGCATGAGCCTCGGCGGGAGGTGGGTAGAGAGAGTGAGTGTGAGATAGCAGAGAGAAGCTGGTGTTACTAATCTGGCAGAGTGGAGAAGGGCGTTGATCTTCTTCCTACATTGCTGTACATTCCTCAAGATGACTGAAGCTGGTTTAACTAGGCTGACATCCACAGATCAGACCAAGCACGCTCTGTGTTGTGACCTCCACTGCTGGTGCTGAGGGAAGAGGACCTCCCAGGTCTGTACCATTCCATCCAGCAACATCTCCAGGTCTCTGCCGCAAAGCGGGACACCGTTTCCCCTAGTCTGACACATCCAAGTCAAAGGTCACGAGCCATGCAGGGCAACTCTGGACTGATGGTGCTTTACTGGATACACATGGGCTTTTAAAGATGACACTGCCAGTGAATTCCAGAATATTCTAGAAATGGTGTCATTCCCAAAGCAGTGTGTGGTGAGATGGGGCTGGAACCGACCAAGAAAAGCGCCATAGGCACCTGCTAAGTAATTAAAGAGATAACATTTGTGAAGGTATGACGAGAGATCTCACTGGGCCTGTCACTGTGGTGAAAATCCCTCCGAAAAGTCCAAACAATTGACACTGAGCTGAAAAAAACATAAGATTTGGCTCGTAGATCTTTGCCTTGAAACTAAGTTACAAGAAGTCAGTCTGAGCTCGATGGAAACATGTCAAGATGGAACTTTGTATTGTTACACTAAAGAAAAAGGTCAGGGCATGAGATTTATTATTTTCTCATTTTGAGAAAATGTTTGTTTACATCCATGAGTTCACTTGTAGTTTGAAAAAAAAAATATTTTCATGTTATGCATCAGGCCTTATCTCAAAAGTATTCTGCAGTCTGCCAATTAAAAAAAAAAAGGAAACTTATTTGAAGACCCCTTGCAAAGGAGGACCGTCCAGTTCAGATCAGTGGTGAAGACCCCTTACTGCACTGTTAGAATTGGATCTCATGCAGTGGGGGCTCAGTCCAGGATGTAAGATTTTTGAACCATTTACGGAAGGAAGCAGCTCGGCTGCATTGAAGGGAATTTCTGTGTATACCAGAAACTCTTGACCCCTTTTAGGAATCAACAATCTGCCTTGAATGTTCAAATGAGCAGCATTTTCAGCAGAGGTCGGCAGTGATTTGGGGAATGAACGCTGCCTGAATTCTCCCAATATTCTATTGCCTTCAGAAATGCTAAGGGTCAATTATGTTTGATCTCCTATTTTAAGGATTAAACCCTGTGTTAATCTTTCTGTTCAAAGTGTCCCAGGCCATAAAACTGTGCCATTGCAGAAGATACCTTGGCTGTGAAATTGAACACAGGGATCATGATTAATCCTGATGTGTAGTTCTGATGCGGGCAGCTTGCAGATTTTCATACTGATGCTTAGTTGTTTGTAGCCTGCATCCAGTAGCTGTATTACAAATGCAGGAAGAGCAAACCAAGAGACTCTAAACTCTTAGACCCACCTGCCTGAGCCTATTGGGTGTCCCGGAGCATGGTGCCACTGCTTTGCTCCCACTGGTATCCGGTCTGAGAAAGCCAGCCCCGCTGTGCATGCGGTGTCACCATACTTTGAACTTTCTGCTGTCCCACTCTTCTGTCCAGTGACGCTCTGCTCTTCATGTGCTGGCGTCCAGCTCTGCAGCCGACACTCTATTCTGAGCCTGACTGGCACCAACTCTGCCAGAAATGCCCCTTTCTGCCAGGAAAATAGAAATTGGTGGACGAACCCGGGAGGTCTGACAGCACCTGTTAAAATTTCGGGTCCAGTGACCCTTCTTCAGAACTGACTGTAGCTTGGAAAAGGTTGGTATATATGCTGGGAAGTGGGGAGAGAAAAACGATAGCTGGAGATGGAGCTCAGAGATAGAGAAAAACAATTGGGCAGACTATAGACTAGATTGAGTGAAGTGCAGGTAAATAGCCGCTTCACCTGGAAAGTGTGTCTGGGGCCTGGGATAGTGAGCAGGGAGGAGGTAAATAGGTAGTTCTTACGTCTTCTGTGCTTGCATGGGAAGGTGCCATGGGGGTGTTGGGAGTGAAGGACGAGTGGACCAGAGTGTCCCGGAGGGAATGGTCCCTGCAGAAGATTGACGAGGGAAGTGAAGGTAATGTGTGTGTGATGGTGGCATCACTCTTGGAGGTGGCAGAAATGGCAGCTAATAATCCTTTGGATGTGGATGCTGGTGGGATGGCAAGTGAGGACAAGGGGACCCTATTGCTGTGTGGGAGGGAAGAGAAGGGGTGAGGGCTGAAGTGCAGGAGATGGGTCAGATATGGTTGAGGGCTCTGTCGACTGTGGTGATGGGGAATTTTCAGTTGGGGAAGAAGGTGGACATTTCAGAGGCCTCCTTGTCAAAGCTGGCATCATCAGAACAGATGCAATGGAGATGGAGAAACTGGGAATAGTCTTTAAGGAAGCAGGGTGTGAGGATGTCCTTGTCCTTGTTCTGTGCTAGACCAGAGCTGACCAACCAAAAACAGAACTATGACCACAAGAGTAAATGAGAGGCTGGAAATTCTACAGCAAATAACTTGCCTGACTCTCTGGAGCTGCCTTCTTTGCTGAACCATCTGTTGTGTTTTCGTACTAATTTCTTCATATTTAAGGCAGTGATATCTGCATTGACTTGGCCTCAGTCATTGGCTGGATGATGGCTGTATATCCAAAGGCTTTATTTTTCTTTCATAGGATGTGAACTTTGCTGGCAAGGCAAGCATTTTGTATTCATTTTTAATCACCCTGTTAGAAAGTGAGCCTCCTCCTTGAAGCACTGTGGTCCACCTTGTAGACTGGCCATTTGATCATTTGGATGTCCATATTTCTGGATCAGAAACACCAAGTGAGATCTTGTGTTGGCACATTGTCGGTGACAACTGTAATCTCTGGAGACCAACATTTTGGAAGGGCATTGGATAAATTGAGTAGGAATGAAAGCTGAGCTGACTGAGAAAGTGGCCCAGAGCAAACAGAGGCCAGCACCTTGTCAAAGCACTGTTCTTCTTTTCCAGCCAATGAAGTAGAAGCAGCTTTGAGCCTGATGTTGCTGAGCCACACCAAGCAATGCTTAACATTGAACTGAGCACTAAGGCACGAACCATCTCATGAGTTAGAACCCGTGCCAAAGACTTTGTGTACACTTTTAGCAGTTGCAAACAATTCTGAAACAGCAGCCATTTCCACAATCACAGCAAGTGCCATTAGAAATCAGCCAGCAACACGTTTGAAAATAGTTGACAACTCTTTCAAATGGTGTTGGTGGGGTATTCTCCCTGCTGATGAACATGTATGAGTTTGAGGGATGTTAGCTGGAGAACTGAGCTCTGGTATAGCAGACCTGGTGATATATCAGTGTTACAGAAGTATGTCGGCATTTTAGAGGTAAACCAGTATCCAACTTAGCACAAAAAAATCAAGGTCCTTTTGTCATATTTATTATTTAGTCTTTATTTAATGTTCTGTTGTGCACTGTGAACACATATTTGTATAAATGTTGATATTTCATAACACAGCTAAAAAAATAACTTTCTTTTGACATGTTGATTTGTCAAATTTGATGTGTTTGGTGTGATCTTAGTAGGTATTAAAATGTATGAGTAAAATATGAGTAAATCTTTTTCTATATTACTGTCTCAAACTTAGGATTTCGTAAATGTCTTATAGTTTTAGTTAAAAAGAGAAATGCAGTACCAAAATACTGATGATATCTAACGTAACATCTGTGTCTGAATCTGTAGTCGTTGATTGTTTAGATATGGAATATCCATCATTCTACTTTAACAAGCTTCTAATCTTGGCGTGCAACTCCACATGTACATAGTCCTTTAATGCCAGCTGGTGATTGTTGGCATGGTCTATTCATAGAATTTCATCTGATCCTAATTGTTCAAGCTACTCTGCACACACATTCACAACACAGGTCACTGGCTGGCTAACTTCAGAGGGAATAATGAGTTTTCATCTTCCAAACTGCAGACTTTGAGGGCAAGTGGGGTTTCAACATTGCTGTCCTTGCTGACCTCAACTAACAGAACACAGATTAATCAGGCTTATGATCGTCCTGTTCTGTACAGCACTGTGCCACAATTTATACTATGATTATTTTCTTTAGAAAATAGATAGTTGAGAAAAAAGTCTGTTCAATATAATCAAGGTAAAATATTACCATATAATCATGTCAATCTTGCAAAACATTAAGATGGCTTATCTTATCGATGTTTTGAATTCCTACTGATTCTGAATTGGACATGAATTCAGAAACTATTTCTATGACACTAGTAAAATAAATTGGAAAAGGTAATTTCTGATTGCTCAAGTCAAACCATTTTATTGTTTAAATTAGATACAAGAAGCAATTTGATAATTACTGTTTGTGCTTACACAGGTGCTGGCATCTGTAAAAAATGCAATTGAACAGTTCGCTTCTACAAGAGAAAACTTTTCAACATACCTGACCGAAACGCGCGAATATTTGCTCTCTCGGGTAGAGATCTCCACTTCACACAAAGCGGTCTTGACAGGCGAAGGTATCTTTTTTAAACGTTCGTCTGAACTTTGTGGAATCTAACAGCCATAAGATGCCACCATTTGATCCACTGTGCCTGGAAGAGTTATCCTTCCCTGTAGCATTGCAAGCTCTTAAAGTATTTAAACCTTTTCTTTTTTAAATCCCCAGTTAGATCTAAAATTCCACTGAAATTCTGATGTCTAACCTTCAGAATGTTATTATGAGATTCAAGAAACCACATTGAAACAGTAGTGTACCAGTTACTATTCCTTAACCTGCTTAGCAGTTAATGTGCCATGAAGAACTGCCAACTTTCAAAATGAATGCTGCTATATTTGTTTAATTTTAGGCCTTATGGTGAAATAACATAATTCTTGTATTAAAATTGACTCTACTGATTCCAAATTGATCCAATTCTGAAACCTTTATTATTTCTGTTGGCAATTTTGTGCCTCACAAGGTTTTAGAGTGAGTTTAAGGCCATTGAAAATTCTTCACTTTTTAGGGACGTATCTGTATGCAGGATTACAGCAGGGTGATAAGAAGATCAGTTGGCCCATTGAGTCTGTCACAAACAGTAATGTGCCTTCACTATCAAAATGCAATCCCCTGAGTGAGGCCAAATAGAATAAGAAATCAAGTCCAAATCAAGAAATTAAATATGGAAATCCTCAGACAGACAAAAAATCAACCTTGACTAAAACTGGAAACCTTATTTTACATGGGATTCATTTATTACGCTTCACTAGGGTAATGTGTTAGAAATCACACTCCACTATTATCACAGTTGTCACAATAGTTAAAGATTTATAAAAATAAATCCGATTTCCCCAATTTACTTGACCTTCAGACCCAGGTTGACTGAAAACATGGGCTAAGTTTCGTAAACAATTCTGAACCGTTGGCATATAACTCTACTAGTTAAAATTCTTAACTCTTTACAAACTCCCCCCTTACACTTACACAGAGACAGGAAAAAATAAAGGGTGTTATGGATGGGGGAAAACTGGGAAAGCGCTTCAGAGATTCCTGTTCACAGGATCTACTGAGATGATCCTTGTGCAGATCAGACTCTCCTTCTTAATCTTCCTTCTCTGGTTGCTTTCACTAGTTTGCAGGAGGCACAGGGTAACTGGTTCATATGTGTAAAGGGCTTTCCCTTATTTATAACCAGTCACAGCTTCAGCAACTGTTAAAGGGAAAATAAATTGGTTTTTTTCAGGTTTAAAGTGGCTTTTACTGCAAGAATAGAAAGACCTGAGCTGGTACATATTGAGAGCTTTTCACTACCTTGTTCATAGACCCATGGTATTCAGCTGCCTGGTAGCTAATTGTTTGATTATTGGCAGGAGAATATCATCATCTTCATTAACTAGTTACTAGTCTACAGACAATTCAGCTACTGGTTGCCAGCTGAATCTTAATTTGTACTTAATCCCTTGTCTGCTTCAACTACCGCTTGAACAAGCAGCTGTGTAAATGGTCTTTACAATAAGTGTCAGGTCACCTGCTTTCAAAAATTGCAGTTCTTTGGCAATTATAAACCGTCAGCAAATTGTTTTTTTTTTCTTTTTCAGTCCAAAATCAAAAATACAGAAATATATAAAGTCTTTACATATTACATTCAGCCCAGCTGACCTATGCTGGCACTTATACTATATTTGAGCCACCACCCACCTTTCCTCATTAAATCTATTGTCATAGCACTCTGTACCCTTTCTGATGTACTTTTCTAGCTTCCCAAGCACACAACTGTACCATTTGCTTCAGTCAGTCACTGTGGGAGGGAGTTCCAATCACAGTCTCTCACTCGAGGCAAAAAATAGTTTCTCTGAATTTCCTATTGGAATTCTTCGTGATTATCTAGTAATGCACATCCCTGCAAGAGGAAATATTCTGCCTGCAACCATTTTATCAAAACCTTTCTTTCATAATTTTGAAGAGTTCTATTAGGTCACCAATGAGCCACCTTCAAACAAAACCCTACCAATTTTTTCTGATGTATACCCTCTCACATTTGTGGCAGCATCCTTACAAATCTACACTTTTACCTCTGTTGTGCTTCTATATCCTTATAATATAGTGACCATAGCTGCATGTAATAACCAAGGTTCAATATAGATTTAGCTTAACCTCCCCACTTTTCAATTCCCTTTCCAGAGAAATAAAAACTGGTGCTTTGTTTGCCTTTTTTAAAGGCCGTGCTAACCTGGATGCTACTGTTGATTGGTGTGTTTGTACTCCCAATATTATTTTTTGTTCCTCTACCCATCTAGGCTTGCATATTTTCCATTCTTCTTATCAAAGTGTATCACATCATATTTATCCATGTTGAACTTCATTTGCTAATTATTGGTCCTCTTGTAAGTTGCTGATCTCCAAGTATTATCTATTTTTTCAACCATGCACCCCAAATTGAGATTATCCACAAATGTAGGTATTAAATGTTTAATTCCAAAGTTGAAATAATCACTGTAAATTGTGAATACTCCTCCCTCCCACCTTCTGCTACTCTGAATAACACCCCTTTACTCCTCCTTTCTGTTTTGTCTTGAAGCCAGGTAGTAGTCCATTCTGCAAATTGTCCTCTGACTATAATGTTCTGTAACCTTATTCATTAGCCTATTATGGGGCATCTTAGTAAAAGGCTTTTTGAAAATCTAGATACAGCTAATCCAGGTCTACTTCGTGAAAACCAGCTGTCTAAAATCGAGAGTTGTCTATAACCAAGATATTTTAGAATGTCTGTACGTTCTATTTAAAGAAAACTCGATTACAATATGTTTTACTCTCAAATGCCTTCTAAAATGGCCCAATTATTGTATCAAACCAGTGTGGAGTCTGATAAAAGGAACAAAAACAGACAACCACTTGTCATTTAGCTAGGCACTGGAACTTTAATGTCTGTCATCAAGAGGGACGTGGCAGCACCACTACTAACTAAACTGGCCAAATCCTAAAGGACATGGTTGCTAAGTTGGGCCTGCAGGAAGTGGAGAGGCAACCAAAATAAGAGCAAACATACTTGACCAATTCTACCTGTAGAAAGTGCAACTTGCCCTGATATTATTGGTAGGAGTAACCACCTCACAGTTCTCATGGAGACAAAGTCCTGCCTTCACATTGAGGATACCCTCCATTACATTTGTAGCACCACCGCCACATTAAATGGGACAGATTTTGAAAAGATCTAGTTACTGAACCTGGGAATTCATGATGTGCTGTGGACCATCAGCAGCGGCAGAATTGTGCTCAGACAGAATCTGTAACATGTGACCTGGCATATCCCCCACTCCACTGAAGAATGCAAGAGCAGACATACTTAAAAGATGCGTCAACTACAAGCTAAACACAGGCCTATTTGCACACTGAGGAGCGTGAGCAGTAAGTGATCAAGCTAAGTGATTTCACAACCAACAGATAGATCTAGTGGATGAAGTGAATGAATAAACAACTCACTGGAGGAGGAGACTCCACAAGTATCTGCATTGTCAATGATTGGTGAGCCAGCACATGTATACAAAAACCAAGGCTCGAGCATCTTCAGCCAAGGCCTCAGCAACACGAGTGCCAGTCATCAGCCGATTCAACTCGCTCTGATATCAAGCAATGGTTGAAGGCATTGGATATCGCAAAATGTATGGGAACTGACAACCTTCTAGCAATAGGATTGAAGTTTTAAGATCTAGACTTTGCTGCACCCTAGGCCAAATCATTCTAGTCAGTTACAACACTGGTATCTACTCAGCAATGTAGAAAGTTACCCAGATATGTTCTATTCTTAAAACTTATGACAAATCCAACCCAATTAATTGAAGCTCCATCAGTCTACTCTCAATAATTAGCATTGTGATGGAAGGTGTCTTTGACAATGTTATGAAGGGACACTTACTAAACAGTGCCCTCCTCATTGATGTTTAGTTTAGGTTACACTAAGAGCCCTCAGCTCCTGACCTCATTAGAGGCTTGGTCCAAAGACAGACAAAAGAGTTGACCTCAAGAAGGGAAGTGAGGGTGACTGACCTTGACCGAGAAGCATTTGACTGATTATAATGACAAGGATCCCTAGGAAAACTGAAGTTAGTGGGAATAGAGGAAAACGTTCCACTGGTTGGAGTCATTCCTAACACAAAGGAAGCTGGCTGTGATCATTAGAGGTCAGTCGTCTCGGTCACAAATGGCCGTTGGAGGAGTTCCTTAGGGGAGAAGCCTAGGACCAACCATTTTCACTTGCTTCGTTGTTGACCTTCCTTCCATCATAAGTTCAGAGGTGGGATATTTGCTGATGATTGCACAATGTTTGACAGCATTTGCCATGACTCAGATTTGGAAGCAGTCCCTATTGAAATGCAGCATCACACAAATAACAGATAATGACCATTTCAAGGAAGAATCCAGCAAGTTCCACTTGAAATTCAATGGCATTACCATGCTGAATCCTTCACTATCAACATCTTGGGGGTTACCAATGACCAGAAACTGAATGGCACCAACCATATAAATACAGTAGTGTCAAGACTAATCAGAGGCTGAGAATTCTGCGGCAACTGTCGGGGTGACTGTCTGTCCGTAGTTTGCACATTCTCCCCATGTCTGCGTGGGCTTATGCTGAGTGCTTCAGTTCCCTGCCATGGTCCAAAGATGTGCACATTGGGTAGATTGGCCATGCTAAACTACCCATAGTGTTCAGGGATGTGCAGGTTAGGTGCATTAGCCATGGGAAATACAGGGTTGCAGAGATGGTATGGATGGGGTCGGTCTGGGTGGGATGCTTTTTGGAGGATCAGTGTGGATCTGGGCCGAATGGCCGGTTTCCACACTGTAGGATTCTATGATTCTATGAAATAACAAATGGCCTGTTCTCTATTTACAAGGCACAAGGAAGAAATGTAATGGAATACTCCTTACTTGTCTGGATAAGCACAGCTCTAACAACACTCAAGAAACTTGACACCATCCAGAATAAAGCAGCCTGCTTGATTGGCACCACATCTGTTACTCCCTCCACAACAGATGCATAGTGGCAGCAGCAGACAGGGACACCCATCTACAAGATCATAGCTTTCCTAGTGCGAAAGCAGGCCATTTAGCCCATTGAGTCCACACTGACCTTCAGATGAGCATCCCACCCTGACCCACCTCCCCACCCTATTCC
Organism: Rhincodon typus; assembly: GCF_021869965.1. Lineage (NCBI taxonomy): Eukaryota > Metazoa > Chordata > Chondrichthyes > Orectolobiformes > Rhincodontidae > Rhincodon > Rhincodon typus. Next base: position 129,498,702 of record NC_063332.1, on the reverse strand, counting down.
TGTGACCCTGCATTATCCATGGCTAATTCACCTAGCCTTTACATCAATGGACACTATGGACAATTTAGCAAGGGCAATCCACCTAAATTGCACATCAACTGTGGGAGGAAACTGGAGCGCCCAGAGAAAACCCAGCAGGCATGGGGAGAACGTATGGAGTCTGCACACACTCCAGGGTGGAATTGAACCTGGGTCCTTGGCACTGAGGCAGCAGTGCTAATCATTGAGCCACCATGCCACCAGATACCCTGCAACAACTCAGCAAGGTTCATTGGGATAATATAAAATAGCCACTAGTAAGTATGAGGAAATGTTTGTGTCGGATCTTTAAAATGATTTAATATACTCCTGTATGGGATTGCGCTCCTTAGTCGCATGTTTGTAAATCAGGTATTCCCTGTTTATTGCCTCCTTCAATGTTACTGGATCAAAAACTTAGACTCCTTCCCTGACAGTGCTGTGTGCCTACATCACGTGGACTTCAGTGATTCAAGAAAGCGACTCAGCACCTTCTCATGAGCTCTGTTGGGATGGGTGATAAATGGCCACTGACTCTCATCCCATGAACAAATAAAAACAATTAACTAGCCTGATAGCTTGGCCACTCGTGTGTCAGTTAATTCCTGCACTCCAAATGACTCTTGACCCCACCCAAATCAGCAGAGCCTCGATGCTGAGGTTGCTGGTTTTGAGAGATCATCCCTGTACTGTATGACCATTGACTACTCTGTTACTCCTCAAAAAACTCAAAAGATTAATGATGCAAGGTTTATCCATTTTGAAATCCGTGCTGTTCTTTATCATATATCTCGTTCCTGCGTACTCTTGTTCTTTATTAAGAATTCTATTATTTTTCCAACAAATGATGTTAAAATGGTTTTCTGTTACTCCCTGGTTTTATCCTGACCCCTCCTTAAATGTAGGAATTAAATAAACTATTTTTCAGTCTTACCTATGTATATTTTGTTAACAAATGATTAAATATGTGTAATGCCTGTTATCTCTTCCCTAAGACCTTTTTTTAAAAAAAAAAAATTGTATTGTGCAATCCATCTGGACTGGAGTTCTGATTAGTTCATTCAATACATCCTTTTTTTAAATTTTAAATGCACTTGCCTCATTGTTCATTTTTTTTTTTCAGTGTAATGTGCATCTGTTCCATTTACCTGGTTTAAAAAAAATCAGCAAAATCATTTACTGGCGTTGAGTATGATCTCTGATCTGTACATCACTTTTTGGAGTGGCAGAAAATTAGTAGTAGTGGTTAGATTGACTTCAGGGGAATGGATAATTTAGCAGCTTGACACTAATACCAGTTTTCCATTAACTCATTAGTTCTCTCCACAAATACTGCGTTTCAAGCAATTTGACTGAAGTAAATCTTAGCCATATTGTGTAGTGGGCTTCTTCTTTATTCCTTGTTCAGTGAATAAGTGAACAGTTGGTAATATCAAACCTTAACATGCCAATTAAGTCCACCATCTGGTTCAGTGAAGAAAGTAATAAGCCAGCATGAGGAGGTTGTGAGATGACAGTACTGGTTCAGTAATGTCTGTCCAATGCTTAAATAGCCTTTGGGCACCAACAATTCAGACTTGCCCAAATGGCTGTTCTTTAAATAAGAGATATTGATGCCTGTGAAACTTTTAGCTAAAATGAGAATATAAAGGTCTACAAAAAATTTCAACCATTTCTTGATGTGGAATTAAGACCTTTGCAATGGGCAACAAAAAAGACCTGAACAGTGAATTCAGAAAAGTGCCTTGTGCAGATATAAGATCAGGTAGCTCATATAATTTAAATGTTTAAAGCTTTTTTTTCTCCATATTCTGCCTCTGAGGGCTGAGCAAGTAAGGATTTAAAGAAAAAAACCTTAATGCAATAAAACATGTGCTGATTGAGTAAAAACATAAATTGTATTACAGGAAAAATACATACATTATTAGTAATTTTTTTTCTTTCCTGGCAAACATCTTGCAGAAATTAAGCACAATCAAAGTATTGCTGATAATGGACACAAGCATCAAGGCAGTGCTCAGGAAGCACAATACCCGCCTTTAAGTAAGCCAGTGGCTCGACTTCCCTCGCCTGTGAAAAATTCTATCAATGCAGCTGTCATCTTCATGGAATTTCTTAAGGAACTTGCGGCCATTGCACAAGAACATTCCATTTTATCTCACGTTCCACTAGAGGAATGTGAGGAATAATTGTTACATGTTTGAAGAAGTGTTTTAATGCAATTGATGCAGTCTACTTTTAAATCCTTTCCAAAGTAATATTGTATTTGTATCTGGCCTTAACTACAGTAAGACAGTGAGTGGAACAATTTTGTCTCATTTTGTTGATGCTCGGAATTTTTAAGAAATGTTGACTTTTTAAACGCAGCAGCCTTATGGTCATAGAAAACTCACGAGTGAAATTGTCTCACTATGCAAGCTACAATGTATGTATGTGGGCAAAAATTTAATTAACTATCAGTGTATTGAATTTTTGAGTATATATAAATGTTATAAATATACAAGCATTTCTGGTGGTAGTTGAATTTTAGGTGTGAACATTTGAGTCTATTCTTTAAACGTCTGATGATATTCATTCTGTAAAGGTTTGCTGTGAATAGTACCAAAGATTAAATGAATGAGGACTGAAATTTTCTGCCACTTTAATGCTAATGAAAGACCTTTTTAAATAGTACCATCATATTATGAAATCTCAAATGTCTAGCGTAGTGTCCAGCAGGGTGAAAAAGATCATTGCAGAAAAGTGGCAAAGCAGTAAAATTGTTTGCTTTATGGAGAGGTCTTCAAAAGATTGTTTTTATGTATGTAAAGCTGTTTGTTTGTATACGTAAGTCAATGCCAGATTATAGGGAAAAACTAAAGAACTGTGGATGCTGTAAATCAGGAACAAAAACAAAGTTGCTGGAAAAGCTCAGCAGGTCTGGCAGCATCTGTGAAGGATAAAAGAGTTAACGTTTCAGGTCCTTCGGGTTCTGAGAAAGGGTCACCGGACCCAAAATGTTAACTCTGTTTTTTCCTTTACAGATGCTGCCAGACCTGCTGAGCTTTTCCAGCAGCTTTGTTTTTGTATAGGGAAAAAAACCATGGTTTTGGTGATTTTACTGTTGTGTTGATTTATTTTTGCAACATCAGTAGGAATTATAAAATCAGATTTCTAAAATTTAATATTACAGTGTGAAACTACTATGCTGGATCTGAGGGTTGATGGTATTTATAAGTTCCTTCTGCAGAGTAAATTAACTTATTAAATTGTCAGTACATTCAGTAAAATATAGTTTGTGACTCTGTGCAGGATACTATTTTAAGTAAGTTTAGTAGGGAGTTGCTCACTTTGTCCACTGCAGCAATTTTAATTCTAAGCATTAAAGTTGTCTTAAAATGGGTTCTGAATGGTTTTTATTTGAGATAGACATTAAAGCTAGAAATTAACTTTTTTAATGCTATTGTTAAATTACCTTTTCATGCAAAATGTTGCAGTTAAGAATCTCTTGTTATAACATGAGTACTTGAATAATATCTTTGATGGGCAACAGCATTTGTATGGTTCCGCTGAAATCAACTGCCAGAAGATGATGCAGTTCCTATTAATTGTAATCCCATGAGTCTAGGTTTGTAGTATTGATGTTCAATATCCATTAAAGAGAGTTCCAATGTGCAAATCAAACTCAACTAATTAACATTCATAAATAGAAATTACTGGAAATATTCACAATTTCAGCTCTGTGACCTTTCGTTAGAATGGAATGATACTGCACAACAGTAGTTCCACCATCTGCAATATATTTCATAACACAGCTAATGTGCAAATACATTTTTTCAATATAGAAATCTCAGGCCCACATCCGAACAGGAGTTTGCATTCATCTCAAACCACTGCATGTAAATTTGATCAATAAAGAACAGAAAATGACAGCCATTGTTCATACATTTAAGTAGATTACTGGACTATCCTGTCGGATCATGGTTTCAATCAATTACATTTAGTATGAGTTGTACTTTACATGATTATTTCACAATTCATACAGTTGATTTGCAATCTGTCAGTAATTCATCATGTTCATTTTACTGAGGCAGAATTGTGCAAGTACTGCAGGCAACCAGTAGGATACATTTTTAACAAGAATAAACAAAAAATGAAGGGGCATTCAACCCTGTGGACAATAAACGAATGCGTTTCAAGATTTTGTCAATCATTCAAAGTTATTCTAACAGGTTAAGACAACACTTGTAAAATTTCAATTTTGATCGCTGAATTAAAACAGCTCTGCTTTGTCTTGATTTCCATTCTTTCAGGACAATTTCTTTTCCAAAATAGATTTCACCAGGGTTGGGGCAGCCCGGCCATGTGTTGCTCTCTGAACCTGGCCAATAAGTTTATTTAACACTTTCCAGTTTCCTTGTTGTATTTCAGAAACCTATGAAATAAGTCAAAGAATGGATAAAGTACAATCTAACTCCAGTTACAAAGAAAAGTTTAGCTCAAGAAATTAATAGTGCGTTTATCAAAACTCCTGAGGGATGTGATGATTACATTATTTAATCCAGTGTGGACACCATGAACAGGTTGTTTTAAATTTTAATTTTGAACTAAACATTATTAATTGTTAATGGCATATTGCAATTACATCATTAATCACCACTTCCTAACAAATGTTGGGTCATTCAATTATCAACTAAAAGCATTATTATTTTGGATATATGAGCTACCAATATTTCTGTACTAGTTCTCACATCTATGGTGTAGGTGTGTTTGGTGTGCACTTTCTGGGACTGTTCAGTGATTTGCCTTTTAAGTCCTGGGTCAGGCCTTCTGGGGCATGTTTTGTCTGGATTCTGTCTGCCAAGGTAGGCTGTATATCTGTGCATGCTTTGGCCATGGCAATTCAGATATTTGTATTCAAGCCAGAGCAGCAGGGATCCTGGAGGAGATAAGCATCAGAGTTGGACTGTGTAGCTGCACTGGTTGTCATTAGACAGACTGCACACCTACCACAAACCCCTGTCATGGTGTGTCTCCATGTGAGATTCTCTCAATTTCTCCTGAGAATTACTCACTGGATATAAACATAAATTATTTTGGTATTAAACACATTTTAGCCAGAGTATATCCAGCAATACTTAACTTATGAAATTCTCCTTGCAACTGCTGAATACCTCAGTAAGCCACACTAGGCAATAGCCGAGATAGCAGTTTGATAACCAACTTCTGATCACAACTTTACTGCATCATATTATTGCTCAATGGAAGTCAAGCACTTTCCAGAAAAAAGATGATTGGTATCTTTGATTCATTAACTATAGTTAGCCATCTGGCAGCATGCATAGAGTCATATAGCCAAAGAAGAAGCTTGTGCCAACCTATCTACACCAATCCCAATTTGCAGCACTTGGCCCATAGCCTTGAATGTATGACATTTCATGTGATCATCCACATATTAGTTAAAGGGTGTAAGGTTTTCTACCTCAACTGTGCAGTGCACTCCAGATTCCCACCTCCCTTTGAAGGACAATTTTACTCAAAACCCCTCTAGACCTCCTGCCCATTGCCTTAAAATTATGCCCCTCACTACTGGCTATTCAACTAAGGTAAACAGCTGCTTCTTACTCACCCTGTCCATGCCTCTCATAATCTTAAATACACCTCCTTCGTGTTCACCACACCACTACCCTCCCACCACCACCCACCCAAACTTCTCTGCTCTAAAAGAAACAACCCGAGCCTGTCCAGCTTCTCTTCATCGCTAAAATGCTTTAGGCAACATATTAGTGAAGCTTCTCTGCTCCCCTCCAGTGCAATTAAATTTTGCCAACAGTGAGATAATGAGAGCTGCACACAATACTCCAGGTGTGTCCTAACCTAAGTTTTGTATAGCTCCATCATAATATCCTCCTATAATCGCTGCTATGACAGATAAAGGAAAGTGTCTCATATACCTTAACTACCCTATTAACCCTGCCACCTTCAAGAATCTATGAACAAGATCCCTGTTCCTCCGAGCTTCCTAGAGTCGTCATTCATTGAGTACTCCCTTGTTTTGTGACTTCTTCCAAAGTGCATCACTTCACGACACACACCTTTCAGTGTTAAATACCTTCTGCCACTGATATGCCCACCTGATCAACTGTCTATATCTTCCTGTAATCCTAGACTTTCTTCCTCATTATTAACCACTCAGCCAATCTGTGTCATTCGCAAACTTACTTTTCATATCCCCCATGTTCTCATCCTTGTTATTTATATATATCATGAACAATAAAGGGACCACCACTGATCCCTATGGTACACTGCGGCACACCAACTTCTACCATCGTCACCTGTCTCCTACAACTCAGCTAATTTTGGATCCAACTTTCCAAGTTACCCTGGATTCCATGTACTTTTACCTTCTTCATCAGACTCCCCTGTGGGATCTTGTCAAAGGCTCTGACCAAAACCCATATGAACTACATCAACTGCACTACTATCGTTTACACACCTTATCACCATCTCGAAAAATTCTATCAAATTTGTCAGGCGTGACCTCCTTCTGATAAAGCCATAAGATTAATTTTCTCCAACAGTTACACTATCATTAATGTAGAACTCTCATGCCTGTAAATCCCTGGTTTAGCTCTACCACCTTTCTTGAAAAAGTGGAACCAAATTAGTTGTCCTCCAATCCCCGAATTCTGTACCTACCTTTTCCTTCGTCTGAGTAACGGCAGATGTAAAGTACTTAGTTTACACCCTGCCAATGTCCTCTGAGTTTGAAACTTGGTTCTAGCCTTCTAATGACATCTAATGAGTATAAAAATATGAAAATAGGCAGATAAATGAGTGGCTAAGCCTTGGAGCAGAAGGGAGGATTTCAGATACCTGGATCACTGGGACAGTTTCTGTAGAAGGTGGGACCTGTATATGTGGGACGGTCTGCACCCGAACCAGAATGAAAATAACATCCTTGCAGGTGGGTTTGTTAGTGCTGTTGGGAGGAGTTCAAATTAGTTCGGCAGTGGGGGGAGGTAGTTGAAGGAGTGGGGGGTGGGGAGAGAGTGTACGGTGTTAGTATAATAGGGACATAGCAAGTTGTAGTAAAGTAACCAAGACACAGAGAGAGAGTTCATCCACGTTGACTTTCAAGGGAGTAAGACACGGCTGGATGGCTTCTACTTGAATTATGGCAGAATTATACATATGCGAGATGAGTTAAGGGTGTGGCTTGACACATGGAATTATGATATTGTTGCCATCGCAAAGACATGGTTGAGAATTGTCTACATATTTGCTCTTCTATTGCCTGCTGACTGTTGGGAGCCTATAATATATTCCCAGGAATATGACTGTCCCTTTTTATTCCTCAACTCTACCCATAAAGTCTCATTTGCAGTCCCTTGCAGGATATTGTCTCTCCTTACTGCAGCAATTGACTCCTTATTTAATAATGTACCAACACTTCCTCTTCTACACTCTTCTTTGTCTCAGCTGGAGATTCTATACCCTGGAATGTTGAGTCACCAGTCCTGCCCCTCCCTCAACCATGTATTTGCGATGGCAACAATATCATAATTCCATGTTAACTCATCTCGCATATGGATAATACTGCCATCGTTAAAGTAGAGGCCATCTAAAGTAGAGAGTCTGACATTGGTGGAGGGTAAGTTGTTGGAGGTAGACTTGTTGGGCCGAATGGCCTGTTTCCACACTGGCAATTCCATGATCTATGACATGAGGGACAATTTTATTTGTTTAAGTATACAAAGAGTGGTTCGTGTGTGAAGTGAACTGCCAGAGAAAGTGGTGGATACAGGTAAAACATTTAAAAGATATTTAGATAAGTTCATGAATAGCAAAGATTTGGAGGGATATGGGCCAAGCACTGGCAGATGGAACTAATTTGGTTTGGGAACATGGTCGACATGGACTCAATGGACTATGTGAGGCTGATACTGGTGGGATTCAGATGATAATCTTCCTTTTCATCCTCAATATCTAGCAAGAGAATACTACATTACTGACACTAAATAAATGAAAGTTATTGCTGCTTCCTAGCTAAGTACTAACGTTGTGTATGTTGCCTTTTTCCACTGTTACCTCACTTTATATCGAGTCCCAGGCAGGTCTAAGTTCAGTTTTGAACTTAGTCACTGCCCCCGAAACATTAACTCTGATTTCTCTCCACAGATCTGCTGAGGTTTTCCTGCAATTTCTGATTTTGTTTCTGTTGTTTTCAGCATCTGCAGTTCTTTTGGTTTTTATTTAGTATTTAATTCACTGCCTTATCTCTTCCAGACATGTCCACCTTGAACATGGTCTGTTCCTCTCTCCAACAGCATTTCTGTTCCAATCATTTTTCTTGCCCACCATCATTCATTTCAATGTCACTTCTGGTGTTTGACAAGTTATTTGCCAAAACTTGTTTGCAGAGCCACATCACATTCCTCAGTGACTGCCTCCAGCTCAGACTCACCCCACTTGGATTCCAACTCAAGTTTCATCCTTTGTGCTTTGAATCCACCCAGGATCATTGGATATCTCTGCAATATTCAACGTTTCACAGGCAGCTGCTCTCGTCGCATCTTGAGATTCACAGTCATGTGTCATCATATGCACTCTCTCGACCTCTCTCTCCAACAGCACCACATCACACTGCTCAAAGCTGCATTGCACCCCAGTTCCACTTCATCTTCCAGCTCAATCGATATGCTAACAAGAAACTTTTTCTTTTCCTTTCAGACATCAGGGCACACAAGATGCAACACCTCAGACATACCCACGGCCCTCTGGAACCTTCCCCAACCCCACTTCCAGTCATGTATTCATCATCATCCCTTCTGATATTCTGCTCTCCGATGTTGAACATTCTGTATTCAGCAAAGGTCTCAGTTTTATCCTTCTGCATTCCCACCTTAATGAATTCCAGGCACAACATGATGTTGAACTCTTCTTCTGTCGTCTTCACCTCTGTGCCCATTTCTTTGCCTGCCTCTTTGCCCACCTCCAACACTCTCCCTCCACCTAGACCCCTCCCTTTGGCCTATTACCTGCACTCAACCTGTTCATTGAGAACTGTCTATGTGACATTGGCTGCCTCAATTTCTCTGCTTGTCTCATTAATTTCAGCCTATCCTCCTAGGAAATGACTGCACTCCATGCTCTCAGACTCAACCCTGACTTCGTAATTAAGCCTGCTGATAAGGGCGGTGCTGTCATAGTCTGGCATACTGGCCTCTATATTGCAGAGGCTGAGTGCCAGCTCTCAGATACCACACGTGAAACATTAGCTTGCTTTCTCTCCATTGATGCTGCCTGACTCGCTGTGATCTCCAGCACTTTTTGTTTTCAGTATAGATTTCAGCATCTGCAGTAAGAGCCACTCCTCCTATCTCCCCTGGACCATGACCCTACCATGGAACATCAGGCCAATGTGTGCACCACAGTCACTAATCTCATTTCATCTGGTGATCTCTGCCCCACTGTCTCCAAACTGATAGTCTCCCAACCCCGTATAGCTCGCTTTTACCTCCTTCCCAAAATCCACAAACAGGACTGCCAGACCAATTGTTTCTGCCTGGTCCTGCCCCACAGAACTAATTTCTTCCTACCTTGATTTTCCCCTTCTCCAGTCCCTGCCCACTTACATCAGCAATTCCTCTGATGTTTTATGTCAGTTTCAGAATTTCCAGTTTGTGGGCTCCAGCTGCCTCCTCTTTACCATGGAAGTGCAGTCCCTTTACATGTCCATCCCCCAGCAGGATGGTGTCAGGGCTCTCTGCTTCTTCCCGGAAAAAAGTTATGAACTGTCCCCATCCACCATCAGCCTCCGCTGCCTGGCCAAGCTTGTCCTCACCCTGAACAACAACTCTTTTAACTCCTCTCACTTCAGGTCAGAGAGGATGCCATGGGTACCCACATGGGTCCCAATTATGCCTGTCTCTTTGTAGGGTACATGGAACATTTCTTTTTCTAGTCCTATTCAGGCTGCCACCCACAACGCTTTCTCTAGTATATCAATGACATTATCGGTGCTGCTTCCCTGTCTCATCCAGAATTGTAAAGTTTATTGATCTCACTTCTAATTTCCACCTGGTCTTTCTTTGACTCCTCCTTTCCATTCCTCGACATCTCTGTTTCCATTTCTGGGGATAGGCTGGTCACCAATATCCACCTCAAAACCACCAACTCCCACAATTACCTTGACAACATATACTCACACCCTGCTTCTTGTGAGTTCTGAGGAAAGATCACTGGACCCAAAATGTTAACTCTGATTTCTCTCCATAGACGCTGCCAGACCTGCTGAGCTTTTCCAGCAATTTCTGTTTAGGTCTCAGCTGCACTGGATGAACAGAGCTTTTTTTCTATGAATTAAATCATAGATCATGTAGAGATAAATGAACTTGAACTGGTAAAATGAAAAAACGAGTAAATTTTTAAACCCATCCAGCCTGTACAAGTAATTTGTTAGCCATGCGTAAACTCCCGTCTTTTTAATTCCTGTTCCCTACCCTTTCTACATGTTACTTTAATGTCCTTGCCTCTCAGCAAGTATGTAACTTTCTTTCAAACATCTTATTACGTATGTTAGGAGAGAGAAATATGAAAGGACCAATTGTTGCTTTCTAGAAATCTCACATGCAAAATATGCTTTTAGCCAAATATTACTACTTTTTTAGAAAATGTAAGAGTGGCATTAAATAATCTAAGATTGTATTTTATTGACTGTTAAAAATCTCTTTTCAATATTCCATTACCATCTACTCTACTTACAAAAATACATTATTTAAGCAGCTGAATAGCAGAGAAATTAACATAACATTTATGAGAAAAAAAAATTTCATCTTACAGCAATTTTTTGCCACATAATTATTTCCCCTAATCTGCCACTCAAGTAAACTTCTTAAAAGACAGTATGTTGAAACAGCTTACCTCTGCAGGATGACCTTCGATAACACACTGACAGATCTGTTCTAGTTTCCTGTGGTCTTGAATCAGCCCCAGTTCCTTCTGTTCAACTATCTGGACTGCAGATTTCCCTTCTCCTTTCCATAGTTCAGCAAATACCTACAAGCCCAATACAAAACCAGGAATAACTTACATTACTACTCAAATTACCTATGAAAAAAAAGCACTGCAAATGCATAACTTACACAATTAGCCAATCATGTGATTCAGTAAATTCTATAGTTGTGGGCTCATGATTTTGGTATTCAAATTTTATTCAAATTCCTCAGTATTATGCAGAATGTTGATACAGAATATATTAATTAATGTTATTGAATGGTGTGTATCAGGCTTTCCAGATTACAGAACAAACTGATATTCAATTCAACTGTCCAGTTGGGCTGTTAGTTCATACCAGATGAAGTAACAGCAATCGAAAGAACAAAGCTAGGTACACTAGTCTATAACATTAGCAGACAGTGGTGTATTGTGATGTCAGTAGATTAGTAATCCAGAATTTCAGGCCACTATTCTGGAACAAAAACAGAAGTTGCTGGAAAAGCTCAGCAGGTCTGACAGCATCTGTGCAGAAAGAAAACAGAGTTATGTTTCAGGTCCCGTGACCCTTCCTCAGAACTGTTAATACTGGCAATACTTTAAGAATGGAAATTCACCATCCTTACCTGGTCTGGCCAAACTGTGACTCCAAGCCCCTAGCAATGTGACTGACTCTTACCTTCCCCCTATAGGGGCCTAATTGTATCAAAACATTACAAAAAGTATTATCAGAACAAAACTAGATAGCATGCACTGTATTAACACAGGCACTGGAAATAACAACAGCACAGTCTGCAAAACCCTCCCATCTCAGTTCTGAGACATGTCAAAATTGGGATAGCTGTCCCACAGCCTAGTCAATCAACAGCCTGACAGTCATACTCACTAAATTATATCTTAGTTAAAAGTCCCAGGCCCATCCATTAGTATTCTTTAGTATGTTCTCACTGGTACACAATAAGGAGTGGTGGTCCTGGGAGTCATCAGTGTTGATTCCAAATCCTATGAAGCTTTATGGTATCAGGTTAAATATGCACAAGGAAACTTCCAGCTAATTATCACCAACCTTAGCTAATTAATTAGTGCTTTTCCACATTGAACATCTCTTGGTAGAAGCAGAAAGGGTCGCAAGGGCACAGATTGTGTTATGGGAGGGGAACTTCAATAACATCACTACTGACTGATCTGGCTGAGTCTTGAAGGACATTGCTACCAGATTGGGCATGCAGCACGTGATGAGGAAATAAATAAGACAAAAAACTCTTACATGCTGTAGATGTGTCTGTCCATTACACTAATACGAGGAGCAACCAAAGCACAGTCCTTGTGGAGAAAAGTGTTCCAACTTCACAGTGAGGATACTGGCCATTCTGTGGCACTACCATCTTACAAAAAGAACAGATTCAGAACAGAGCTGGCAGCTTAAGACAGCCACCAACAATATTCCACCACTTATTTGTAACTTCATGGCCTGGCTTATCCTTCACTCTACCATTACCATCAAGCCATAGATTCAACTCTGATTCAATAAGGAGAGCAGAAAGGTATGTGAAGTAGCAACCTGGTGAAACAACAACTCAGGACCACAGACACACTAAACAGCATAAGTAGCATGCACTTAACAAAATGGAGCAATCCTACAATAAATAGATCTGATTAAAGCTCTGCAGTCTGTCACATCAGTCAAGAATATAGCTGAGAGCTAGATAACTGGAAGAAGCAGCCCACAACTTCAGGAGCCAGTACATTAGTGCAAGAGTCAAGGCTAAAGCCTTCACAACAATCTTCAGCCGTGCCAAGCTAATGATCCCTTTTGGTTGTCTACTGATGTCCAACTGTCACAAATTTTTAGCCAACTCAATACACTCCGTGTGATGGAAAGAAAAGGATGAAGACATTAGTCATAGCACGTACTACGACCCCTGACAACATTCTAACAGTGCCGAAGAATTGTGCTGCAGAATTTGCCAAGGCCCCAGCTGAGCTGTTTCAATACAGCTATGACACTAGCATCTAACCAACAATATGAACTATAATTCAAACATATTATTCAAAAGACAAACATATGATAAATCCATTCTACCCCATTAGTCTATTCCTGATCACGAACAAAGTGATTGCAAATGTCATTAATAGTGTCATCAAGTGACATTTACTTAGCAATAACCTGCCCAGTGACATTCAGTTTAGGTTCCTCCAGGGGCACTCAGCATATGATCTCATTCGAGCCTTGGTCCTAACATGGACAAAAAGTGCTGAACTCAAAAGATGAGGTAACAGTGACCGCTCTTGACATCAAGTCAGTATTTGACAGTGTGTTATCAAAGGACTCTAGCCAAAAGTGAAGTCAATAGGAATCATGGTGAGGGAGTCTCTCCACTGATCTGAATCACACCCCATACAAAGGAATATGGTTATAGTTTTTGGAGGTCAATCTTCTTAGTCCAGATGGCATCACTGTAGGAGTTCCTCAGAGGGGTGTTCTAGGCCTAACCATCTGCTTAATCAATGATCTTCTCTCCATCTAAGGTCAGGATTGGGCATGTTTACTGTTCTCAGTACCACTTCCAGATAATGAATAGTCTGTGTTCACATGTAGCAAGATCTGGACAATATTCAAGCTTTGGCTGGTATGTCATAAGTAATTTTCACACTACACAATGCCAAGTAATGACCATCTCCCCCTGACATTCAACAGTAATACCATTGCTGAATTCCTGAACATGAACATCCTGGAAGGCTGCCCATGGATCAGATACTTAAGCAGACTCGCCCTAAAAATACTGTGGCTACAGCAGTAGGCCAGAAATTGGAAATTTTTATCCGAAGAATTTACCTTCAACTCTCAATACCTGCTCTCTAGCAATAGAGCACAAGTCAGGAATATGATGGAATACTCTACACTTGCCTAAATGAGTGCAGTTCCAAAATCAATCAAACAGTTCAACATCCTACACACCACTTTCAATTTCAATCTCTCTGCTTTACATTTAATGGCATCATGTGTACCATACACAAAACGGATTATAGCAACTCACCAAGTTCTCTTCACTATCACCAAGACAAGGATGATACATGCATGGCAACATCACCACCAACAAGTTGCACTCCAGGTCTTACACAATCCTGACCGTGAACTATAATGCAATTCCTTCACTGCTGCTGAGTCCAACCTGGAATTCCAAGGTAGCATGGTGGTTCAGTGGTCAGCACTGCTGCCTCATAGTGCCAGGGACCTGGGTTTGATTCCACCCTCGGGTGACTGTCTGTGTGGGGGTTTGCACATTCTCCCATAGTTTGCATGGCTTTCCTCCCACAGTCCAAAGATGTGTAGATTAGATGGATTGGCCATGCTAAATTGCCCATAGTGTCCAGGGATATGCAGGCTAGGTGGATTAGCCATGGGAAAGGCAGGGTTGGGGTGGGACTGGATGGGATACTGTTCAAAGGGTCAGTGTTGACTCGAAGGGCTGAATGGCCTGCCTCCATACTGTTGGCATTCTACGATTGATGAACACCAAGTCTGAGGTTGTTGACTTGCTTGCTTAGCTGACTTGTTTTTGTTTAGACATTTCATCACCATGCTAGGTGACATCATCAGTGGAGCCTCTGATGAAGCAATGTTATTCTACTCCGCTTGGAATTTATACTGTCTGGTCCGTTATGGTGAGTACAGTCATCTCCGGTTTTGATCTGTATGGGTTTGTATATGGAGTCCAATTCTATATGTTTTATACTATATATTCTATACATGCCATATGCCTTCTTGACTACCTTACCCAAATATGTTGCCATTTTCAGGGGACTGTGAACCTGTATGACTAGGTCCCTCTGTATGTTAATGCTACTAAGAGTTTTGCCATTTACTGTTAATTTCCCTTCTAATTAGATCTTCAAAAGATCATCCAAAAAATCATCTCGCATTTGTCTGGAAAAATGCACTGGTGTGAATCTACTTGAAGATGTCTAGCACTCATTGAACCATTTTCAACAAGGTGTTAATACCTTGAGGATAAGGTTGGGAGACAGAAGGAATTTTGAGAGAAAAAATTTTAGATTTTGAAACTATTGAAGAATCCCATCAGAAAACCAATGCAAATGCTTTAATGTTGAAAGAAAGAATTAAGAATAGGTATTATTTGATTCCCAAATGGTATTAGATACCTCTGTTTTTCATGAAGTAATCAATCATGCACAAATGAAGACTTTTCAGCAGTTGCTGTTTACTCACTTGCTTTGCTGCAGATGAAGATATAAATCCTTTTTCTAAGAGGTTAAGCAGCTCTGACAAAGCAGAAGGGCTAATGGGGCTGAAAAGAGTATGCATAAAAATCAGATGTTAAAAATCAACTATATATTAAAAATTCATTAATAGCATTTAAGAAAAAACGCTATAACTTCACACAATCAAAGTACAAACCAGTGTAAAAAGGAGTGATACAGTAATTCTACATTAATATCATATTTCCTTGGTCAAACCCTGGCCTAAAATAATCAACTTATTCTTAAAGTATTTTCTGAGGACAGCACTGTGATCTCAACCTAACAGTCTGCTAAGACTCTCAGAAAACAGCCAACTGGACAAATTACCAGCCATGAAACTCCTGATGGGAATCAGCATCTATCGGAAAGCTAGGAAGAAATTAGATGAGAAAATTAAATTCAACGGTCATACGATCATGAATAGATATTCAGCCCCTTGAGGCCGCTCCTGTATTCATTTAGACCATGGTTGATCTGGGTCTCAAATCCAACTCTAATATGCATTGCAGCCCTCCAAGGCCAATATGCACTTGAAAGAAAAACTGAAGGCTATTTCCAGATGTGGTCTAGGCAGAGCTAACTTCCACCCCTTTGACTAACTGTCCTCTTGAGATAAGGATCAAAATTCCAATAGTCTCATGATTAATTTTTGTACCTGCCGCTACTTTAGAGTAATTTCTAGGACTTTGACTCATGAACATCTCTGCTCATCCAAAGTTACAAGTATTGTGGTATTTAGAAAGTACGCTGATCTATCTTTCTTTAGTCTAAAGAGATGACCTCACACTTTACTACATTAACTATCTGCTAAAATTTAAAGTTTTTGAGAAGATTTGTAGCTTGAGTTGTGGAGGAGGGTGTAGACCTGCTCACCGAGCCAGTGTGTTTGACTGCAGATGTTTCATCACCCTGCTAAGTAACATCGTCAGTGCACCTCTGGTGAAGCAATGGTGTTCTGTCCCACTTGTTATTTATATGCCTCGGTTTGCTGGGGTGGTTGGCATTACTTCAGTTTTGTTTTTCAGTGGTTCGTATATCGGGTCCAATTCAATGTTTGTTGGTGGAGTTCTGGTTGGAATGCTAGGCCTCCAGGAATTCCCTGGCATGTCTCTGTTTGGCTTGTGCTATTATGGATGTGTTTTCCCAGTAGCATTTGTGTCCTTCTTTGTCCGTGTGTATTGAAAGCAGTGAGAATTGGCCGTGTCCCTTAGTGGCCAGTTGGTGTTCATGTATTCTTATTGACAATTTTCTTCCAGTTTGGCCTATGTAATGCTTCTCAGAGTCCTTGTATGGTATTTTGTATATTACACCAGTTTTGCTGGTTTTGAGTATGGGATCCTTTACGTTCATCAATAGCTGTCGTAGGGTGGGTCGGTTTGTGGACTACTGTGATACCTAGGGGTCTGAGTAGTCGTGGTCATCTCTGAAATGACCTTGATGTATGGTAGGGTGATAAGTGATTCTAGTCGTGTTGTGTCTTCCTGTTGTGGTCTGCCTCGGAGGTAACAGCGGATTGTGCTTTTCGGGTATCCATTTCTTCTGAAGACTTTGTATAAGTGTTCCTGTTCTGCTTTAAGTACTTCCGGGTTACTGCAATGTGTTGTGGCTTGTTTAAATAGTGTCCTGATGCAGCTCTGTTTATGCATGTCGGGTTGGTTGCTGGTGTAATTAAGTACCTGGTCCGTATGTGAGGTCTTTCTGTATACGCTAGTCTGGAGTTCGCCGTTGTTCCTACGATCTACCATTATGTCTAGGAAGGGTAGTCAGTTATTGTTCTCTTCTTTTGTGAATTTCACTCCAGTGAAGATGTTATGTGGCAGCGGGTTTCTTTTAGTTTTGTGCATTTGATAATCCCTTAGGTGTCATATACATAGCAGACACAGAATTTGGGTTGTATAGTGGGGAGCGCTGTCCCTTCTAACCTTTGCATTACTGCTTCCGCAATCAGTCCTGTTATTGGGGATCCCACTGGTGTTCTGTTTATTTGTTTGAATATACGGTCGTTGAAGGTGGTGAGTTGTGAGACACAGATCCAGCAGTTTCAGGGTGCTGTCCTTGATGCTGTTGGTGTCGTGGGATGTCTAGCTTCCTGATTCATCCAGCAGTGAGATAATTGTCTCTTTGGTTAGGTCAATGTTTATGGATGTAAATAGTGCCATTACATTGAAGGATATCATTATATCATCCTCTTCCATTCTGGTGTCCTTGATGATGTTGAGGAATTCTCGGGAGGAGTGGATGGAGTGGGTAGTGTTGTCAACTAAGTATTTCAGTTTCTGCCGTAGTTCTTTGGCTAGTCTATATGTTGGTGTACCTGGTATGTGAGTAAGGACCAAAATAGATGGCTGATGGTGGTTTAACCTGAGGATCACCACACCTTAGGTGAGGGGAGAGGTTGAAAAGGAGAATCCTTTATGGTAACTTCAGCCAGGGTGGGAATTGAACCCATACTGTTGGCATCATTCTCCATTGCAAATCAGCTATTAAGTCAACTGAGCTAACCGATCTACAGTGTGAGGTATATGCCCGGTTCTGAGGTTACAGACTGTGGTTGAGTACAATTCTGCTAGTGTTGACGACTCATTGATACCCAGTTTTGAGCTGTTCAGAATTTATCCTTTTAGCATCAAGTAGTATCTCACAACATGACAGACAGTATGCTCAATGTGAGGATGGGACTGGTCTACATAAGGACTGTTAACAATACTGTAAGTAACAGGGGTACCTATGACAGGTAGATTGGTGAGGGCGAGGTCAAGTAGGCTTTTCCCTCATCGACTGCTGTAGATAGTAGATAGGTGATCGCGACTTATCCAGCTCAGTCAATAGTGGTGCTACTGAGTCACTCTTGTCCCACACCCAAAGTATGTTATGTCCTTGTTTTCCTCGTTACTTCTTCTAAGGAATGCTCAATGTGGAGTAGAATTGCATGATTCCTTGCTCATGTATGATCTGATACCTTGGCAATCCATGGGGTCCTGAGTCAATGTTGAAAATTCTGTTGCAACATTCTCCCTGCCAACTGTATATCACTCGGAAGTTAGCTTTGTGCATCTGTCCTACCAGTGGGACAGAACATAGAGATAACAAGGTGTAGAGCTGGATGAACACAGCAGGCCAAGCAGCATCAGAGGAGCAGGAAGGCTGATGTTTCGGGCCTGGACCCTTCTTCAGAATTGAGCCATCTCAGCCATTTGCTGCAAGGTATATCATACTCACTGAGGAGTAAGTTTGATGATCAGACATGATCATATTGAATGACAGAGCAGGCTCATAGGGCCAAATAGCCTTTTCCTGCTCCCAATTTCTATGTTTCTGTTTCCATGCCAGGCTGTTGCTTACTAGTCTGTGAGACTGCTCTCCCAATTTTTGTACAGATTCTTGGCTATTGGTAAGGAGGACATGACTTACCGGCAAGGTGAGTTGTTGTCATTTGCAGTATTTGGGGGATAATGGGTAGTCCCTCCAGTTTGATTCCTTTTCAACATGTCTAAAATTATTTGGTACAGCTTAGTAACTTGCTCGACCATTTCTGAGGGCAGTTAAGAGCCAATTATACTGTGGAGATTTGGACAAATGCAGGGTCAGTAAATTTCCTTCCCTAAAAGGTCTTTATTGAACCCGCTAGGCTTTAAATAACAAGCCAATAGTTTCATTACTTATCTTAGTCTTTACTTCCAGGTCTATTAATTAATTGAATGTAAATTAAACCAGCTGCTATGATGTGGTTTCTGCCCACGAGCCAAGAGCATTATCCTGGGCCTACTGAATATTATCACTTTGCTTTCATCCTTATGAACCTAAATATTCCTTTTAACAAAATCTAACTTTAAACATAAGTTGCTCTGTCTAATTCCACTGCACACTTAGAGGAGGAATTCATACTTTAACACTAAAACCTTACATTACATGTAAGCACTAGAACACTGCAAAAATAGGGGTTTGTGAATAATGTGGATTTTAATTTCCACTCATTCCTCACATTTGCATGTTCTACTTATGACATTTCCCCTTTGGACACATTCTCTCCTGCCACAGGTCTTTATACGTACATCTATTTGAATAAAATCAACTTCTACAACAACTTGGATTATGCTTATTTCCCCAAATAAATTCCTGAAAGGTTTCCATGCCTTTCTCCCAGTTTGTGTCCTGATTTGTTCACAATTGTTCGGACAAGTTTGTTTAACACACTACAGCTCCCAAAATATCCTTTTCTTTAGGCAGGACCCTTGACATTTCCATCCATTTCCTAGGACTCTTACCTAGTACGGTCTCTTCACTTAACAGCATCAATATCCACCTTATCCTCACGTTTCACAGAGTATCTCTGTCATTCCTACTACCATGATCATGACCAAACATATTTTCCCCCTCTCCTTCTGTAACACCCTCGTCCCCTCTTCCATTATTCTCATTTCGAAATGCTCTTTTTCTAGACGCCTTCCCATGCAACTGTGTAGTTGCAATACGTCCATTCATTTATTTTTTGATCACAAGATACCTGTTCTTGAGCTGTGTGAAGTAAATGATAACTGTCATGATGTGAATTGAAAGCGCCATCTCCTGGTACCTATGGATACTAGTCAAAACAGTATAATGTAAAATTACAGGACAGGTACAGAGCCTTTTTTGTAATAGGTCAAATATTTGAAATTGAGGTTAAATAATGAGAAGGTAAACAATTCACCAACCAGAAAAATAAAACTTTATTGCTTAAAGGATGCCATTTAACTCACTGTGTCCATGCTAACTGAAAAAGAGCTATTCAGCTTAATCCCACTTTCTAGGTTTTGGGTCGATAGCCTGGTAGGGGTTATACAATTTCAAATAATTATCCAAGTATTTTTAAAATGTTGAGGAATTATACCTTTATTGCCCTAATGGACAGTAAATTCTGACAACCACCATTCTTTGGGAAGAGATTTCCACTCTATTTAAGCCCATCGTAATCTTATGCATTTCAATTAAATCTCCCACCTAACTCCGCTATCTCAAAGAAAACAATCCTAGCCTATTCAATCTTTACTCAAAGCTAAAATTCTCCATTCTTGTGGAGAGGCAACAGCATAGTAGTAATGTCACTGGACTAATATTCCAGAAACCCAAGCTAATGTTTTGGAGACTTGGGTTTGATACCCACCAAAACAAATGGTGAAACTTGAATTAAATAAAAATCTGGAAGTTAAAACAGGCTGGCCTAATGGCAACCATGTAACCATCACTGATTGTTGTAAAAACTCATCTGGTTCACTAATGCCCTTCAGGAAAGAAAATCTGCCTGGTCTAGTCTATATGTAACTCTAGACCCCCAGAAACGTGGTTGAATCTTAACTATCCTCTATGCAATCAGGGATGAGCAATAAATGCTGTCTTAGCGAGCAATGCACAAACCTCATCAACAAATCTCCTCTTGTACCAGTTCTTATTTAATTGTATCTTTTCTGTAATGTAGAGTCACAATGTCATACAGCACAAAAACAGATTGAACTGTATGCACTACTCTAGTTGTGGCTTAACTCATGATTTATACAGTTCTAGTATAATCTTCCTGGTCTTATGTTCAATGCCTTAGCTAACAAAAGAAAGTATCCCAGGTGTCTTCTAGCAGGTAAGAAGATTCTTCAGAGTATGTGACAATTTATTGTGTTATTGCATCTCATTTTCTCTTCCCAGTTCAGCATTTAACACTTCTCTGTATTAAATTTAATTTGCCATTTTTCTGTCCACCTGATGAGTCCATTGATATCTCCCCACAATCTACAACTTATCCTTATTATTAAGCAGTTGACCTTTTCTTTTCAGAAGCATCTAGGAATTTCTTAATGATGCCCCTTAGAATTATGTTTAAACGATTAATATATATCCTTGAACCCTACAGAACCCCAGTGGAAATGACTTTCATGTAAGAAAAGCACACATTGCTCCTTACTTCTTTGTACTGAATCAATTTTCGATTCAACTTGCCACTTTCTCTTGGATCACACGGACTCTTAGTTTTGTGATCTGTAGGCCATTTGGGATCTGTGAGGATGGTGCAAAACAGACAAGCATGACATTTCATGACAGCAGATTTCCTAGATGATGTAGCTACAAGTAGGATAAGACAGTGCAGGGGATAATGCAGACATTTATAATTACAGGCATTCTCTGAGGAGAACAAACGTGAAATATTGGGTGTGGTAAACATTGTGAATGAATACATATTGAGATTTTGATATACTTGAATGTTGATAAGCATCCAGGCCAAAACCCATGTTGAAATCCATGTAGACTTCCTTACTGTCATTGGTGAAGAATGGCAGACAATGAAAAAATATCTTGTATATGTCTTCAAAGTCGAAGACACAAGTTGCATACAGAAATAAATAGAATGAGGTAATCAAAATCAGTGGAGAAAAGGTATGGTAGAAACTTAATGGACTAAAATCTGACAAATCCCACACCTGACATCATACACCAGAAGGTTCTAAAATATACCTTCAGAGTTTGTAGTTGTGCCAGTTATGAATGTCTAAAGTTCCTTAGATTTGGGAATAGTCTCATCAGATTGAAAGTTGGTAAATACAACACTAGCCTTTGCGAAAAGACAGATAAACAAATCAGAGATTGAAGGTCAGTTAGCCTACCATCAGTTGATGCAAAATTGCTGAAACGTATCGTTAAGGAAATCTTTACAATGCAACTTCACTTAGAAAAGTATGTCATGATTATAACAGATCAACATGGTTTTATAAAACTGAAATTTTATTTAACAGTTTTTTTAAAGGATGTAACTAGCAGAATAGATAAAGGAGAACCAGTAGCTGTACTAAAGCTGGATTTCTAAAAGATATTTGGTAAAATGCCACACAAAAGGTTAATAGGCAAAATAAGGATGCATGGAGTTTGGGATAATATATGAGCGAGGAAAGAAGATTGATTCAACAGACAGACGGCAAAAAGTGGGCATAACAGGACATTGAGTTGACAAGCTGCGATCAGCAGAATGCCACAAGGATTAGTACTTAAGCTTCAACTATTTTAAATCAATATTTATGATTTAGGTGAAGAGATAGTTAATACATCTATGTGCTGTTAACACAAATTTAGGTAGAAAGTTAAGCTGTGAGGGATAAGACACACTGCCAAGAGATTAGGTAGGTTAAGTAAGCAGGTAGCAGATGGAGTGTAACATAGGAAAGTGTAAAATTATTCACTTTGGCAGTAATAATAGAAAACTAGGATACTTTTAAAAAGACGTGAAACTGACATGGGCTCAATAAGCAATTATGAAAACAAGTGGCATGTTGGTCTTTACTGCAAGAGGATTGGAGTACAAGAATGAGAAAAAAACATCTTTCCAGACCTGTACAGGATTTTGACAAGACCACACCTGCAATTCTGATCTCTATTATAAAGAAACAGTAAACTTGAATTGGAAGCAGTACAGCAAATGTTCGCTAAATTGGTCCATAGGATGACAGGGCTGTCCCAAGATGCGACTGTCCTTGATTAATTTGTGTCTTTTTACATGACCATTTATGATGTTCATCAAAGTTTTCCAATAATTTACTGAAGCTAAGATGCCTAGCCTGTAGTTACTTGGTATATCACATTTTTTTTAAACAACAGCATAATGCTGGATGTCCATTAATATCAGGACGCTAGCTAGATTTTCAAAATGACAGTTAGAGCCCTTCCAGTTCTGCTCCCTGCTCCTTGGGATAGATTTCAGGTGAACCTGGATGCTTATCAACATTCAGTTATATCAAATATCTTAACATTTATTCATTCACAATGTTTACCACACCCAATATTTCACCTTTCTCCTCAGAGAATGCCTGTAACTACAAATGTCTGTATTATCCCCTGCACCATCTTAACCCACTTGTAGCTACGTCATTTAGGAAATCTGCTGTCACGAAATGTCATGCTTGTCTGTTTTGCACCATCCTCACAGATCCACTTTAGCTCATCTGTAAACACCGTCATCCACCTCAGCTGGGTCCTTTCTGCTGCCTTACATTTTACCATCTAGAAGCATTTTCTGCAGCTTTTCAGGTACAATCAAATGACAGAAATACTGAAATTTTCTTTATCTAGAAGTCATTTTTTAGAAAAGTTCTATTTGTTGTTTCTATTTTAAGCACTTTTCATTTGTCTTATATTCTGTATGTGGAATATGTCTTAGCATCCACACTACAAAGGCCACAATGTCTGGGTTTCCAAAGTACAAAGGAATTTGAACAAAATGTAACTTATCATCAGTTTTTAAACTGATTATAAGTTTGTGCTTTCTCGTTAACAAAGCCTTCATTTTCACAAAACTTTGTCTGTCTATCTATATTCTTCTTCTAACTTCTGCATTACGATTGCTGTCTTATGTTAAATTTCTTCTAAATAGATCAATTTACCTACCTGTTCCTTTGTGACACCAGTTACTCAATCTTCACCGTTGTTTCTTTTATGTAAAACTACTGGCTTCCACTGTTTTTCTCAATTTAATTTTCATATTCAATCCATATACTAAGCTTCTTCAATGTACTTGATTTACACTATTTTTGCAGGGTCTCTTCTGATTTGGTTGTATTAACAGCATATCCCAAGTTTGTTACACCCTTGCCTCCACATTTTACCCCTGGAAGTACCTCTGATTTGGTGATTTTTTTTGATCCATATGCAGATTGAATAATTTTGGCAATAGTACACAACCGTGTCGTACTCCTGTCTTCACTTGAAACAGATCAGATTGTCCACCTTCTAGTCTGCTGCTTGCTATTTGGTCCTAATACAGGCTTTGGATAAATCCCACATCTCTACGGTCAATTTACATTCAGCAGCACATTAATTAGGTTGTGAGGAAAGACTTGATCAAATGTTTTTTTCCAAATCTATGAAGCGTATACAAATGCCTTTGTTTACAACTAGATATTTATAGACCATTGTTCTTAGATTAAATATTTCCTTATTTGTTCCTACTTCAGGCCCAAATCTAAAGATTGCATTCTGCCATTTTCTGCTTCAAATATGCTGATTCTTTCTATTATGATTTTCAAGATCATTTTAATGAGGTAACTTACTAAGCTTGGAACTCTAAAATTATATCACTCCTTTCTTGCAGATTTCTTAGGTGTCACAAGCCCTTGGAATGTGATCCTTTGGTGTATATTTGATCTGTTACCACTTCTATTCATCTTTCTCAAAAGGCTTTTAGATATTCTGTTGTTTTATCTATGCCCAAAGCTATGTTAAAGCAATCTTTAGCTCCGAGATCATTTTATTTAGTCCATCATTTGCCTGTATATTTTCAAGGATCCCTGAAGGAAACTGGTATCATACTGCAAATGGAAACAACTGCGAGGAAAGGAGACACATTTTTACACTACCATTAGACTTCCAGGAGTATAGCTTTTCTTAAAGATTTTCATAATGGATAAATTTAACATTTCTTAGCTTTAATGCGACATTTCATTTTTTCCCCAAATTCTGAATTACATGGCAACATGGTAAGAAAATATGCAATTGTTAGTAAACATACTGATATACCAGTGCTTAAACAAAGTTATTTTGCATTATCTGCATTGGTTTACTGTACCTTTTGTCTAATGAAAGGCAGAAATAAATAGCAAACCTTGCTCTGGTAATTTAACTAGATCCATTATACATCCCAAGCTCCAATATATTTTTCTTCATCTCCCACCTTGACAATTTTGAGATTTACTAAATCCCCCATATCATCACTCCACTTTAATAATTTCTTCCAATATTACATCCTTTTATGTACCGTCTGCTCCTTTATGGCTGAAAACCTTTTTTTTCCACCACTGACAGTCACTTACTGAACTATTCTATTCCTGTTCTCTCCATCCAATTTATCCCTGCATGTTCTGAAGAGGTCATACTGGTCATGAAACATTAGCTCTGTTTCTCTCTCCACAGATGCTGCCAGAACAGAGATTTTCCAGATTTCCAGATTTTTTGTTTTTATTTCAGATTTCTAAATGTGCAGCATTTTGCTTTTGTTCTGCCTAATTTGCTTTCAAAAACCCTCCCAAAACCCATCTTATTGACCCTACCTATGGTTTACATTTGACCCTCTCCACTTTTGTTATTCACAATATTTAGTGTCCACTATATTCTTTCCTTACTACAAAAGGTCTCAATATATCTTCCTGCACATTTATCTATTCTTAACACAACACGATCCAGTTACATTCTTTTGGGAATTGTTCACAAGCAGCTACTTACACGCACTGCAACCAATAAACAACTGCATAATTTAATAACTGTCATGGAATTCAAAGGACAGCAGGATACAGACAACGCTACCACCCCAACCAAAGTATGAATGTCTGAATTAAAGAACCACAGAAAAGTTTCAGCGCAGAAAGAAGTCATTCAAACCATCATATCAGCACTGGCTGAATAATCTAGCTGCCCATGCTAATCCCATTTAGCAGCATTTGGTCTGTAGCCTTGCAAGTTACAGTTCTTTCGGTGCGGATACAGGTTCCTTTTAAATGAGTGAGGGCTTCTGCCTCAACCACCAAGCTGGGCGGCGAATTCCAGATACCCACCACCCACAATATGAAAACGTTTTTCCCTCATGTCCCCTCTAATTCTTCTACCAATTACCTTGAATTTATGCCTACTGGTAATTGGTCTTTTGCTAGATGCTCCTGTCCACTGTACCCAGCCCTTCATTGTATTGTACACCTTGATTAAGTCACCCCTGAGTCTCCACTGTTCTAAGGAAACCAACCCTAGCCTATCCAATCTTTCCACAAAGGTGTGATTTTAAACCCTGCAGTATTATTGCAAATTTCTCCTGTACTTTCTCTTGGGCAATTATTCCCTTTCTGTAATGTGGTGACTAGAACTGTATACAAAACAGCAGCTATGGCCTAATCAGTACCTTATAATTGTCCCAGTATTACATCCCTCACCCAATGAAAGCATCCCATAAGCCTTCTTTACCATCTTATCTATCTGTCTGCCAACCTCAGGGGCTTGTGAACTCTGTGGTCTCACAATACCCTCTCCAGTATTGCGTATTACCTTGTTTTATTTGTCCTCCTCAAATGCAAAGTCTTACTTCTCCGGATTGAATGTCATTCGTCACGCAATTATCAACCTCGTTCATCTACTACCATTAGCACCTCCCGTGTCTTTTGTTCTCAGCACACTCACTATCTGTTCCACTTGCTTCTCCTCCTGTTTTGTCCACATCATAAAAACAATCATTATTCAGCCCCCTTCAGTTCCGAAGATAATACTGAACGCAAAACAAACTTTGCTTCCATCTCGACAGATGTTGCGAGATTTGCTGAGTTTCTTCACCTTGTTTTTATTTCCAATATCCAACATTTGCAGCACCTTGCTTACCTTTCTGCAATCAACGTCCATTTCTCTTCACCAATCACCGTCAACAATCCGGCCAATTTTTGTATCATCTACAAATCTGCCAATGTTGCTCCCCACATGTAAGTCTAAATCATTAATATATTCTGCAAACAGCAGGGAACCCTAAACTGAGTCGTGTGGAGTACCACTGGAAACCCATCATTATCCTTTGTTTTCTGTCACTGAGTCAATTTTGGATCCAACACACCACATTTCCCTGTATCCCATAATTTTTCTTAATAGTGTGTTAGATTGGACCTGGTAATGCTCTAATAAAATCCACTGCACTATCCTCAGCAATTTCCTTGTTACTTCCTCAAAAACTTTTAAGTTACAAGACAGGACTTTCCCTCAATAAAACAATGCTCACTATTCCTAATTAATCTGCACCTCTTCAAGTAACAGTTAATCTGATCTCTCAATATTGATTACAGTAACTGGTCCACCACTGGAGTGAGAGTGACCAGACTATAATTAATCAGTCATCCCTTGCACGCTTCTCAAATAATAATAAAATATTTACATACCTCTAATCTTCTAGTACCTCACTTGCATTTAGTGAGATTGGAAAATGATCCTCACAACATCCACTATATCCTCCCTGGCTTCCTTTAACAGCCTAGGATATAATTCAGAGATAACAAGGTGTAGAGCTGGATGAACGCAGCAGGCCAAGCAGCATCATAGGAGCAGGAAAGCTGACGTTTCAGGCCTAGACCA
>NC_063332.1:129413865-129470939 GCF_021869965.1 Rhincodon typus | reverse complement strand
CGAAACGTCAGCTTTCCTGCTCCTATGATGCTGCTTGGCCTGCTGTGTTCATCCAGCTCTACACCTTGTTATCTCAGATTTTCCAGCATCTGCAGTTCCTACTATCTAGGATATAATTCATCCAGCCCAGTGATTTAGCAACCTTCAAGAAAGTCAGTCCCTCCTGTATTTTTCTCATCACACTTATTTCATCTAATATTTCACATTCCTCCTCTTTAACTAGAATATCTGCATGACCCCTCGCCCTCAACATGACAAGATTAAACACTCATTTAGAACCCCACACACATCTTCTGTAACATAAACAGAAATTGCTGGAAAAGTTCAGCAGGTCTGGCAGCATCAGTGGAGAGAAATCAAAGTTAATATTCTGTTAACACATCTTCTCTATCTGTGCCCTAGTTACTATGTATATTTCTGTTAGGAATCCTCTTGGTCCTGATGTACTGATCAAACATCTTTGGATTTTCCTTAATTTTACCAGACAATATTTTTGCATATTTATTCTTCTGAATAACCAGGCGACTCCAGATTTTGTTCTTTGATGGGATAAGTCGCATTGTGCGCATTGATCTTTCTTTTGAATGCCTCCCATGATTTGCCACTGACTTTCCTGCAAAGTCAGAAGTCACACGACACCAGGTTATAGTCCAACAAGCTTATTTGAAATCACAAGCTTTCGGAGTGCCGTTCCTTCGTCAGCTAAAGTCACTTAACCTCATGACGGAGCAGCACTCTGGGAGCTTGTGATTCCAAATAAACTTGTTGGACTATAACCTGGTTTTGTGTGACTTCTGACTTTGTCCACCCAGTCCAACACCAGCACCTCCATATCATGACTTTCCTTCAAGTTGCTGTAACCAGTCTATTTTTGTTAGTTCTACTTTGTAAAGTTTGCCACTCCTAAACCCTCCCAAATTTTGAACATTTACTTCTATCTGTCGCTTTCCATAATAAAGATAAATCAAATTATATTATGATTATTATCTCCAAAATGGTGATCCACTGCTATTTCATCCACCTGGCCAGCTTCCCTCCCTACCACTAAATCTAGAATTGGCTCTCTCTTGTTGGGCTTGTTACGTGCTGGCTAATGAAGTTCTCTTGAATGCAGATCAAGAATTTTACGCCTTATCTGCCCTTTGGGCTTTTGTATCCCTGTTGATATTTAGATGTCACAAATTATTATTTAATAGTCACAAACTATTATTGCCCTACTGTTTTTATAAGTAGTAAGCAGTAAATTTTAATAAATTCAGTATTAGTTACATTGGCACATTGTTCAAGCCATCTTTCTGATGGAGTAACATGATACATACTATAAAAGGATAAACATTGTTTATAGAAAATTAGAGTGCACCTTCTCACCTTTGGTTTACACGGAGGTTATTCTGCTTCAAGAGTGCTAGGAAATCATTAAGGATCCAACCAATCACTTTCCTTGGATTAGCTTCAGTCTGTTCCACAACAGTTTCAAAAAATTGTACAAGTCCATCTTCATTCTGTGAAACAAAGTAAGAAAGAAAAATGCAAAAGCTTCACAACATATTCTACATTTTAATTTTTTTGTTTGATATTTCCCCCCCAACCTTCCATATCAAAGGCCATGAGAAAAATATATGGAAAAAACCTGGTGAGGGAGATAATGGCAGTTTGCTATGTTACTAATAATAATAATGCCAGAAAACTAACATGGGCCAGTTGTAGGTTTCCTTCCCTCTCTAGCTAAAATTAGCCAACACACTACAGACCATGTAATAAGTCTGTATGGCCAGGTTCTGTCATTTAGCCAGTTGGAGACTTTGTTTCTGCTCGTTTTAAAAAAGCATCCATCAGAAATGAAAAACAGTAAGTTTCAATTACAATTGAAATTAAAATAGATTCATTTATCAAAAATGTCAATATATTTGATAATATTGCAACATAAAATATAGACGCTCCAACTAATGCAACAAAAGGACAGTACAGCATTCTGAAGAAAACAGCACATCGATTCAATGTTTTTAAAGTTTCACACTACCCTAGCAGCTTCACAGGATCTCCATCATGCTCCTTGTCCACAATGGGAACAAAACGCCAGTGTAACTCGGCAAATATTTGAATTTCTAACAAAATATTTATATTTCCTTTTTGTTACAAAGCTGGTGCATCATTTCCCCCATATATCTTTTAACTGAGAATACTGACCAATACCAGGTTCAAGTCCCACCTGTTTCAGAGGTGTGTCATAATATCCCTGAACAAGTTGATTAGAAAATGGCTTTTTCTAAAATGTTTATAAACTTCAGACTAGAAAAATTCACTGAGCCCCTCAAGAGTAACCATGGAATGCTTCACTTGAAGAGGGTCCTGGAATTCCAGACAGCAATAATTCAAAGCGAGAGATGCCAATCAAAAAACTGAAGTGTGATTTCCTTTGGTTACAAAGATAATTAGGGGCTGTTTAGTCTTCTTAGCAGAAAATTATCTGTGTCCAGACTCTGGACATGACATGAGATGAAAGAAAGGCATCTCTGCACAAAAGGCATGAAGCTTTGAGGAATATGTAAGAAAGTAGGATAAAAGAAGTGCTGATGTGCTTGGGGTTTGAGTTACACTGTACTAAAAAGTCTGCTGTGAAGGTACACAGCTAAGAACTTCCATCAGACATTCCTGCAAGTGCAAGTAACAACGAATAAAGTCTCTCTCACTGTCTGATCAGTCGAGCAATCAAAGCCACTATTGAAGGAAACTGGACAAATTCCTTTCAGCTAACTTCAAGGATGTCCAGACAGTTAACCAATTGCCAACATTAGAGCTGCCAGAATAATCCAAATTAATAACCACGATGTTTCACAATCTATTACAAAGAAGCCACAGATGAATTTGAATGTTCTCTTTTTATTGACCTGCACCTTTTGGACTCACCTCTCATTTCTAATCCGTGTGTGTCGGTTATATTACATTTTCTTGCATTTTAGTAGTCAATAAATCCACATTTTTCTTTATGTAAAGACAGTCTGGTTAAATTGGTTATTATTGAAACATAAATACATTTAGATTGGGAAATTATATCCATGAGGGCAGGGATCCTTTTTTTAAACTAACCTTGTTGCAACCAAACAAGGGAGGAGTTGAATAAAGAAAGGGAGTCAGTTCACTCCTCTTCACATGAAAGCATTACCATTTGGGGGTACCCCATATGGAATCAGAATGATTTTCCAGGGAATGTTCATAAGAAATCCCATTAGTTCCCATTAGTTGATGGTACAAGAACTCAGGGATAGAGATTTAAGATTCTGAGCAAGAGATACAGGGAGTTGTGAAAAGCATTTTTTATACAGCAAGAGATAATGACATGGAACACACTGTCACCAAGAAACTGAAAGCAGAAACAATCAATGACTTCAAAAGGAAACTGGATGGGCTGTTGAAGGGTTAAAAAAATTGGATAGCACTGTAGAGATTAAGTGGGGCTGGCTGATTTGATTTGCAGGCAACCACCATAAATTCAGTGAACCAAATGGCCTCTTTTTGTGCCTTGAATGACTTCTGTGCTCCCTTATCTCTCCTGGCCAGCTTGCAAACTTTGTAAACATAACTGAAACCATAAGACGCAAGAGCAGAAGTAGGGCATTCAGCCCATCAAGTCTGCTCCGCTATTCAATGATACCATGGCTGATCTGACAATCAATAACCCCTTTCCTGTCTTTATCCCATAATCTACAATTGCTTCACTGAGATCTGGATATCCTAGTTTTGAATAAACTTTATAGCCTGGTCACAACAGCCCTCTGCAGTAAAGAAGTTGACAGATTTACAACTCTTTGAGAGAAGAAATTCCTCCTTATCTTGGTGTTAAATTGTGAGCTCTTATTCAGAGATTATGCCCTTTGGTCCCACACTCCCCTACAAAGGGATACAACCTTTACAACATCCACCCTGTTCAGTCTCTGTAAAGTCTTGTATTTCAATAGGGTCGCCTCCGACTGTGCAACAAAATTTCTATTGTTCGCTTCCTAACTTCTATCAATCCTGCATGACCAATATCATTACATTCAATGAACTACGCTGTCTTCTTTTTCTGGAAATGCCTTGACTTCAAAATCCTCATCCTAATTTTCAAATTTCTACAAGGGCTCACTCCCTATTTTTGTAAGGTTCTCCAATCCTAAAGCCTTCCAAAATCTCAGAGGTCTTCAAATTCTGTCCTTTTGAGCATTCTTGATTCACCACTGAGTCTAAACTTTTGCAATTTCCGCCCCAATCCTCTCCGCCTCATCATTCTCCGTGAAGATATTCCTTAAAACCTACTTCTCACCTGTCTTAATACCTGGGATATTCTGTTACATTAAAAGCCCTATACAAATGCCAATTAGTGTTGCTGTAAAGAGTCGCTGTTTAAAAATAGATTATTTGTAGGGTACTATAATTAACCTGCAATCCTTAAAGAAAAGAGTGAATGTATTTCCAAGCACACTGGATAAGAATAGAATAATACTCAGCTGTGATATGCCCTAATTTTGAAGACTGCACCAATACTAATTCAACTGATATCTTTTATCCCAAATAATTTAAAAATTACTAATACTGTCCCAAATAAATACCATTTAAATTATTTATTGGGTGACCATGAGGTTAAAACATCATCTTTTACTTTTTGACTGATAGAAACAAATGTATTGCAAAGACATCTTTTCCAATATGACAGTACATAAAGATACAAAGCACTTATGCATAAAACACATCACTTGCAAATGAAGTCTGCCAGGTTTTTGTACTAAATCTGTGGCTGGAAAATGTTTACGGGTTCTTAACAATAGAATCTGTGAAAGTTATTTTGAGAAGCATTTTCTGGTGTTTTATTGGGATCAGAATTTCAATTAAGTTACATTCCAAAAGTAAACCAACTCTTGTTAACCACCTTGTCAATGGCAGTGATCAACATGTCAGTGGAATTTTGAGATGGCAGCAGCTTTGAAATTTTACAAACAAGGATGGAATTGCTAGAGTGACTGCCAGTTGGTGCATCAGTTCACGTAAAAATGGAACGCAATAACTGGAACCAAATTCAGAATTATTTATACAAACACATCAACAAAAAAACAGGATGGGCCTTAAACTTGGTCTGCCACTTGATAATATTATGACTGATCTGATTATAACCACAAATCCATTTTCCTGCCTACTCCTAATAACATTTCATCCACTTGCTTACCAAGCATTCACCTATTCACCTCCACTTCCATCTTTTCAGGAAGATGGCACCAAAGACTCATGACCTCAGAGAAAAAAAATGTACCCTGTTTCTTAGTTAAATGGATTATGCCTTATTTTTAGACAGTTCTAGATGGTCCCACAAAAGGAAACACCCTTTCCACATCTACGTTGCCAAGATCCCTCAAATTCAAACAAGTTTTAATGAAGTTGCCCCTTATCCTCCCAAATTGCAGCAGAATAAGCCTAGCCTGTCCAGCCCTTCCTTGTGAGACAACCCACCTATTCAGGTATTAATCTGGTAAACCTTCTCTGAACTGCTTCGAACACATTTACATCTTACTTAAATAAGGTGACATCAATAATATACACAGTAAGTCAGACGTAGTTTCACTAACGCCCTGCATAACTGAACATAATTTTCATACTTTAGCATTCAATTCCTCTCATATTAAATGATTACATTCTATTAGCTTTTCTAAATACTCGCCATAGCTGCACACAAGTCTTTTGTGTTTTACACACAAGGGCATTCAACTCTCTTTGCAACTGAGCTCTGGTTTATAAGAAACATGTATTTACGAAAATAAACCATATACTGTGAATCTTAACATTAAATACAAGTACTTACCACTAATGTGAAGCTGTGTTCAGCAAGAATATTGTACTTTTCCACCAGTCTTTTTCTTTTAGCATTAGGTAGCTCAGGTAGCAGCTCACGAATATGGTCAATATTCACCACTTGTTCAGGATTTACATTAGTAGATAGATTTTCATTGTCATAAATAACGAGTGGAGGCAAATTTGGTTCCGGCATGAATCTTAAACATTTTAAAGATGTTAGCAAATTGAAACCTCTCAGGATTAATTTTTAAGTCGTTTAATCTTGAATAAGATAAATATTGAATAGAAGGCTTAAAAAATCAGTTTTCACAACCGTGCTTCTCAATTCCTAAAATTAATTATTAAATGTCCAGTTATTGGCACATCACTGTATAATGTTAATCTTGCACTGCTCCACATATTAAGGATATGCAATTTTTATTTACAAATGTTAGAGCATCTAATCAAAATATTGGATAAAATGAATGTGCACAGTTTAACACTTCCATTTGCAAATCAAATAATTTTTTTTCCAATTTACAAATTTAATGTACATAAAGACTGCTTGCTGGGAAGCAAGAAAATTTTAGCTAAAATCAACATTGGCTCAGTGTTTGACTGCATATCCTATTACCTCCAAGTGTTTCATGTAATCATCATGTATCAACAGTATTTCAAGAATGAACACTGAAACAAGTCCAGTTCTTTTAGTTTCTATCTTCTTCTTTTCTGCTTTAATTCTTTGTGATTGTGAAAGTTCTCAACCTCAATGACAAACATTGCCAAAGGTTTAGTGTGCTAGCATCTAATGACTTTTGCAGTATCTTTTTCAATATTGCAATCAGAAAAGCTCTGAAACAGTCTGTATTCCTGATGGTTTCTCCTGCCATATGAAAGAAAGATAGTAATGGAAGAAATCCTAATGATGAAAACTGTAACTTCAAGTTTATCATTTGTGGCTTGAAACTGCACTGTTATTTACCATAAGGCAATGGATTCAGAGAGAAGTTGGAATACGGCAAAGGCATTTTCAGAAATAGGCTACACTATTTACAAATTATTAGCAATTTCCTTTTCAAGTAAATATAAAATATTATGTTTGACCTAAAAGTAAAATGTAAAATACTCTTACTAAAATACATGTGAATGATAAAATATGCAATAACTAATTGTAACAGATAATGAATGGCCTTGTTAGATTATACTCTGCAAGGATAAATATCAAGCCATTTTGAATTGAGCAGAGATTGAACCTCCTGAGGATAACAAAGGAACATTTTTCTTTAGGTTACCACACGTTCAAAACAAAGA
Source organism: Rhincodon typus (assembly GCF_021869965.1). Classification (NCBI taxonomy): domain Eukaryota; kingdom Metazoa; phylum Chordata; class Chondrichthyes; order Orectolobiformes; family Rhincodontidae; genus Rhincodon; species Rhincodon typus. The sequence goes on along the minus strand of NC_063332.1, from coordinate 129,463,829 downwards.
AAAAAGAATCAGGAGTTCAATATTCATTTTATACATTCTCTATAATTAATCCTAATTACCTATAGTCTTGCTTTCCCTCTTTGTCTCTCATAGATATGGTCTGCCTGAAAATCATTAAAACATTAATTATTAAGACATTTCCACAAAATTTACATCTTAGCCAAAATATTATTTTCTAGAATCTAATATATTCATGTCTTTAAAATCGTCGTCATCTCAATTTATCAAAATACAACTACACAGTTCTGTTTTGGTCACTAAATAAAATATTCTAATTGGTGGCCCAATAGAGCATTATGGTTCTCCAGTACTCATTATTAGATATTATGGAACTTTCCACTTTGGAACAAGTAGCATTTTTCCAATAGATTAGTGGATAAGTATGATGTATGGTAAGGGTTGGAACCAGAAGCTCCAAGGCTTTGTTGCTAGGCTATGCAATATGGGCGTTGTCAGTTTCTACAATTGGCCTGAATTTCACTGGACTGATGTGGTAGTAGGCTGAAGGACAAGCAGTAAGCAGCCACTCCTCATCACCAATGATTGGTGGTAATTTCCCGTTCACTCACAAGCATCTTCAAATAATTATGACAGAAAAACTGTCAGAGGAAGTGCAGAAACTAAGTTTTAAAAAGTGCATCAACCCAACTGTGTGTGAGTGAGAATGTATCTTAAAGTGGTCTTAATCTATGACTAGCTGTTTGAATGTGAGCAACTAATATTCCGCACTAGAGATAAAGACGGGCAAAGATTCTACATTCTTAGTATTAAGGATGGCATTGACATAGTTTCTCAGCATAATGAGGATAAAAATGGAGTCTATGTAATGTTGAGACATAGGAAACAAAACTGAACTGTTGCTGAAAATGAGCATGAGGATCATGATGTATGATTAGCAGGTAGAGCAAAGTCATTTGCCAAGACTGTAGAGGGCAGCCAGCACTAAACACACTACTTAGTGGGTGCATACATCATGAGGGTATCCAAGCTTAATAATGGCTAACAACATTTAAAACTACACATAACTAGATGATATAACAGTTCTCAGCTCACTAAAGGCTAAGACTGTAAACATGAACTGCTGCTGAGGGCTGTGATGAAGATTTTGATGGACGGTCTACAGAAAAAGGCTGATGCTTTTGTGCACAGAAATGCATGGTGAACTGATAGGTCAAAAGGCCTGCAAAACAGTCAAGAAGCATGAGGTGTTCAACATCAGCCTTGCACAAACTTTTGTGAAAAACCTGCAGCCTATTCTTTTCAACTAGAATATAGTGACCAATCCTATTATAACTATGGACCAGACGCCCCAGCCTCAAATGGTGATGATCCACTGTTGTCAAGTAATTGGAGGCTACTGCAGCAGATATGTGCAAAAGAACTCGAGAGTGTCACAGCAGTTCAACAATCTGTCCTTTAATACATTATTGGCATTGCTGAGGTGCAAACTTACAGGAGCAGTAATGGTTCTGCAGAGAATGAACTTCAGATTTATGACATTGGGAGAGGCGGTGGCTCAGAGTCTTGGATTATGGGGACTTGGGTTTGAATCCCACCACAGCAGATGGTGGAATTTGAATTCGAAAAAATTGAAACCATTGTCAATTGTCATACAAACATATCTGGTTCACTGATGTCCTTTTGGGAAGGAAGTCTGCTGCCCTTATCTTGCCCAGCCTACATGTGACCCGAGACCTGCAGCAAAGTAGTTGATTCAGAAATGTTATGAAATGACCTTGCAATACATTCAGTCACATCCAAACCACTGAAATGTCTCAAAAAAGGAAACTGGATAGTCCACCTGGCGCAACCTGGGCACGAGAAATGACAACAGCAATCTCAGCCTTGTAGACCCCTGCGAAGTCCTCGTTGCAAGCATCTGCGGACTAGTATCAAAACTGAGACAGCTGTCTCATTGACTAGTGAAGAAACAGTTTTTCATAGTCACGTCTCACAAAATCACACTTTCCAGGCACCACCATCACCATCACCATCTCTGGGTATGTCCTGTCCCATCAGCAGAACAGAACCAGTAGGGGTGGTAGAACACTGGTACACAGTCGTGAGGAGTTAACCTGAGAGTCCTCAACATTGATGACATGAGTCATGGTACCAGGTCAAACTTCGGCAATGAAACCTCAAACACATTATCATGTACCCCTTTAACACCATGCCTCTAGGAATTCCTGTGCGTGTTTATGTTTGGCTTGGGCTACAGTGGTTACCTTGTCCCAGTGAAGGCCATCAGTTTAACTGGGACAAGGTAACCATAGTAGCCTAAGCCAAACATAGACACGTGCAGGAATTCCCAGAGGCACGGTTCACCAACGGTAATGGAATCAACAAACATACAGAATTGGACCCCATATACAAACCCCCACAGAACAAAACCGGAAATGACACTACTCACCATAACGGACCGGACAGTATAAATTACAAGCGGAGTAGAACAACATCGCTTCATCGGAGGCCTCACTGATGATGTCACCTAGCATGGTGATGAAACATCTGAACGAAAACAAGCCAGTTCGGCAGGCAAGTCAACAACCTCATGGCTGCCTACTCTTTCCCTATTCCCCCTTTTAGAGTTTCTCGTCTGTGTTGCTTCTGTTTCTTCACCCTTTCATGCTGTTGGCCAAGACAGAATAGAAACATCTGCATTATGACTGGGAGTAGCATCCTTGAAGTCAGAACCAAGGCCTTCATCACATGCCACACTGTGATCTGCAAAGTTCAACAACTTTAAATAGCAGTGCCAATCAACAAACAGTCCCAAGTTTTTTGAGAAGGTTTGTAGCTCGGGTTGTGGATGAGGTTGTAGACTTGCTCGCCAAGCCGGTGTGTTTGGTTGCAGACATTTCATCACCCTTCTAGGTAACATCGGTAGTGTGCCTCTGGTGAAGCATTGGTGTTCTGTCCTGCTTATTATTTACAGGCCTTGGTTTGCTGGGGTGGTTGGCATTACTTCTGGTTCTGTTTTTCAGTGGTTTGTATATCAGGTCCAGTTCAATGTGTTTGTTGATGGAGTTCCGGTTGGAATGTCAGCCTCCAGGAATTCCCTGGCACGTCTTTGCTTGGCTCATGCTATTATGGATGTGTTGTCCCAATCAAATTAGTGTCCTTCTTTGTTTGTGTGTATTGAAACCAGTGAGAATTGGTCATGTCTCTTGGTGGCTAGTTAGTGTTCATGTATCCTTATTATCAGTTTTCTTCCAGTTTGGCCTATGTGATATTTTTCACACCTTGTATGGTATTTTGTAAATTATGTTAGTTTTATTGGTTGTGGGTATGGCATCCTTTACATTCGTCAGTAGCTGTTGCAGGGTGGTTGTCAGTTCGTGGGCTACCCTGATAACTAGGGGACTGAGTAGTCTTGTGGTCATCTCTGATATGTCTCTGATGTACGCTGGGGTGATTAGGATGTCTGGCTGTGTTGTGTCTTCTTGTTGTAGTCTGTTGCGGAGGTTACAGCAGCTAATGAAATTCTACCATGCTGCTAATTAAATTTCAATTCAGTCAATAAAAATCTGGAATTGATAGCTTGTTTGTCTCAGTAATGGTGTCCATGAAACATCAGCAATTGTCATTAAACAAACTCATATGGTTCACTGATATCCTTGTAATCCAGTTCTACAGTTTAGTAAGTTAAGTACGAGCAAACGTTGTTGGTTTTGTCAGAAGCCTCATTCCATCAAAGAATTAAAAAAAAGACAGAAAAAGGACCAAAATGATAATATAATCTATCCTCTCAGAAGTACAACCACTAGAAATATCCGCATCAATGGCAAAATGACAAATAGATTTGCCACAATAAGCTCAGCATTTGCCTGTTTATGGAAGACTGTGGACGAAACAAGGTATCAAACTTATTATAAAACCAGCCATATATAAACCAGTAGTAATAGCCAGCTCCTAAATGCCACAGAAATATTAACTACCTACCCCTGATATATTAAGTAGTTGAACATGCTCCACATGATATACATTTGGATCATCATGAGCATCTAATTGGAAGACAATGTCCATCACTGCGATACCTCACAAAGTAGAAATGACTGGAATGAAGCACTCAACAACAGACCTCATGTCAAATGAAGAGGGCATGTAGTACACAAGTATTGACAATAAAATCCCTAAGATAGTTACGCATTTAGAACTTAATCACAGACACCAACTACAAAGCAACCTGATAGCAAGGTTCAAAGATTCCTTGAAGGCAAACTTTGTCACTATGGACTGACAGAAAAATGGCCAAGGAACAGAGAGATCATCAGTATTGGTGTTGCCTACTCCAACAGAAAATATTACAGGCATCTGAGTTCAAAAAGCAAGCTAGAAAGACCAATCAGACTCAAGGAAATCAAAGTACTTCTCCATGCCCATATTGGGGAAAGCCATACAGGTATGCAATAGGACTTGACAGCCATGTTAAAAATCACATCCCTTTGAAAGGAAACCTATGATGATTCATTGTGTGTCTTCTGTTCCACACGTGGTTAATAATTTTACTTGATTCTGGAAAATGTTTATTTGATTTTTAATTTTCTGTTCCAATTTCAAAGAAGATTTCAAAAGGAAGAAATTTCACAAGATACACTGGGCAGCTGAGAATTATTTAAGTGCCAGGACATATACACTACATTAAAATTGCTAATGTGGATCTGAAATCATTGACATTATTAACAAAGAGCTGTTCATCCATTACTACTGTGCTAAGGAAGTGTAGCTTAAATGTAGTTCAATAGATTACCATACGTCGCTTTACTGTCACTAGCTACTTATCATCTGTTAATTGGAACAAATCTCTTCTACAGTTTATCTACCATGACAAATATCAAAGCTTTTGTATGCTTTATGAACTCTAGATGACAAAATTATAATTAGGATACCCAGATTAAATTTTACTAATATGGGTTCCTATTCAATCCCTTGGGTCACAATAGATGACCAGTTATTCTGATATATATCATGGCAAATGAAGAGTGCCTTATGGAAACATTTTGTGACTCTGAGCACATTACAAAATCTGAAAATCATAAGAGCTACATATTCAATGTTAATTTTTTTCTGCTTAATTACATATAAATACTTCTGCAAAACTAGTTCTCGTCCTCACCCTCAACAACTTCTCTTTCAATTCCTCACACTTCCTACAGACAAAGGGGGTGGCCATGGGTACCCGCATGGGCCCAAGCTATGCCTGCCTCTTTTTAGGTTACGTGGAACAATCCCTCTTCCGTACCTACACTGGCCCTAAACCCCACCTCTTCCTCCGTTACATTGATGACTGTATTGGCGCTGCCTCGTGCTCCCATGAGGAGCTCGAACAGTTCATCCACTTCACCAACACCTTCCAACCCAACCTTAAGTTCACCTGGACCATCTCTAATACCTCTCTGTCTCCATCTCTGGCAACCACCTAGAAACCAATATCCATTTCAAGCCCACCGACTCCCCAGCTACCTAGAATACATCTCCTCCCACCCCCCTCCTGCAAAAATGCCACCCCCTATTCCCAATTCCTTCACCTCCGCCGCATCTGCTCCCAGGATGAGGCATTCCACTCCCGTACATATCAGATGTCCTCGTTTTTCAAGGACTGCAACATCCCCCCCCTCAGTGGTCGAGAATGCCCTCGACCGTGTCTCCCGCATTTCCTGCAACTCATCCTTCACATCCCTTCCCTGCAATAACAACCAAAACAGAATCCCCCTCATCCTCATGTACCACCCCACCAACCTCCGGATCCAACGCATCATCCTCCGACACTTCCGCCATCTGCAATCCGACCCCACCACCAAAGACATTTTTCCCTTCCCCACCCTTATCTGCTTTCCGGAGGGACCACTCTCTCCGTGACTCACCCTTATCTGCTTTCCACAGGGACCACTCTCTCCATGACTCCCTTGTCCGCTCCACACTCCCCTCCAGCCCCACCACATCTGGCACTTTTCCCTGCAACTGCAGGAAGTGCTACACCTGCCCCTACACGTCCTCCCTCACCCCCATCCCAGGCCCCAAGAAGACTTTCCACATCAAGCAGATGTTCACCTGCACATCTGCTAATGTGGTATACTGCATCCGCTGTTCCCATTGTGGTCTCCTTTACATCAGGGAAACCAAGCGGAGGCTTGGGGACCGCTTTGCAGAACACCTATGCTCGGTTCACACTAAACAACTGGACCTCCCAGTCGTGAACCATTTCAACTCCCCCTTCCATTCCTCAGACGGCATGTCCATCCTGGGCCTCCTACAGTGCCACAACGATGTTACCCGAAGGTTGCAGGAACAGCAACTCATATTCCGCTTGGGAACCCTGCAGCCCAATGGTATCAATGTGGACCTCACAAGCTTCAAAATCTCCCCTCCCCCTACCGCATCCCAAAACCAGCCCAGCTCGTCCCCGCCTCCCTAACCTGTCCTTCCTTCCACCTATCCCTTCCTCCCACCTCAAGCTCCACCCCCATCTCCTACCTACTAATGTCATCCCGCCCCCTTGACCTGTCCTCCCTGGACTGACCTATCTCCTCCCTACCTACACTCACCTTTACTGGCTCCATCCCCGCCTCTTTGATCTGTCCGTCTCCTCTCCACCTATCTTCTCCTCTATTCATCTTCTATCCACCTCCCCCTCTCTCCCTATTTATTTCAGAAACCCCTTCCCCTCCCCCATTTCTGAAGAAGGGTCTAGGCCTGAAACGTCAGCCTTCCTGCTCCTCTGATGCTGCTTGGCCTGCTGTGTTCATCCAGCTCTACACCTTGTTATCTCATCTCATATGAAGATTTGTTATCTGAAATATTAATTTAAAGATATCACTGACAATACTTACATCTTGGACTTTGAGAAAATTATTTTGCATAGCAAAGGAAATGCTGGGAGCAAGGAGAAAATGTTACTTTTACAAAGAACTCGATTTGCTTGACAGAAGTCTACAATCTTAAAGACAGCTGCAACACAGCTATTGCATTTAACACAGGGCTAACAGATTATGTTCTACTTCTCTGAAACCCCTCTCAAAGTGTGCGAGTTGAAAACCTACTCTGATGCCTCATAACCAAAACTGAAGGGCTCCTAGAGGAAATTTTGAGCTCTACACCACTGTTGCCAGAAAAGTACATTAAGCTAGCCATAACTTATTGAGGAAGACTCCCCAGTGCCAACAGCTTGTGTGCAAAGGTATTTTGACTACAACTAACACATCAAACGTCTGAGGGGTGGAAAGCTTCAGAGCATCCCAGAGGTCAGGGGACAGCTGGAAAAGATATGCTTAGCAACAGTGGAACAATGAAGACCAGGGATGCAGAAGAGGTCAGACTTGGACGAGTGCAGGGATCACAAAGCAATGTTTGGTTGGAGACGCTGTTGGATGAGGCCATGGAGAACAAGGTGAGAAGTGTAAAACTGAGGAATTGCAGGTCCAAGAGGCAATGTAGGTAATTGAACACAGGTGTGATGTCAGATTATGCCTTGATGTGAATAGAGGCAGCGAGACTTTGAATAGTGTATGTTTGTGGGGAAGGCCAGCCAGTAAAGCATTTAAATTGAAGTTAGAGGTAACAAAAGCATGGATAACGGTTTCAGCAGCAGAGCTATATTGATCAATCACATGAATCCATGTATATAACTCATTTCTAAAAAAATTTTGACAACACTACTCAAAGATAATCAATAAATTTTCCCTGAAGTCCTAGAACAATATTCCTTCAACTATTACGAGCAAACGTTATTCACTTTGCTGCTGCTTATACAAATTTGTGTTACTACAGTCAATATAATTCACTGTATATAAAACAGAGATTTTGAGAAATGTGATAAATTGTTTCATAAATGAAAACCTTTTCTCTTTCTGTTAACCTTGCTAAAGATCTCTGTTTTTAAGCTACAATTTAAATAAGTCGACAACTGATTAAATTAATTAAACTAAATTAAACTAGATTGACAAAGGGTTGGGAATTTGAGTGAGAACTCATTGGAGGAAAGCAAAAACTTATAAGTAGAAAAGTAATAAGTGAAATTATAAAACTGATGAACATAAATGTGGTCTCATTACAAGTAGCAGCAGGAGAATCTACAGTGGAGAGGATGGAAATGGCGAAGAAACTTAATTATTTTGTGTTTGTCTAAACAGAAGATATAGACAATCTCTTAGAAATACTGGGCAACCAAGGGACTTGTAAAACTGAAGAACAAAAATAAATTAGTTTTAGGAGAGGTAGTGGTTGTAAGTTAACTGGTTAGAGATTAATAAAATCCCTAGACCAGATGAGCTACATCCCAGAGTGTTGAAGAAAGTGGCTACAATTTAGTGGATACATTCATGATTATTTTTTACAGTTCTATAGGTTCTGGAAAGGTTCCTGCAGACTGGAAAATAGCAACTGAAACCCCATTATTTAAAGGCGGGGTGGGAAATGGACAACTCCAGATTCGCTAGTTTGACATCACTAACAGGGAACATTTTACAATCTAATGGGGAGGAGGAGATAACTGGGCAGTTAGGAAAGAATGATAAAATTGGGCAGAGTCAACACAGATTTTTGAAAGGGAAATCATATTTGAAAAACCCTCTGGGAACTTTTTTGAGGATTTAATTGTGGCATAGATAAAGGAGAACCAGTAAGTGTGGTTTATTTAGATTTACAAAAGGCATTTGATAAAGTCTCACACAGGAGATTAATAAATAAAATTACAGCATATGGGACTGGAGTAACATACTTCTGTGCATCGATCCGGAAGGTCAAAGCAAGCCAATTGATCTTCTGGTTCCGGAAACTTCTACCAAGCATGGACATAACAGGATTGCAAAGCAGCAGAAAGAAATAGAGGGAATGGAGCTAGTATGGGCTGAGAATATGTGAACATATTGGGACTGGTACCCAAGTTGGGAGAACTATCCCACAGGTCATTTGATCAATACCTGAAGTCCAATAAGTATGACATAGCCAAACTGTTCTGTTTTTTTACGTTTGAATAAATTTTCAAGATGGGAGGCTGTTATTAATGGTGCACAGCAACATATAAGTGCTTGTCTACAGCTGTTCACAATCTATATAAATGATCTGATGTGGGGGCCAATTGTAATATTTCCAAATTTGCCGATGCCACAAAATTGGATGGGAATGTAAGTTGAAAGGAGGCTTCAAATGACCTAGGGCAAGTTAAGTGAATGGGCAAGAACATGACAGATGGACGTGAAGTTATCCACTTTGGTAGAAAAAAACATAAAGGTAGAATATTACTTAAATGGAGAGAGGTTGGGAAGTATTGATGGCCAAAGAGAAGCAGGTGTTCATGAGGCACTAAATGTTGGCATCCAGGCGCAACATCAACAAGGATGGCAAATAGCATGCTGCCCTTCACTGTAAAGAGATTTGAATACATAAGTAAATATATCTTGCTGCAATTGTTTGGAGCCTTGGTGAAACTCCACTTGGAATATTATGTACAACTTTGGTCTCCTTATTTAAAGTATGTTACACTAGCCATACAGTACAACAAAGGTTCACTAGACCAATAGTCATAGTGGGGTTGTCTTATGAGGAAAAACTGAGGAAATTTGGCCTGCATTCTCTACAGTTTTAGAGAATGAAAAGTGATCTCATTGAAACTTTCATAATCTGTACAAAGTGTGATAGGTTGGATGTGGATAGTATGTTTGTCCTAGCTGGTGCATCTACAGCCAGGGGATATAATCTCAGATTAAGGGATAGGCCATTTAAGATTAAGACAAGGGGGAGTTTCTTTCTGATGAATCTTTGGAATTCTCTACCAAGACGCCATGGAACATTAACAAGACAGAAACCAATAGATTTCTGGAGACTGATGACATCAAGGGGTATGGAGGTAGACTAGCAAAGTGGTAGATGATCAGTGCTAACCTAACTGAATGGCAATACAAGCTTGACACCCATTCCTATGGTTTTCTCAGATAAATTAATAAAACATCTTAAATTAACAGATGCAATAACTAGTGGATGCTACTGAACACTCTGCCTTTACCTCTCATAGGAATTCACAGTTTTTTTTAACTTCTGGTTCTTAATGTGTCTTTCATTTGGAACTTCACTAACATTTTCCTGAAAGTTCAAGTGTCATAGTCAACTCACAGACTTGAGACTGGAAATGGACACAAAATAATAAATTCAGAATGTTTATTTCAAATATTTAAAAGTAAAAAAAAAAAGAACAGTTTGGTTATGTCATACTTACAGGGCTTTGTTCAAATGACCTGTGGGACAGTTCTCCCAACTTGGGTACAAGTCCCAGGATGTAAATGATAAGTACTTTAAGAAAAACCTGAGTTGAGATTACTCAGATGATGCTGGGCCGTTGCCAATAGGTCTGACTGATCTAAGATGTATATGACAGTTAAAGAAATGGAGAAGGGAAGTAAAAGTATTACTTTTAATTAAGTGAGATTAAGTCAAGGATAAGGAAACAAACATAAATTTAGCAAGGTAATTGTTTCATGCAATGACTAGTCAACGTATGGAATGTACTTTCAAAGAAACATGAACTATTTTAACATGCAAACCACATGCTAAAATAGGGAATCTTTCTTAATGTATAAACCAAAATGCAATAATGACTTGCCTCATCCTTAACTATTTTGTGATCTTGCCCTTTCTAATATGTGCTGAATGTTCTTGTCGTGCTGAAAGCTAATAAAATTTAACTTAAAACTGCAGGAGAACTAAAGACTTCACTTTATCATCAATGAAATGGATTCCTGTCATAGCTTAGCAATTTGATGCAAAGACTAACTCAGTCTTATACGTAGAAGAGTCTGAACATGCTTCATGATCCGTGCTGAGTTAGCTGATTTCAGTTACAGCAGTGAAAGGACATCACAAATGACATTAGGATATAATAACTAGAACAGAGAAGACTCCAGTTGATGACGTGCTTATGTAGGCATCAGCTGAGACAGTATTGTGCTTCGCTGTAAAGTGTTTGCAGTTAAATAGCCCAGCAGCATGCACTGCCTTTTGGGTGCACTATATGTGGGAGTATCTATCAAAAGGTTAACAAATTCAAAAAAGGAATAAAAATCATGCATCACTCCCTTCCCCCTCTTCAGGTAACAGATAAATAAATAAATAAACAAACAAACAAATAAAAAAAACTCAAGGTGTAAAATGATTATTAACAAATGATTGCCCTGCACTTTTTATAAAGAGAGTTAGACTTTGTATCATATCCACCTATTCCATCTTTAATAACATATAAGGCATAACAGGTTGGATTTATATAGTTCCTTTGATGTAGAAAGTAACACACTTAAGGATTTCCAGAGACACAATTAAATATGTTAAGAGAAAGCAGAAGTAGTCAGAATAGGCAAAGAAAAGCTTAACAAGGTCACTTTTTCAAGAACAGTCTTAATGGAAGGGCTGGCACGGTGGATCAGTGGTCAGCACTGCGGCCTCACAGCGCCAGGGACTCGGGTTCAATTCCATCCTCGGGCGACTGTCTGCGTGAAGTTTGCACATCCTCCCCGTGTGTGCGTGGGTTTCCTCCTGGTGCTCCGGTTTCCTCCAAGATGTGCAGGCTAGGTGGACTGGCCATGCTAAATTGCCCGTTGTATTCAGGGATGTGTATATTAGGCCGGTTATAGGCGGATGGGTCTGGGTAGGACGCTCTGAGGGTTGGTGTGGACTTGTTGGGCCGAAGGGCCTGTTTCCACACTGTAGGGATTCTATGAAAGAAAAAAGAGCTGATAGGCACAAGGTTTTAGGGAGTGAATTTCAAAGTGTGGGGACAAGCAGCTAAAGGCATGATCACCAACAGTGCAACAATGAGAGTGGGAGACATAAGAATCAGATACTCAGATTCAGAAGAAGAGAGTTCGAAGTAAGGGTTTAAACAATTTCTTTAGTTCACCCAATTTTTAGTTGGTAAATAATTTGATTCAATGACACTATATTGAACAGACAGTCTGGCTGCACTCTGATGGTACTGGGTTGAGGGAAGTGTTGGCAAGGTGCAGTTAAATGCCACCACATTGAAGCTGACTCATCAAGAATATAAGAAATAGGAGTAATGGACTGTATTACTACTTGGGCCTCTCTGCCATTTAATAAGATCACTTCTGATCCGTCATCTCTCCGTTCCGCCCGATTTGGGTAATTCAATTCCATTTGATACAAATAGATTTTTAGATTTTATCATATCAGAATATGACTATATAACTATGCCTAGTAGTCTAAATTCTTCTGTCAGAGGAAGTCAAACGCTCAGAACTTTATGCAATTCAATGGATCATGTTTTCAGATTAGATCATCTTAAAAAGCTTACATGAACAAGAGGAACGAGTCAAAGACAGATTTGTGGGAAATTCCAAAGTTGATTACGCACAGGCAGGAAGACAGGCTATACATAAAGATGCACTGCTGGATTCAGGCAATTTGCAGTTGTTATGTCTAAACACAGTCACATGATGTCAACATTTAAAGAATGACTGCCAGTAGGATAGCATGATAGATCATAGGAAATGCTGTGGAAAGATTGACGAAATCGAAGAAGGATAACACCCAAGGATTTTAGTGCCGGTGAGTTGAGCAGTTTGTTATGATGGGTTCGTCAAGTTATTTACATGAGTTGAAAGAGAGTGAGAGAGACAAACAAGAGAGACCAGCTATTGGATTGCATCAAATATGAGATCTGTAGGGTGGTCTGAAGTGGGCGTGGTCCTCCAAGAATCAATTTGATGTATTTCATATCTTAGTACACTTCCTTTTTAAAAGAATAGAGTCAATGGAAGGATTTGCAGCTTTTGAAAGTCTGACAGATTGTGATGCAAATAGTTCCTTCCATAACTGTAAAACTACCTTTACATTAGACTATTCAGTAGTTGGTCCTGTACAACAGAGATTTTATGAGCACCGAGAATCCATACAATAAGGGGGCACTACCCACAGTAATAAATAATTCATAATTTGCCAGACACTCATTGGGATGAACTCCAGAAGGATTCAAACCTTCGATCCTCTGACTAAAAGATCAACACAGTACCACTCAGCCAAAGACTCGCTCCTGTTTAATTATCAAATGCCATTGTCCAATGAAGGCCATCATAACAGAATTCAGTTCTACTCTCACTTCATTTCTAGAGAGGCACACTTTGCACAAGAGACTGCCAGAGAACATAACTGGGTTTATTGTCTGATCATCCTCAAGATCAGAAGTCACATGATACCAGATTATAGTCCAACAGGTTTACTTGAAATCACAAGCTTTTGGAACGCTGCTCCTTCAGTGCTCTGAAAGCTTGTGATTTCAAATAAACCTGTTGGACTATAACCTGGTGTTGTGTTGCTTCTAACCTTGTCCACCCCCGTCCAACACCGACACCTCCACATCATGATCATTCCCAAGATTGAGGTTTCTAAAGTCATTTGAAGTATCTGCACTGCATTGCTCATGAGATCGTCAATTTAGCAGATATAATGATCAAAGCAGAGTTCTTACTGATCTGAACAACTTAGTAGTATAATGCAAACCTTAGTCCACAAAGTCAAGAAGAAACTGAATTTTAACATTTTAGATTCTCCTTTTCCACTGAGTGGGCAAAAAGTCCGATATAAATTCTCACCCGGTTTTATAATCAAATGCTCTGGTCTCATTTAATATTTTCCCTCCATTCTCCAAGATGTCAATCTGTCTCTGAATTTCATAATCTGTTACAAATAAAACAAATGTTATATTCCAGATGATCACAGCATGATTTCTGTAACAAATAATTTTTTTAAGTTCTATCAAATAAATCTTTTCAAAACATGTTTTCCATTTAGAACTTCAAGTTATATCCACAAAAACAAACAAAGAACAATAACTTCTTTTGATGGAGTTTAGTTAAATGATCCTCAGTTGGAAACACTATGAGGAGGAAAAAAATAAGCCTCACAATCCAATGCAGTTAAGAATTTAGATTAGGACAGATGGAAGACATTCACAGACCGATTGCTCTTGCCAAAAATCGGGCACTGTTAATATTCTTCACTTCTGCTCTCACACCATATGGCTCACCACGTTGATGCACAGAAACGTTGGCGTCAACTCTTAACTGTCCCTCTGCATAAATTAAAACAAGACATGACTGTAATCTCCCCTTATTGAAACAGAATGCAGACAATCCGTTTACTGTCACAAGACTGTAAAATAAAGATACATTAAAATTAAATTTCAAACAACTAATGTAAAATTCTCCAGAACTACATTTCTAAGCAGGGTCTAGCATCAAGGAAGAATATAAACAAAGTATGATGTATACAAGTCAAATTGCACTAAATTTCTAGGACAGAAAAATTTTCCACAAATTGCAGAATGCTTGTGATTTTTCACTGAGTCCTGTACTGCTTCACGATGAATAATAAATTAGAATTGTTACTTACATTAAGTGAGAAAAATGTTACATTTCCTATTTATTTAAGATCTAAAAAAGGTTCAAAGCCATAAGGAATTATTAGATTAACAAAGTAAAATTATGTTTGAGACAATCCCCTTTGAAACAATTTTCAATGTAGTGGACAAAATATAATTACTGACAATGTTAGCTCAAAAGAAATTTTAATATACAGTGAAAATTAACGATAAAGATGGGATTTTGCTTAAACTTTACAAAGACAGGTGCTGTTTCCACTCCATAAGTGTGAAAAATACATACAAGTTCTTTAATAGGAAATGCAGCTATTCTCACTACGTGGGTTTTTAAAGTTTTGGTATATAAACACAGGTAGGATTGTGCAGACAATGCATGATATAAAATACTTCGCCATCTAAAACAAAAACACTGTTAATTTCTAATTCAACTTGCAATGTAGCGCAGCTTTCCCTAACTTCTCCTATCAACCTCCATCTTTATAGGTTCCCTAATCCAATGGAAGAAAAGTAGAACTGGAAATTGAAATTCCTATTTTAATTCACCTACAAGTCATCGATGCTCGTCCTACAAGCACAAGTTGTTGCAAGATCTAAAGTCACATGCTCCTATCACCAAGTGAATTGACTTTAAAATCCTTGCCCTCTTTTACAAATCCCTCCATGGTATTCCTCTATTGAACATTCCGAGTTTTCCTCAATCCAAAGCTCAACACACAACTTTTACTCTGGCACCGATATGTGCATCCCTTCCTTGTCGGGAGCAGAGTCTTCCAATATGCCTCTACACACTAGAAGTCTTGTGCAAATACTATGCATAATTTCAAATACTTTCTCAAACTATTTCTTTTTGTTCATGTCACATGGTCATCAATGGCATGTCTGTTGCCCATAAAAAGGTGGAGATGAACTACATTCTCGAATTGTTACAACTTAGCAAGTGTAGGTACACCAAGTTCTGTTAGGAAGGAGATCTAGGATTTTGTCTCGGTGGCAGTGAAGTAATGGCAATATTGTTCTAAATCTGGATGGTTTGGGAATTGAAGAAAAACTTACAGGTAATGGTGTTTCCATGCATCTGTTGTCTATGTTCTTTTTGGCAGTTGAGGACATGGGTTTGGGAAGTTTGCTGAAAGAGCTTTGACAAATTGTTATAGTGCATCGTAGACAATATTGGCTGCTGCCACAGATAAAATATACCAAAGATAGAGTTCCCTGATTGGACCAGATTAACAGCCCCAGTTGTGGAGTTGTGGCAGACATAAAAAGGTTGTGTGTCAGAGCTACTGACACTCTGGTGCCTGAGTCTGTATGTGGCAGGACTATAGTGAAGGACTGTTCATGAGTGGCTGCTGCCACTTTGTGCCAGTAGAAGCAGTAAACACTTAAGGTGGAGAATGGGATGTGATCAAGTTTGGTGCTTCTCTGAATCGTCTAAGACATAAGATCTGTCCAAAGGCATGGTGCTCAGAATTGGACATAATGGGCCAAGTTTGATTGAAACCGTCACAATCAGAGAAGGAAGAGGGTGCTGGCAATGAGATGGGAATCGGACTCTCAACAA
Source organism: Rhincodon typus (assembly GCF_021869965.1). Taxonomy (NCBI): domain Eukaryota; kingdom Metazoa; phylum Chordata; class Chondrichthyes; order Orectolobiformes; family Rhincodontidae; genus Rhincodon; species Rhincodon typus. Next base: position 129,447,885 of record NC_063332.1, on the reverse strand, counting down.
AGCAGGCTTTACCACGATCATTAACTCAGCCACTACATTAGCATCCTACTTCCAGCTTTAATGACCAAAGTACATACCTAAGGATGTCAAGTACTTGTCAGTGGAAAGATTTCTGCTTAAAAGGTCATGGATCAAAATGGCTGTGGGCTCAGTCCTGTCCGTGTGATTATAAAGATACGTATTTTTATAAGAAGGCTAATCTATCTTTGAAATGGACATAAAATTTCAAAAAGTGACTCCCAGAAGTCACATGACTACTCTTGTGCATTCTTTACATCAAAAAAAACCAGACCCACTGATGTGCTACTTTAGCATCAATCACAAAGGAAGACACTTAAGATTTGATTATGCCTTAGACAACACAATATGAGAATTCAAACCTTCTGAGAGAGCAAGAAGCTGGAAAGATGCCAAAATTGCTCTACAGAGGCTGTCACCAAGTCACTCTTTATTTACTCATGAACAGTCCTTCACTATAGTCCTGCCACATACAGACTCAGGCACCAGAGTGTCAGTAGCTCTGACACACAACCTTTTTATGTCTGCCACAACTCCACAACTGGGGCTGTTAATCTGGTCCAATCAGGGAACTCTATTTTATGAGGTCCAGCTGACTGACCTCCTTACGAACACTGCAGACAGCACAAGGAATTCCAACTCCGTTTATTTTGTTTTATGAAACAATGATTCAAAGTTAGGAAAGCAGCTTTGGCAGCTGTGATAACTATTTTGTCAGAACCACAAGAGTCTCACAGACACCATACAACACATCATCAGAGACAGTGAGTGTTCTCAATGGGGAGAGAGGACGTAAACTAGCTAAAGGACTGCTGCGCTGAAGCAGGCCACCAAGTGCCAGTCTCCAGTGCTATAAAAGTGAGAGAAAAGAATTTCACAGAAACCGTTCTACTCAGTCCACATGTGGAAGGAGCCACAAACTATTTGACTACAGAACCATCATAGCTGTTGATTTGTGACTTCAAGTTTTCAACCTCTTTACTTCAGAAAGAGAAATCTTCAAGAAAGCCAGGCCTGCAATGGTAACAAACTGATCTCATTATCTTTGGTATATTTTATCTGTATCCACTTTCAAACTTTGCATCTATGCACTAGCTAATAACTGCATCATGTTTTACTTAATAACTTTCAGAAATAGTTAACAAACTAACCTTTCATCTTGCTTAAGATTGACATTTTGCTAGTTATTTCTAATTTGGAACACAAAAAACTAAAAGTAGCCTAAACAAGCTATAATTCACTGTTCATGGACATCTTTGCGGACAAACTTGTGCGTGACTCTGACAGACAGCAGGACCCATGGAGAAATACTGTTTGCTGTGAACTTGGCAAGAGGTCACCTAGCGTGGCCGGAAGTGACAGACAAAGTGAATGGTAGATGTGTGGTCCTTCACAGCTGAATTCAGTGTCACAAGATTACCCAACAAAGACAGTAAATTGAGTGGTAAAACCCTTAGGTACCAACACATACTGACTTCTTCTCTGCAGCACTCCTCAGATGAACACATTTCATAGCTCAAGACATTTCTTAATCTAAACGTACTTCTGCACATTTCCATTTGAACAACCAACAAGGACACATCCTCAACTTACTGCCATCTGAAATACATCCCTCAGTTACCCTCCACAAATGTTACCATTATTTCTTCTTCACACAATCTGTTTTTCACACTCATACTTTGTTTTCTCTCCTTGCAGGAGAAAAGCGTACAGGACTCCAAAGAGAGAAGGTACAAGGAGTAGACACCCCGAGGTGATAGAAATGATGTTCGCTGTCGAGTTAGCAGCCATGGAGATCACAGGTTAGAAGAGTGCAAAGAACAGTGGCAATGCAGGAATGTGGATCTTACAACTGGTATCAAAATTATATATTGCACTAGTATGAGGCACTTAGCAGTAAATTTCCTGCTTAGCATTAATTGAAATGTAACATCTGCAAAAAAGACAGTGAATCCTTTCACATGGTGACTCATACACGCCCTCCACGTATCAGGCACACTCTTCAAACAAGAAATATTTGTTGAAGACAGGGTCATCAATGGAGTATCTCTAATGCAGTGTGCAAGATACTCCAAGCTTTGCTCAGTTGTACTAATTGTTGAGCCTCAGGTGTCATCCATAAAGAGGACAATTTTGTCGAAGCAACACAAGACGTGTTGACAAAATCTCATTTTCAAAAGCACTGTGTACATTTGGAAAAAGATAGCTATTTGAGACAAACTCCACTATTATACGTCAAGTCTTTACACTGAATTATATCTCCAATGGAAAGAGTGAGCACCTGCATGAAAAATCAAGTTCAGCACTCCACCAATGCATCCTTACTTACTCTTACCAAAACCCTGGGCACAGACTGCCATTTTAAACAGGTCGGTTGAAATTCCTGTCTTCACCCTTCAGCACTTAAGTGAAGTGCAGCAAAGTGCTCAATTAGCAAACAAGTTTTGGTGGGTCACAAGGCTGCAGATGGAGAAAAGGTATAGCAAATGACAACTATTCAAGGTTTGGCATAGACTGCATCTTATTAGATTGGGGACACCAACAAGTCGGTTAGGCCTCCATTTCAGGCATAGAAAATACTAACTTTATCGTTTACCCTTTGGAATGTAGGTGGTGCCAATCAACAGAATTAGCTTGGAAAGTTAAGAGAAGGCATTTGGGTTATGTCAGCAACTCAAACAAGGAGCCAAAGCTGCCACAGTTAACAGTCATGTAAAGCATAGGTGGGTGGTTGCCCAGCCAAAAAGCTAAAAGAAAAGCCCCTCAGAATCTTAGATGGAACTCTGAAGTGAATTAAAGTGAAATCTAAGCACACCTTTAGATTGATCTCTAAGAGGTCAATGCAGCTCATGATGGGGCGGGTGCAAAATAAAATGTAACATTGTGTTCACAATTTACATAGTTATGAACTGTAGTACTCACTTATTAAAGTGAACTTTGTTTAATTAATTTTCTTTCAGTAAAGTTTTTGTTTAAAATAGAGAAATCTTGTGGCATAGTTGTCAGTTAACTGTTTTCTTTAAATGCTGACTGTCCCTCATTGGGTTGTAATAGTAGCACACTGGGATTCATTTGGGTGATTTTCTTTACTATTCTTTCATTGACAAGTCCAGCATTTGTTCAGCACCCTCTATTCTGAAGGCAGCTAGGAGTCAACTACATTATAGTAGATCTAAAGTTACGTGAAGGCCTGACCAGATAAAGATGGTAGATTTCCTTCCTAAAGGGAATTAGAACAGAATGGGCTTTTATAGCAATCAATAGTAGTTTCATGACATCATTACTTAGATGAGCTTTATATTCCAGATTTATTAATTTAGTTTAAATTCCACCACCTGCTGTGGTGCAATTTGAACCTATGGCCCCAAGCCTCAGCATTACTGGTCCAATAATATTACTACGACGTCACTTACCTCCCCCAACTAAAATAATTATCATAATGTTTAAAGTTTTTGAGAAGACTTGTAGCTCGCGTTGTTGATGAGGTTGTTAATTTGTTCGCCGAGCTGATAGGTTGGTTTGCAGACGTTTCGTCACCATACTAAGTAACATTATCAGTGCACCTCCAATGAAGCATTGTTGGTCTGTCCCACTTGTTATTTATGTGGTCCGGTCTGATGTGGTGGTTGGCCTCATTTCCAGTTCTGCTTCGTAGTGATTGGTATATCGGGTCTATTTTCACATGTTTGTTGATGGAGTTCTGGGTGGAGTACCAGGCCTCTAGAAAATCCCGTGCTTGTCTTTAGTTTGCTTGTCCTAGGATGGTTATGTTTCCTATTCGAATTGGTGGCCTTCTTTGTCCAAGTGTATGGAAATAAATGATAGCTGGTGGCGTCTCTTGGTAGCTAGTTGGTGCTCATGTACCGTGATAGCTAGTTTTCTCCTGGTCTGTCCGATGTAGCGTTTGTGGTAGTCCTTACATGGGGTTTTATATATAATGTTGGTCCTGTCAGTTGTGGGTATGGGATCCTTTGTTTTTGTCAGTAGTTGTCATAGCGTAGCTGTGGGTTTGTGTGCTACCATGATTCCTAGTGGTCAGAGTAATCCGGTGGTCATCCACAGCGTTTTAAAAACGGCTACCCAAAAAGCTAGTCTGCCAGTACTTACTCAACAGACAACAATGGAAGACACAGCACGCCCGGATACACTAGTGACTCTGCCGTACATCAAGAACGTATCAGAGATGACCATCAGATTACTCTGATCACTAGGAGTCATAGTAGCACACAAATGCACAGCTACACTGCGACAACTAGAGACAAGAACAAAGGATCCCATACCCACAACTAACAGGACCAACGTTATATATAAGCTCCCATGTAAGGACTGCCAGAAACACTACATTGGACAGACAAGGAGAAAACCAGCCATCAGGGTACATAAGCACTAACTAGCTACCAAGAGACATAACAAACTATCACTCGTTGCCATTCACTGAGACAAAAAAGGCCGTCAATTTGACTGGGACAACATAATCATCCGAGGACAAGCCAACTAAAGTCACACATAGAATCTCCTACAGGCCTGGCACTCAATCCGGAACTCCATCAATGAACGTGTGGAAATAGGCCCCATATACCAACCACTACGAAGCTGAACCAGAAATGAGGCAAAGCACCACATCAGACCAGAGCACATAAATAACAAGCGGGACAGACCAAGAACACTTCATTGGAGTTGCACTGATGATGTTACCTAAATATGGTGATGAAACATCTGCAAGCCAACCTACCAGCTCAGCGAACAAATCAACAACCTCTTTATCTTAATGTATTTGAAAATGTAAATAAATCACAAGTCATTTAAACCACCCATAGTTGCTTCCCAGCTTCAAACTGACATTATATTTCAAGAGAATGATAAAAGTTCGGAATTGTACAAAGCATGAGAGATTATAAATCTGGGCATTCTCCTCTACTTGTATCATGTAAATGAATAACAATTGGAAAATCTTTTGTTCATTCACTTGAATTTTTTAATTAATTTTATACACTGGAAACTGCATTTTTTTCTTTTATTTTGAACCCCAAAACTAGGACAACTTTACTGAGCCAACCTATTCCCATATGACTTACAGTAATAGAGTTGTACAGCACGGAAACAGGCCTTTCGGTCCAACTCGTCCATGCCGACCAGACACCCTAAATTAATCTAGTCCCAATTGCTGGGATTTGGCCCATATCCCTCCAAACCCTTCCTGTTCATATACCCATCCCGATAATGTTGTAATTGTACAAGCCTCCACTACTTCCTTCGGCAGTTCATTCCACACATGCACCACCTCCTGCATTTAAAAGTTGCCCCTTAGGTCCCTTTTATATCTTTCTGCTCTCACCTTCAACCTATGCCCTCTAGTTTTGGACTCCCTTACCCTGGGAGAAAGACCTTGGCTGATCACCCTGTCCATGCCCCTCATGATTTTATAAACCTCTATAAGGTCACTCTTTAGCCTGACACTGCATGGAAAATAGCCAGCGTATTCAGCCTTTTCCCATAGCTCAAATCCCCAAACCCTGGCATCATGCTTGTAAATCTTTTCTGCAGCCTTTGAAGTTTAACAACATCTTTCCTATAACAGGGAGACCAGAACTGAACGTAGTATTCCAAAAGTGGCCCAACCAATGTCCTGTACAGCTGCAGCAACTCCCAACTCCTATACTCAATGCACTTAATTCACTTTGACTTCAAAAATTTCTCAGTCTTCACTACATTCAATAATGAAACATCCATCACCCTCTGAGATAGGGAATTCAAAAGATTCACAACTCTGAGTGAAGAAATTTTTCATCTCAGTTAAGGTATTAAATGGCTAACAGTTTATCCTGATATTTTGGATCTTAATTGTAAATTCTCCAGCAAGGGTAAATACCTTCTAAGGATTTACCCATTAATCTTCTCAGAATCTTTGATGTTTCAATGAGATAATGTCTCATTTTTTAAAACACAAAACAGAATATAAATTATGCAATCTCTTCTCAAAAAAAATTATCTTCTCTCAAGAATATATCTATTGAAACTTTATTCCATCCTTTCTAGTGAAAGTAAATGCAAGTAAGGGCGGCATGGCGTCTCAGTCGTTAGGACTAATGTGTCACAATGCCAGGAACTCAGCTTCAATTCCAGCCACGGGCAACTGCCTGTGTGGCGTTTGCATGTTCTCCACGTGTCTGCATGGGTTTCATCCGGGTGCTCTGGATTCCTCCCACAATCCAAAAACGTGCAGGTTAGGTGGATTGGCCTTGCTGAAATTGTCTGTAGTGTTCAGGGATGTGTCAGCTAGTTGGGTTGGACATGGTAAACGTAAGGTTATGGGGATACAACAGGGGGCTGGGTCTGGGCAGGATGCTCTTTAGAGGGTCAGTGCAGACATGACGGACCGAATAGCCTCCTTCTGCACTGTAGGAGTTCTAAGTTCTTTAGGTACAGAATCAAAAACTGGATGCAACTGCTTCTTACGGTACAGAGACCAAAGTTACATAGTACATTCAGTTTGGTCAGGACTGACTCTGGATGTGACGTCTTTCACAGTTAAATAGCCTACTAACATTCACTGTTCGGTAACTAATGTTGACCACTTAGATGGTGTACCTCAGCACTTTAGCCAACTTTACAACTAGAACTACACACTGGTGTGCATTCTTGGCAGGGACTGATTAAGTACATGCTTACATATAGTATTTCTACTGATACAAAGTAACAATATATACAGTTTCTCATTTATAATTTCTTTCCTTTCTCTGTTAAAGCTGACAAGTTAGCATGCTTTCCAAATGTCTGCACCTTTTGTTCAATGACACAAACTCAATAACTAAGACTAATTCATTTTCTTCTTGCCAAAATTGCTGTTTTCTAACAATGAAGTTTACATTTTAATGTCACTTTTAATATCCTGATGCAAGCTATTTCAGAATTATAAAATATCTTCTTTACCTGCCATATTTCCATGACATGTACCAAGTGTTTGTAGGATAAGTTGGAGTTCCCGAACTGCTGCTGCTGCTTCGTCGCCACAACACATATCTGGCTCCATAACAATCTCCATCAAACCAACCCCTGCAATCAAATAACATCTAGCAAACAAAATTGCACGTTTGCTTTTGTCAAAACGTAAGTGCAGAAAGGGGAGAGTTGGATTGAAAAAAGACAAATGCTGAAGTGAAAGGACTTGCATTTATATAGTGCCTTATCATATCAGCTAAACATCCCATAGCACTTTACAGTCAAAGAACACTGAACTTTGCTTGGCAAATCTTTTAAGTTGGGCCCTTCTTGGCCCCATAGCAACCAAGCTGCCCAGTCAAAAAGGGATGAATTCACAGTTTACATCCCTTCATTTTACCTAAAAATTAACAGACAACCTACCACACAATTTTATAAACCTCATACTTGCACATGTAAAAATTAGTAAAAGGCCATTTTTTATATTGTGAATTTTACTCTTCGTACTTACCAGCCCTATTTAAATCAATTAACGTTTGGGTTCTTGCATCATCGTGAAGACTTTTGCCACTATCCTGCTCCAGTTGGATTTGTCTAATTCTCACCAATTTAGGTACCAAATGGTTTCTGTTTCTCCCAACATAAAGACTATATGCAAGACTTCCATTGATGGCAACTGGACATCTCTGCTGTGTAATCTGATAGCCAACCTACCATGCATAACAAAAAACACTTGTCAAAATGTTTGCACAAGATTCTTGACATGAACCAGATAAAATTCAGACATTTAGTTGCAACAAATCTTTAATATTTCCTTTGGGATGTGTTCATAAATAGAAAAAAATAATTCAACAATTCTTTTTAAAGTTAACCTGCATTTTTAACTTATCTCCTGTCAGTAAATTGACATTAATAAACTAATAGAATAGCATGCATTATGCATTTACTTTGTAACTGTGTTATAATAGCAATATAATAGAAACTAAAAACAGGTTACAAAAAAGCAAATAAAGCAGCACTTAGAGGATTCAAATAAAAAATTGCTAAAGAAATAGAGATGGATGGGTGAAGCATAATAAAATCAGTTGAGCACAAACACTCAGGTACACACTTGCACTCTTATTTATTTTTCAACTGCTGAACAGCTCAACAGAACCTTTGGATAGCAATGAGAATCTCTCTTGACTACTCGTGTAAGCCTCCTGCTAAATGGATAAAACCCACAACAGTTGGTAGTGTGGGAATTTTTTTTTTGCTCATATGACGCGGGAGTCGCTGGCTAGGCTAACATTTGTTGTCCGTATCCTTGCTTTTATTGTCCGTATCCTTGCTTCTCAGAGGGCAGTCAAGAGTCAACTACAGAGTTGTGAATCTGAAGTTACATGTCGGTTAGACATAGGAAGGATGGATGGCAGATTTCCCCTTTTAAAGGACATTGGTGAATCAAATATATTTCTACAACAATCAATAGTAGTTACATGAATCATCATTATGCAAACTTTTGTTGAATTCAGATTTCAGCATCTGCTATAGTGGGATTTGAACACATGACCCCAGAACATTAGCATGGTGGTTCCGGATATCCATTTAAATTACCACTACACCTACCACTTCCTATATATACACAAGTATACGAAATCTGGGAGAGATTGGATGTAGTTTTGGAGAGAATGTGAATATATCGGGACATTTGGGGGTAGTACTGGCAATGCAACGTTGCATGCTTCCAACAGTTAGTCAGAAGGAGACACACTGATGGATCTTCATATTATAAAGAGGAATAAATTATTCTAAAATACCTCTCTGACCCCTTCAGATGATCAAAACTAGCCCAGAAGATGGCAACGATTAAGAGGATTGATGCAAGAGGTCTGATGCCTTGACCTTGTGGCAATAATTGATCTTGGCAGGATTGATAGTAGGCCTACAACTGGCTTTAATACCATTGTTTGCAAAAGGAAGAAAACTTGAGCCTGAAACGGTGTCCCATCTTCAAAAGAAGTGGTAAGGCAATTGGCAAAAATGAAGGTCAAGGTGAAGCACAGGCATTTCATGAGCAACAAGAATTTGTCACTTAAGGTTTGTATTTAATGCCGAAAGTAAATTATTATTTGCCATCAGATGTTTGCTTGACTTTGGAACTCGCAGCCTCAGAAGGCAGAGGAGGCAGGGTCATTAAATTTTTTAAAGGCAGAGGTAGGTGGATTTTTGTTAGACAAGAGAATCAAGGGTTATCAGGGTAGAAGGAAATATGGAAAATTTGAAACACAAACAGACCAGCATTCACTTTTCTGAACATCTTACAGGCTCAAGGGACCTAATGATCTATTTCTCCCTTATTCTATACTCATAAGTTATGCATTTAAAATGTTTTGAAAATATTTAGAATCAAAAGAGCATTCAGTACATCAAAAAAATTAACTACTTAATAGAAGTTACTTGATACATGCACAAGCTTACCGGCAAGTCAGCATAGAAGTAGTGCTTTCTGTCAAACTTAGATTTCTTATTAATGGTACAGTTTAGGGCTAACCCGGTCATCACAGCTGCTTCGACACAGTGTTTGTTAAGAACCTTTCAAGGATGAAGAAATATAATTATATTGTAAACATACAGATTGTCACTATGAAAGGCATTCAATTCAAAAACATGTTCTGCCCCAATTGAAGAAATCACATAATTTCATACACTGCTCGTGTAACATTCCCTGATATGTATTAAATTCTAATTCTTTTCTGTCAGCATGATTGATAACACAAACATTCACAGCTCAACAGTGCATTGTTATTTACAATGAAATTAATGGGGGCGCATTAAAAAATCATATTGAGATAAGTCAGTGAAGGTCATGTGCAACTGCTTGCACTGCTAAATACGGAATGAATTTAGACAAAATCAACCTGATGTAAATTTGATTTCTACTAAAAGCATTAAAAAAACAAAACTCTTAAACCTGTGAAAATCAGAATGGACTAGCTTAAAAGAAATTGCTCGACTTCAATGGTTGCACTTTGCAAAGACTGGCATTAAAGCTTGGCAAGAAGCAATGAACCAATAAGTGTAATCACATTCAGTCAGAGCAGGTTAATTATTCATACAAAAAATAAGCTAGAAGACTCAAAGCAGGGCAAAATGTTGGGAATGGAGACTTAACTTGGTTCAAGATGGTTTATCCATGCACCAGTTTCAATATTCACACGCTGTACACCAACGAACAATGCAACATCCACAGGATGCACTGCATAAACTCACCAAGGTTGCCTTAAACAACACCTTGCAAATCTGCAAGCTCTACTGCTTAGAAGGACAGCAGATGGAGAGGGGGAGGGATACCATCACTTGAAAACTCCCCTCCAAGCCAGTCACAATCCTCAACCAAATAATTGTTCCAGCAATAATAAAGGATCAAAATCCTCAACTGCCCTTCCCAACAGTACTTTGGGCATACCCCATGGTCTACTGCACTTCAAGAAGACTGTTCAGCAATGCATTCTCAAGGATACTTAGCCAGCAAAACAAAAATTTATTAAACACTGATAGTTAATGAAAAAAGTATCTAAATCAAGCTCCGAATACATAATGTAAAGATGTAAAGTTTTTGAAGATTTCTGAGGCAGAAAAGGGATGTTCCATATATGCAGACAAATATTTGGGCACACATGACAATTTGACAAGCATATCAGTTCTAGCTGCTTTAGCTTATGTAAAATGTATTTAAATTGTGCTTGCAAGCATTTTAATCTCCTGACAATTCTTACAAATTGTTCCTTCACACCTTGATGCGTTGGATGTGGTTCTGCTCTATTTTTCTACATTTCAAAACTTGGGAATCTCCAACTTTGACAAATCACCAATCACGCATCACTGTTTTATTGTTTACATTTTAACTATAAAGTAATTTTGAGGAATTCCAAAAACATCAATAGCTTTTTTAACATGCTTTCCATTATACTGGCTCAATAGGTTAGGATTATAAAGACAGCCCTACATAGGTTTTAAACAAATCTAAGTAGGGAGGTCAGAAGACAGACAACATTAAATGACGAAAGAGTTGGTGGAGCAAGGCTGAAGCAAGTATCAATGGGACAAGAGAAAAAGTCTCATCCAATGGAGTTAGAAATGTAGAGTAGTGAACAGCTACAATGATAAAACAAAACAGATTAAAAATAAGATTAGAGCTAAAACATGCAAAGGAAAAGAAACAGAATTGTAACAATGAAATTAATGCAAAACACCTTTTTATTTGTTTGTAGGATACAGGCTAGGCCAGCATATTTGCCATCCCTAAATTTCCTCAAGAAGGTACTTGTGAGTTGCCTCTTGAACTACTCTAATCCATGTGATGTAGGTTCGCTCACAATGCTGTTTGGGAGTCCAAGCATTTTGACCTAGCAATAGGGAAGGAACAGCAAATTAGTTCCAAGTCAGGATGTTGCGCGACTTGGAGGAAAACTTGCAAGTGGCTGTGTTCCATTTTGCTGACCTTGTCTTTCTAAATGATAGAGTTTGCAAATTTGGATGATGCTATTAAAAGAGCCTTGATGAGTTTTTGCAGTGCATCTTGAAGTTGTACACACACTGTTCCCATTGCACATCAGAAGTGAAGGGAACGAATGTGGAAAATTGTAAACTGGATGTCAGTCAAGTGGGCTGCTTTGTCTTTGTGGATGTCAAGCTTCTCGAGTACTGTTGGAGCTGATCCAAGAAAGTGGAGAGTGTTCCATCATGTTCCTGAGTTGTGCCTTGTATACAGTGGATAGGCACTGGAGAGACAGGAGGCGAGTTATTCACTGCAATCTTGCTCTTTTTGCCACAGCATTTAGCTGGTCCAGTTCAGTTTCTGGTCAATGGTAGCCCTCCCAAAATTTTGACAGGAGGGGATTCAGCAATGAATGAATGAATATCCTTTATTGTCACGTGCATTCAATATAAAATACAGTGAAAAGTGCGTACCGTCGCTTGTACATAAGCTCTATTCACAGAATAAAATAAAAAAAGATCACTTAAAGAGAGTCCAATTTTTCCTTCTCTGCTGCTACAGCGTATCGCCACCAGAGTCCCGCTTCAGTCTTCCCAGCCCATGCCATGCCACTGAGACAGTGTCCTGCACCCGGCTACCCAGGTCACACCATGCTGCTGTCAGGGGCCCACTCCACACGGAAACGAAAGTCCTGCTCCAGGCTTCACAGGCTGACTAACAATCTCGTTCTGAGGAGGAGTCACCGGACCCAAAATGTTAACTCTGTTTTTTCCTTCACAGATGCTGCCAGACCTGCTGAGTTTTTCCAGCAACTTTGTTTTTGTTATCTCTGCAGCCAAGCTGCCTCCAAAAATGCACTGCCGCTCTGGACCCCATCAAAGCCACCTCCTGCCATAGAGCTCTCATTATCAGATAAGTTTGAGAAGAAGGGAAAAGCAAAAAAGGAAAAATACAGACAAGGATGACAAGGCCGGGCACACGAGCCTGAACGCTAATGCTAATGTCACTGAATATCAAGGGAGGGTGATTGGATCCTCACATTTGAAATTATCATTCCCTGGCACTTGTGCAGTGTAAATGCTACTTGCCCAAGTTTGATATTGTCCAGGTCTTACTACATATGGACATGGACTGTTTCAGTATTTTGAGTCATGAATGGTGCTGAGCACTGTACAAGCATCAGCAAACATCCTCACTTCAGACCTTATGATGGAGGGAAGGTCATTGATGAATAAACTGAATGGTTGCACCTAGGACACTACGCTGAGAAATTTCTACAGAAAAGTCCTGGAGCTGACATGATTGATCTCCAAAAATAAGCATTTTTACTCGTGCTTATGACTCCAACTAGCAGAGGATATTCCTCCTGATTTCCACTGATTCTAATTTTGCTAGGACTCCTTGATGCCATAGTCTGTCAAATTCCTTACTATCAAAAACAAACAGTCACCCTCACCCCACCTCTGGAGTGCAGTTCATTTGCCAATGTTTACACGAGGGCAGTAATGAGGTCAGGAACTGAGTGGTCCTCATGGAGCCCCAAGTTGAGAATCATTTCAGGCATCATACATTTCCAGATCTAAAACAGGATGGTAAAATTTCTTTAGTGCTTCCGTTGTGAGAAGAGAACTATGGATTCATCAGACTCGATAGCATTTACTTCATAAGTCACCAAAATCCAGCATTCTTACAAACAATGGGCATGAACAATTGTAACCAGTGAGATATTAAACTCTAATGCCAATTTGAGCACTATGTCCACCACTTCACCCATTAATTCACTTTAATTACCCTATTCATTCCACCACAATCTTTATCTATGCAGCTTTAGTTTCTTTATTCAGGTAACAAGGGACCACATGCCTATCACATCACATCGTCTGAAAACATTAAAGCAGGGTTTGTTTGGAGGAGTGCATAGAATATCACAAGAAAAACTCAATTTGGCAAGAGGTATCATGTAGAATAAGGTCATTTATTTAAAATACCATTATTTCTACTTCAACAAGTCCAATATGGAAACTTTGAAAATACTCACGGGTAATGTGCCCGGAAGTGAAGCATCTAAAAATGAAACCAATGAGTTTGGAGGTGCTGAAAATTGAACCCGGGACCCAGAGAATAATTTGGAGTTGGAACATAACTGAGCATGGACTTCCAATCCCACAACGCCCATCCATTTGCTGGAAGGAAAGAATTTTTTGTTTAAAATGAGACATAGATATGGCTAATAATCTAAATTAGAGTTGCTTTACAGAATTAAAGGAAATCTCACAATTAGGTAAGACTTTGCCTTTTGCATGAGACATAAAACCAAGGTTCCAGCTGTTAAAAAAATCCAATGGCACTACTTTGAAGATGACCAGGGCAGTTATTCTCAGCGTCCTGACCAATATATACCAACATATACAATATTATTAAAAGAGATTGTCGTCATTATCATATTGTTACTCGTAGGAGGCTGTTCAGAAACTGGATTCTGCATTTCCTATACTTTAATTGGCTGTGAAATTCTTTGTGACATCCTGAGATTGTGTAAGGTATTCTTATAAATGCAAGCCTCTCTCTAAGTATTAATAAAGTTCAAACAAAATTTTTAAATGTAAAAGCATTGGTTCACAAAACAGACACATGCCATGAATTATGTTTACTTCAAACAAATGGTCACTCAAACATACAATTTAAATAATTAGATTAATTGAAAACAGAGCAACACTTATGATGCACTGTTTAAAAATTATTTTTTTGTTTGTGGAATAACTGAACAAAGCTAGCTAGAATGTCCCATCCAGCCTTTTGGAAAACTACCAATGAAACACCTTATTCAAAAAAAGGAGGAAGACAATAAAAAGTAACCACTGGCCAGTTAGCTTAGTATAATTTGAAAAACATTAGTGACTACTATAAATGATGTTTAATTGCAGAGCATTTACAAAGACATAATACAATCAAGTAGCATCAGCATGGCTTCAGGAAAGGGAAATGATAAATGATAAATTTATTAGTTCTTTGAGGAGGTAACAAGCAGGACAGATAAAGGGAGTCAATAGATGTTATGTATTTGGATTCCCAAAAGAAATTTTAACGTACTGCACATAAGGCTACTTAATAAGATGAGCTAACAAGGTGCAGGGCTGGATGAACACAGCAGGCCAAAAATAAGATAAGCTGTTGGTTTTGGGGGTAGTATAGTAGCATGGATAGAGAACAGAGTGTTGGGATAAATGGGCCATTTTCAGCACACCACCCTTTTCTTCTAGTGGAATACCACAGGGATCAGCGCTGGAACCACAATTATTTACAATATATAGCACTGACTTGGCTGAGTGAAATTAGTAATCACCAAGTTTACAGATGACAAAATTAGGTGGGAAGCAAGTAGTGAGGATGGCACAAAGAGTCTACAGAAGGATAGAGACAGGTTACGTAATGGATAAAAACTAAGCTGATGGAATATAATGTGAGCAAATGTGAGCAAATGTGAGGTTATGCACTTTGGCAAAAAGAATAAAAGACCTGGACGCTATTTAAATGGGGAAAGACTGCAGAAAGCTGCAGCCCAGAGGGATTTGGGGTCCTCAATCGCAGGAAAACCAGCACACAAGTTTAGGAGGGTAACAGGCAAATAGGCTGTTGGTCTTTATTTCAATCGAAATAAAGTATTAAAAAAAGGACATTCTGCTAAAATTCTATAAAGCTCCAGTTAGACCACATCTAGAATACTGTGAATCTATCTAAGGAAATACGTACTGGCATTGGAAGAATCCAGAGAAGGCTTACCAGGTTGATTTTCTGATGAGGAGACATTGAATAGGTTGGACCTGTATTTGAGTTTAGAAGAATGAGAGGAGGCCTTACTAAAATATATAAGACTCTGAGAGGGTTAGACAGGGCAGATGCAAAATGATTGTTTCCATTTGTGGGAGAGTCTAGGACCAGAGAACATAATCTCAGATTCGGGGGTCACCCACTTAAAATGAGGATTATTTTCTCTCAGACGATGGTGAATCTGTCAAATTCTTTACTGCATAGGATGACAAGGCTGAATATTTAAGTATGAGATAGATAGATTTTAAAAAAACAAAGATTATGGCAATCAGGCAGGAAAGTGGAGTTGGGGATAATCAGCAGCCATGAATTCACAGAATGGCAGAGCAGACTTGATGGGCCAACAGCCTACTTCTACTCGTTCTTACAGGTGAGTTGATTTAGTTAGCATCACACAGAGGATCATCTTGGATTCCGTACACCATGATTTACTTATTCTGATGTGGAACTTATTAATGAATGGTATATAGCCTGAAAATCTACATCCTGTATACAAAAGACCCTTACAAAAATAGAATAATGCCAGTTTTCATATGTTGAAAAAGTCTGAGATTAAAATTTGTGCAATAACAGCTGTGAGCATTGATCTAATTAAAAAATGCACTAATTAAAAAATTAAATTACTTAACAACTCAACTTGACAACAAAATCACACAAATAAACCCCGTAAATTACTTTGCTAGACACTTTTAAAGGGCACCATTTTGTTAAAACGTGTTTGTAAACAGTTGCAAATTGGTTTACCCTGCAGTGATGAGAATCGTGTCAATTTTTGCTCCGACCAATAAAACACGGATTAGCAAACCTTTTTTAGTACGACTACGTCCTATTCCGACATATCTGGCAGTGCCCATTACTCATTTCAAAAAACAATTAATCAGAATAAAAACATACAAATGTAATAATCGTCATGCTGGGTAATGAAACAATTCTGCACCACACAAGAATGAAATTATCGATGTTTATGTGATGATTGCAGGTCAATCTGGGCTGAATATTCTCAACACCGGTTTATAAATCCGACTCTTGACATTGGTATAAAAGGCAGTGGATCAAACGGTCGCTTTTAATGCAACATCCATACGATGCCACAACTCTACTTTTACTCAGATACCTCTAAACATATTCCTTAAACTATCACCTTTTACTGCGACCATCCCTTGCTGCTGCAGAGCGCGCGCTGCCTCTAACAACAGTTAAACGGTTCGCTGTTCGATTCGTGAGCGCTCTCTGACACCATGCGCACAGACTAACTAGCGGCGGCGCCATGATGATTCACACCGGCAGGAGGCACACAGGACCTCAAGGGAATTGTAGTTCTCACGGACGACAAAATCCTGTTTAGTCAACGGATCTTGGAACTACAAGTCCCAGGACGCTTTGCAAAGAAAACTTCCGGGACAACACTGTGGGAGCTGGAGGAACACAGTAGGCCAGGCAGTATCAGAGGAGCAGGATAATTGACGTTTCGGATCAAGAAGGGCCCCGAACCCTGCTCCTCTGATGCTGGCAGGCCTGCTGTGTTCCTCCAGCTCCACACTGTGTTGTCCCTGACTCCAGGATCTGCAGTTCTTGCTATCTCAAAGAAAGCTTCCGGTTTATTCGTATAAGGGTCATTGGATGCGGAATGTTTGGCTGGATTTTTAAAGGAGTGGCAACCTCAGCAAAAAAAAAGCTGCGGCGGTTGGGAGAACTTCAGCAGGTCTGGCAGCATTTGTGGAGAGACGACAGAGTGAACGTTTCGGGACCAGTGCACCTTCTTCAGAGCAGAATCTCACTCGTTGCCATTTTCATCCTTCAAAGGAGCTCGTCATTTCTGAGGAGATTCAACTCAGGGCTCCTTCAGAAGTGAGGAGGCTTTCTTCCCTTACGACAATTTTTCCTCGTGGGAGGAAGGCAACCCTTACCCCCTTTTCACAGCAGTTAGCTGCATGGTTCTGAATGTCCTCACAGCCACCTTCTGTCATACACTAAGTACATAAAGAATGGGTGATGTTGGGGAGTGGGCCTAACTGGATGATGATAGGGTGCTAGGTGAGTATAGTGACAGCTGGGTTGGATGCTATGTGAAAAGAGGTAGGATTCCAAGTGGATAGGGTGCCAGGTGGCTAGGTGAATGCTGCAGTGTTTAAGATAGGTAGGTGAAATTGGATCTGAGGGTGGGTGTTAGTTATGGGGGGTTGGACCTGGTGTCAGGGGCTGTTTGGGTCACACACGAGGGGACTTAAGGTGGGAAGGAGTGGGATCAGGTCACCTTGGGGGTGGGGTGGTCATGTTCTGGGGAAGTGTTGGGTCAGGGTTTGGAGACTGTAAGTGGTCTAGGGGAGAAATAGTTGGGCAGGGTATGAGCTAAGTAGGTGGGCAGTTGAATAGTTAGCCAAGAAATCTACTTAATTTCATTAGAACCATTTGAATCCTCTGACTTAAATCGAGGCTTTTGTAGAAATTCAGGAAATGCCCAGCAGAATCTTCAACTTCCGGGACAATTACTTTGGAGTTGGACGTCGTAGACATGCTCGTTGAGCCGGTGTGTTTGGTTGCAAATGTTTTGTTACCCTACGAGGTAACGTTGTCAGTGCGCCTCTGGTTAGGCGTCTGTGTTTTGTTCTGCTTGTTATTTATATGCCTCGGTTTGCTGGGGTGATTAGTATTATTTCCGGTTTTGTTTCTCAGTGGTTTGTACACAGGGTCTAATTCATTGTGTTTGTTGATGGAGTTCTGGTTGGAATACCAGGCTTCCAGGAATTCCCTGGCACGTCTCTGTTTGGCTTGTGCAATTATCAATGTGTTGTCCCAGTCGAATTCGTGTCCCTCATTGTCTGTGTGTAGTGAGACGAGTGAGAATTGGTCATGTCTCTTGGTGGCTAGTTGGAGTTCATGTATCCGTATAGTCAGTTTTCTTCTGGCTTGGCCTGTGTTGTGTTCCTCACGGTCCTTGCATGGTATTTTGTATATTACCCCAGTTTTTCCAGTTTTGGATACTTGGAATCCTACCTCTTTTTGCACAGCATACTCACTTAGCACCCTATCTTCATCCAGTTAGGCCCACTCCCCAACATCACCCTTACTTTATGTATGGAATCCTTTACATTCATCGTAGGATGGTTGTCGGTTTGTGGACTACTGTACTGGACTACTACCTAGGGGCCTGAGTAGTCTTGTGGTCATCTCTGAAATATCCTTGATGTATGGTAGGGTGATAAGTGATTCTGGTCATGTTGTGTCTTCCTGTTGTGGTTTGTCTCTGAGGTAACGGCAGATTGTGCTTTTTGGGTATCCATTTCTTTTGAAGACTTCGTATAAGTGTTCTTGTTCTGCTTTGCATACTTCCGGGTTAATGCAATGTGTTGTGGCTCATTTAAATAGTGTCCTGATGCAGCTCCGTTTGTGGGTGTTGGGGTTGTTGCTAGTGTAATTAAGTATTTGGTCTGTATGTGTGGTCTTTCCATAAACGTTAGTCTGGAGTTCCCCGTTGTTTTTGCGTTCTACCATTATGTCCAGGAAGGGTAGTCGGTTCCACAACAGGAAGACACAACACAACCAGAATCACTTGTCACCCTACCAATACTACCAATCACCCCAGCAAACTGAGGTATATAAATAACAAGCAGGACAGAACATCAACGCTTAACCGGAGACACGCATGACGATGTTACCTAGCAGGGTGACGAAATGTTTGCAGCCAAATGACCAAACCCACTGGCTCGGCGAGTATGTCTACAACCTCATCCACAACCTGAGCTACAAATCTTCTCAAACTTTAAACTTTGGAGTCTACCATGATGGGGATTCTACAGAATCCCTTTAGGCAAGTCCAATCCATGCTATAATAAGCACTATCCCACCATCACAAAATCCAAGTAGTTAGCTCAGTTTCAGTCTCCATAGATGCTGCTAGATTTGCTGAGTTTCTCCAGTACTATCTGATTTTTAATCCTTTTCCTTCTGCACAGGTACAACTGCATCTTTCTGAATGTAAAAAGGTTATGTAATATATCATAAAATAGGTACAATGTCAGAACTGTGATCCAATAGGATTTTTCAAGCAGGGTTGTCAACAATAATTTTGTTTGATGCACTGTTCCAATGTGTTTCCCACTCGGAAGCATTATGGAAGGACATATGAGCCACATGAGGAAATATTAGATTAGATGACCAGAGGCTTGGTCAAACTGGTAGGAATGATGTTTAGGATAGTATCACATTAAAAGGAAAAACAATAGTGTGGCAAAGATTAGTGGTAAACCAGAGGTTGAGAAAATTTAAAAACCAACAAAAAATACCAAAAAGTCAAAATAAGGAGGGCAAAAATAAACTGAGGACTAAACTCACAAGTAACATAGAGTTTCTTAAATATGTATTCAAGAAAGTGAGTGTTAAAAACTAAATGTAAGCCCTTTAGAGAGTGCAGAGAGGAAAGTAATAATGGGAAACCAGGAAATAATAGAAGAATTGTATTAATACTTGGCATCGGTCTTTACTGTCGAGGATATTAATAACATCCCAAAAATACTAAATAATCAACAGGCAAAAGGAGTTAGGTATAAATTAAATATTATGAGTACCAATAGAGAAAATGCTAGGGAAATTAATGCGGCTACTGGCTCCTATATCCCTGGACCCGATGGATTACATCCTAGGATATTAAAGGAAGTAGCATTTGGATAATGGATGCACTGGTAGTAATCTTCCAAGAATCCATAACTTCAGGAAAAGTCCTAGAGGGCTAATTCACAGAATCACGGCAATGTTATGGCACAGAAAGATACACATCATGTCAGCACTACATCTTAAAATTACCATCATTACCATATTGCGGATCTCCTGCTTTTTCTCCCATACACTTGCACCTTATTTTTTAAT
The DNA here is from genome assembly GCF_021869965.1 of Rhincodon typus. NCBI lineage: Eukaryota > Metazoa > Chordata > Chondrichthyes > Orectolobiformes > Rhincodontidae > Rhincodon > Rhincodon typus. The sequence continues at coordinate 129,427,757 of NC_063332.1, read as the reverse complement.
CCAAATGATCATCCAAGACGCTCTTGAATGCCTTAACTGAACGTGCTTCCATCATACTTCCTAAATACTAGCTGTGTGAAAAAAATTTTTTTTTCTCACCTCACATCAGCTTCTTTTGCAAATCACTTTAAATCTGTACCTTCTGTTCTTGATTCCTTTATGAGCAGGAACAGTTTCTCCCTAGCTACTCTATCCAGCCCCCTCATGATTATGAAAGCTACCAGATCTCCTCTTAGCCTATTATCTCCAAAGAGAACAATTCTAACTTCTTTACTCAATCCTCATAACTGAAATTTCTTCGCCCAGGAACCGTTCTTGTAATTCACTTCTGTACTCTCTCCAATGTATTCACATCCTTCCTATAATATGGCACCTAGAACTGTACGCAATATTTTTCTAGGGTTTAACAAATGACTTCTACACTTGAAAACTGCCAATGTAACACCCCTTGTTCAGAAGGGAAGGAGACAAAAGAATTAGATAACCATAGGCCAGTTAGATTAACATCTGTGATTGATAAAATGCTAGAGTCATTTCCTCAGACTTTTCTTCTCTTACAATGTTTGTGTTTAAAATTTGCGTATGGCATCATCTGGTCATTTTTCATTATATTATTAAAACACTGCTTTTTGCCTTTAATTTTTCTTATTTGTTTGGGATTATGATTTTTTAACTATTCAGATCCTTTTACACATTCACTGTGCTGTGACACTTTTGAGGGTTGTTAATTTTGTACAGTATGTTATCCAGTTCCACATTCAAAAAAGTAGTTAAATTAGCAATAAATCTTTCAATGCTGAAAAGAACTAGATAATTAAAAGCATTATTTTGTGATGGTAGCACTTTGAATTATTTATTTAATTTTCATGCGGTACTTGATTTAAAACAAGCAATTGAGGAACTGTCCTAAATAGAGAAAGGCAAGGAAATATTCATACCAGTCACTTCAACTCCATGTCCTGATGTCTAGATACACATTAGTTTTGAGAGAAGCTAGATATCATGATCTGTTGTTTCCTGACCACAGTTTGTAAATTACCACTAGATGCTAAAAGGAAGAGGGCGCATAATAACTGATATTTACATTGTAACCATAATGCAATGAAATGTCCCAAGATGCTTCACAGCTACATTATAAAACAAAGTATAACACCGAGCCACATAAAGAGATATTTGTGCAGATGGCAAAAATCTTGGTCAAAGAGGTAGGTTTAAGAGTTTCAAGGAGAAAGCAAAGTAGAGAGATGTTGGGAGAGAATTCTGAAGCTTGGGGCCTTGGCAAGTGAAAGCATAACTATCAATGGTGAAGCAGTTCTGATTAGAACTGACAAAGAATTAGAGGATGGCAAATATTGCAGGGAATTGTGGGATTGGAAGAGACTACCAAGATGGGAACAGGCAAGGCCATGAAAGGATTTAAAAACAAGGATGAGAATTTTAAAAGGAAGGCATTGCTTAACTGGGAGCCAATGAAGGCCAGCAAGCAGGAAGGGTAATGGGGAAGTAGGGCTTGCAGTTAGTAAAGACACCCACAGCAGAGCTTCGAATGACCTCAAGTTTACACAGAGTGGCAGACTAGCCAGGACTGCATTGGATAAGTCAAGGCTAGAGGTGAAGAAATGAGTCTGAATTTCAGCAGGAGATAAACTGAGACAGGAAGGCAGGTGAGAATAAGCAGGCTTAGTGATGACATGAAAATGGAAACAGAAGCTCAGCTTATGATCAAATGTGACACCAAAGTTGTGAACGGACTGGCCTCTTTTCACACTTTTCTATGAGGGAATGGAGCTGCTAAGTAAGGAACAGAATTTGAAGTGGGGCCAAAAACTCTGGCATCAGTTTTCCTAATTTTGACTGGAGGAAACATCTGTTCATCCAGCACTGGATATCAGATCAATATTCTGGTAATTTAACTACAGTGGAGGAGTTGACAGAGGTGGTGGTGAGATAGAGCTGCATATCATCAACATACATGTGAAAATGTGATGCCTTGTCTTTGGATGATAACACTAAAGGAGCAAAATGTAGATGAGAAATAGGAGGGGACCAGGGAAAGATCCTTCAGGTCACCAGAGGTGATGTTGCAGGAGCAGGAAGGAAAATTGTATGGAACATGTTAGAAATATGGTATGCAAGATCTATCTGCAGATGAGTAAAACTGATTAGCCATTGTATGTTTTATAATTTTGAATGATGTTTTATGTGTATTTGACCACTTCAATGCCCAAAATCCACAAGTCAGCAACAAAACATGCTAAATATTATAGCCCTACCACAGCCTACAAGATTTATAATATATTCACATTGGATGTTCATGGAGAAGCAACTTGGCTATACAATATACAGGTGAATTGGTAATCATCCAATGAAAAATCCATCACGTGTTATCGAAATGGGAGAAGTGTATTGTCTCTCTATTTCCACTACTTCATGGGTGACAATATAATTTAAACTTGTTTTATCCAATTCCAAGCATGGTTAATTGTATGCTTTCTCTATATTAGAGTTAAAAATATTCTGAACCAGATTTCTTCAATAAGCACAAAACAGAGGTATTGCTAGGTTAAGTAAGAGGGCAAAAAGTTAGCAAATGGAGTAAATGGAAAATGTGATGTTGTTCATTTTGGAGGGGAAAACAACAGAACAGAATGTTATTTAATAGAAAAAAAAACTACAGAAGGCAGCAACCAAAGGGATTCGGGGGTACTTCATGAAATGCAGGCAGCTAGCACACAGGTGCAGTAGGTAACCAGGAAGGCTAATGGAATGTTGGCCCTCATTTCAAGGGGATTGGTGTGTAAGAATAGGGAAGTTTTACTGCAACTGTTCAAGGTGCTGATGTGACCACAGCTGGAGTACCGTGAACAGTTTTGGTCCCCTTATTTAAGGAAAGATATTATTTCATTGGAGGCAGTTCAGAGAAGGTTCACTAGGAATGAAGGGATGAAAATTCACTGGAATGGAGGAATTGCCTAATGAACAAATACTAAACAGGTTGAGACTCTACTCACTAGAGTTTAAAAAGATGAGAGGTGTTCTCATTGAAATGTATAGAATTCTTAAGGGGCTTTTCACGGTAAACGGTGAAAAGATATTTCCCCTCATGGGAGAATCTAGGACCAGAGAGTATAGTCTCAGAATAAAGAGGTGCAAATCAAAACTAAGATGAGTAGGAGCTTCTTCTCCCATTGGGTTGCAGGTCTTTGAAACTTCTTGCTGCAGAGAGCTGTGGGGGTTGTGTCCTTATGTATATTTAAGACTGGGGTGGATAGGCTATTGATCAAGGGATGTGGGGAAAGAGCAGGAAAGTAGATGTGAGGAATATCAAAGCGGCTGTGATCCTGTTGAATGGTGGAGAATAGCTTACCCCTGTATCTATTTCTTACAGTCTTCTTGATTTATTATGGAACAAAATTTATTCATGAAGTTGCAAAATTTGTTAATATACTTAGTTTGTAATATGAAAACATGAATGTTTATTCCTCCAAATAACTCTGAATACATGCATGCAAGTGCATGCCTGTGCTTACACATAGACACACATCCTGCCAAAAGAGACCAAAAACAGATTTCTAACTTTACAGGGATTCACTTTGGAGAAAAGAAATACTTTAGACCAATAAGGCTTGATTTCTTGAAGGCAAGAAGTAGGCTGTCCAATGTGACATTCTGGCATGTACAGATGTGTGACATCAAGCATAGACAGTTGTCTCTTGTATCTGATAGATACAGCTTGCTCAAAGACCACTGCACCAAGAAGTCCTCCAGTCACGCTTTAAGAGGCCAACAAGGGCCCACACTGGCTTCACATCAAGGAGCAATCCAGGAACAGGAGACCTGATGAGCTGAGAGATAGTAAGAACTGCAGATACAGGAGCCAGAATTAACACAGTGTGGAGTTGGAGGAACACAGCAGGCCAGGCAGCATCAGAGGAGCAGGAAAGTTGATGTTTCGGGTTGGAACCCTTCTTCAGAAAATGTCCAGCTGATGAGCTGGACAGCCTTTCCTTAACCGACTTCTTTCCTAAAATAGAAATACAAAAATATCTCCAACCTGTATAACATTGTTCAAACAGAACAGCCAGAAAACCCAGTCACAAAAACAGCCTTGTGTTTGCACTGAACTGAGGTCAAACCATGAAGATCAGCAATTATCTGAACCGTGTGGTTCCCAAGAAATATCTTGTTGAAAAAAATTGTTCTAATGCATCTTTTTATTGACCTTTCAAACAGAAACAAAGTATTTACATAATCCTTGAATCTTAAGTCCACAGAAATGATTAAATATGAAGTCATCATAACACCTTTACGCACACTTCTACAAACGTAAGGTTTATCGCAAAATCAGCTAATTATAATTTTCTAAATAAAACTTCTAATTGTTTGAAGTGCACCTTCCAAGTGTCATTATACACCAGTGAATCTTCAAGGTAAACCACTCAGCTAGGAAGATAGGAAGTTAAATATATATATATATATATATATATATATAGTGGTTACAAGAATGGGTTAGAGGCTAGGAATTCAGTGACAAGTAATTGGCCTCCTATCTCCCCAGTGCCTATCCATTGTCTGCAAGGCACAAGTCAAGTTTGGGATGGAAAACTCCCCACTTGCCCGGACGTGTCCAGTTCAACTGACACTTGAGAACCTTGACAACATCCAGCAAAAACAGACCACATGATTGTAAAGGGGGGAATAGTCTACACTCAAAAGGGTCCCAGCACAAGAAGCTATGGCAGGCTCTGATACCAGCCCGGGGGCTTGGACATGACCATTCAGTTGCTTGCATGGTCAGAATCTAGCTTCTCTTATAAGGTGTGAGCAGCCGAATGTTGGATAGCTCGTGACCTGAATTGACAACTGTCTGCTGTATTATGGGCTGTTTTCCTTTAGCAATTAGAGTGAGATTAAGGCAGATGATTGAGGGAGATGAAAGTGGGTGGCACAGCTGTTATTTTTGATGTACATGGGGAGGTGTCCCAAGCTGGTGGTTCAGGGGGCATGCAGTTAGTGATGTTGAGGGTTGAGTTCTAAGGAAGGCCCACCAGACTTAAAACGTTAACTCAGACTTTTTTCTTCATAGATGCTGCCAGACCTGCTGAGCTTTTCCAGCAACTTCTGATTTTGTTGTTGAGGGTTGGGATGGGTGAGGATCAGTGAGGAAAGCATTATAAGCAATAGTGAGAGTGAGAGAGAATGAGCCTTGGTGGGAGGTGAGTGCAGGAGCATAGATAAAGTATGAGATATGAGAAAATGGTGGCACTTACACTGGCCGAGTGGAGAAGGTCATTGACATTCTTCATACAGTGTTGTGTATTCCACCAAAAAGTTGAGACTGCACTGACCCAGGTGCAACTTCAGACCAAGCTGGCAGTTTCTGGTGTCATGGCTCCACTACTGAACCTGGAAGAAGAGAATGTCTTGTATCTGCACCAGCCTTATCCAGCAGGATCCCAGCTCCTTGCCCACAAAGTGGATTACCAATCTCCCCTGTGCCATGTCTGGGGCAAATCTCTAAAACTATGCAGGGCATTTCAGACTGACAGTGCTTCTCCAGGTGCACAACAGGCTTCTAAAGATGGCAGTGGTGCAAGGGATGAGGGTCTTTTGTCAGACATCCATTGAGTGGTAAGTTGTTCTGGGATTGACACATGGTAGAATGGGGCTAGCATCAGACATGAGGGACATCGTGGGATGGGGTAGGTGGTTAATGAGGTGCATTTCGTAACATACGACGAGAATCTCACTGGGACTCAAAGTGAGAATCCCTCCAAAAACATTGACACAACTCATGTTGAACTTAAAAAAAAAGTTTTAGCCCATTGTAAAATTTGATTTACTCACTGAATAATTTGTTAAATTTATGGCCATCACGATATGACTGAAACAGACCTGCATTGTCACTAACAGTGATGTTTACAGGTACTGTGATTGAATGGGTGATGAGTGCGCCCCCTGCAGTTGTGGTGGCAGCAAACGCAGTCTTTTGTGAGGTATAAGTATATTGAAGAGCTAATTGGAGCTGATCTTCCACTATGTTTTAGCATTGGCAAAAACTAAAGTTCCTTAAAACAGTAATTTCCATTTATGGTGTAACATATGTGAAACAGTCATTTACTCCCATGATAAATTTTTAAAAATATATTGATACTGAGATAACAAGGTGTAGAGCTGGATGAACAGCATCAGAGGAGCAGGAAGGCTGACGTTTCGGGCCGAGACCCTTCTTCAGAAATGGGGGAGGGGAAGGGGGTTCTGAAATAAATAGGGAGAGAGGGGGAGGCGGATAGAAGATGGATAGAGGAGAAGATAGGTGGAGAGGAGACAGACAGGTCAAAGAGGCGGGGATGGAGCTAGTAAAGGTGAAGTAGCTTCATTGTGCCACGATATGACTGAAACAGACACACCCGAAGGTTGCAGGACCAGCACCTCATATTCTGCTTGGGAACACTGCAGCCCAATGGTATCAATGTGGACTTCACAAGCTTCAAAATCTCCCCTCCCTCTACCGCATCCCAAAACCAGCCCAGCTCGTCCCCGCCTCCCTAACCTGTCCTTCCTCCCACCTATCCCTTCCTCCCACCTCAAGCCCCACCCCCATCTCCTACCTACTAACCTCTTCCCGCCCCCTTGACCTGTCCGTCCTCCCCACCTACACTCACCTTTACTGGCTCCATCCCCGCCTCTTTGACCTGTCTGTCTCCTCTCCACCTATCTTCTCCTCTATCCATCTTCTATCCGCCTCCCCCTCTCTCCCTATTTATTTCAGAAACCCCTTCCCCTCCCCCATTTCTGAAGAAGGGTCTAGGCCTGAAACGTCAGCCTTCCTGCTCCTCTGATGCTGCTTGGCCTGCTGTGTTCATCCAGCTCTACACCTTGTTATCTCAGATTCTCCAGCATCTGCAGTTCCTACTATCTATTGATACTGAACTGGAGTTTCCAATTTGAGTGCAATCCGTGGACACAAATTGGTCTTCGGCTTATCCTAGATTTTAGAAGTTTTATTTGGTCATTTTCTAAAATGTTTGATATACCATACAAAGCAACTTACATACAGTCTGCTGGCCTTTTCCTGGGCTCATCCACTTTCAATTTATGAGCCTTTTTGCCATTAGTACACAGAGCATGCAAATGTATAGGAACAGATAAACTACTGTTGTGCATCTGGCTGCTGCCTTTCATTAATTAAGATATACCTTTCAATTCAGTAAGTCATTGCTCGGCTTTCCTGAGAATGTGGAAGCAGGCCATTACCTTGCCCACTGTGAGCACGTTTGGGAAAATTACAGAAGTGCATTGCTGATATATGCCAGTGCCAGGTGAAATAAATGTTAATCATCCATTCCAAAAAAAAATTATGTTTGCCTTTTATCAAAACAAAACAATTACTCGACTTTTTTGCCAGATATATTCCATGCAATGCAGGTAATTCAGTTATTCTGCCCTCTCCTCTGCATACTGGGCTGATATTACCTTTGGGCAGTGGTATGAAATAGGCAACATCATTTTAGTCACTTGATCTAATGGAAATGAAATCTGAAGAGATGTTTAACATATGGCTATTCTAATGTTGCCCATTTTAAAATTTCACCAAAAGACGAACGACCTCTTCCATCTGTAGCAATATTGTGTGAAGGGGAAAGCAAAGAGGAAATTAACTGCACACATTTAGATGCTGCTGAGTTATCACTTTCAATATTAAAGGTTTGCCATGGCACTTTATCTCTTCACACAGTATTAATTGGCAGCATATCAAATATGGAACTCTAATTATTTTTTAATTATAAAAATAAAATGAATTGTGTTGTGTCTTTGTTTAAGAAGGGAAGTAAGGAGCAACCGAGAAACTTAGACTTGTGAGTCTGACTTTGGTGCTGGGTAAGTTGTTGAAGGTGATTCTGAAAGATAGGATTTATATGCAATAGGAGAGGCAAGGAATGATTAGGGAAAGTCAGCAGGTTTTGTGCGAAGGAAATCATGTCTCACAAACTTGATTGAGTTTTTTTAGGCAGTAACCAACAAAATTGATGAGAACAGAGCAGTAAATGTTGTTTACTTGGGCTTCCATAAAGCTTTTGACAAGGTTCAGCATGGTAGACCAATTAGTAAAGTTAGATCACACGGGATTCAGGGTAAGCTTGCCAATGGGATACAAAATTAGCTTAATGATAGGAGACAGAGGGTGGTGGTGGAGGCAACAAGGTGTAGAGCTGGATGAACACAGCAGGCCAAGCAGCAACATAGGAGCAGAAAGGCCTAGACCCTTCATCAGAAAAGGGGGAGGGGAAGGGGGTTCTGAAATAAATAGAGAGAGAGGGGGAGGTGGATAGAAGATGAATAGAGGAGAAGATAGGTGGAGAGGAGACAGACAGATCAAAGAGGCGGGGATGAAGCCAGTAAAGGTGAGTGTAGGTGGGGAGGTAGGGAGGAGATAGGTCAGTCCAGGGAGGACAGGTCAAGGGGGCGGGATGACATTAGTAGGTAGGAGATGGGGGTGCGGCTTGAGGTGGGAGGAGGGGATAGGTGGGCGGAAGAACAGGTTAGGGAGGCGGGGATGAGCTGGACTGGTTTTGGGATGCGGTAGGGGGAGGGGAGATTTTGAAACTTGTGAAATCCACATTGATACCATTGGGCTGCAGGGTTCCCAAGCGGAATATGAGTTGCTGTTCCTGCAACCTTTGGGTGGCATCGTTGTGGCACTGCAGGAGGCCCAGGATGGACATGTTGTCTGAGGAATGGGAGGGGGAGTTGAAATGGTTCGTGACTGGGAGGTGCAGTTGTTTATTGCGAACCGAGCATAGGTATTCTGCAAAGCGGTCCCTGAGCCTCCGCTTGGGTTTCCCCGATGTAGAGGGGGCCACACCGGGTACAGCGGATGCAGTATGCCACATTGGCAGATGTGCAGGTGAACATCTGCTTGATGTGGAAAGTCTTCTTGGGGCCTGGGATGGGGGTGAGGGAGGAGGTATGGGGGCAGGTGTAGCACTTCCTGCGGTTGCAGGGAAAAGTGCCGGGTGTGGTGGGGCTGGAGGGGAGGGTGGAGCGGACAAGGGAGTCACAGAGAGAGTGGTCCCTCCGGAAAGCAGATAAGGGTGAGGAGGGAAAGATGTCTTTGGTGGTGGGGTCGGATTGCAGATGGCGGAAGTGTCGGAGGATGATGCGTTGGATCCGGAGGTTGGTGGGGTGGTACGTGAGGACGAGGGGGATTCTTTTTTGGTTCTTATTGCGTGGATGGGGTGTGAGGGATGAGTTGCGGGAGATGTGGGAGACACGGTTGAGGGCATTCTCGACCACTGAGGGGGGGAAGTTACAGTCCTTGAAAAACGAGGACAACTGAGATGTACGGGAGTGGAATGCCTCATCCTGGGAGCAGATGCGGCGGAGGCGAAGAAATTGGGAATAGGGGATGGCATTTTTGCAGGAAGGTGGGTGGGAGGAGGAGTATTCTAGGTAGCTGTGGGAGTTGGTGGGCTTGAAATGAATATCGGTTTCTAGGTGGTTGCCCGAGATGGAGACAAAGAGGTCCAGGAAGGGGAGAGAGGTATTAGAGATGGTCCAGGTAAACTTAACGTTGGGGTGGAAGGTGTTGGTGAAGTGGATGAACTGTTCGAGCTCCTCGTGGGAGCACGAGGCGGCGCCGATACAGTCATCAATGTAACGAAGGAAGAGGTGGGGTTTAGGGCCAGTGTAGGTACGGAAGAGGGATTGTTCCACGTAACCTACAAAGAGGCAGGCGTAGCTTGGGCCCATGTGGGTACCCATGGCCATCCCCTTTGTCTGTAGGAAGTGTGAGGAATTGAAAGAGAAGTTGTTGAGGGTGAGGACGAGTTCGGCTAAGCGGATGAGGGTGTCAGTGGAGGGGGACTGGTCGGGCCTGCGGGACAGGAAGAAGCGGAGGGCCTTTAGGCCATCTGTATGGGGAATGCAGGTGTAGAGGGACTGGACGTCCATGGTAAAGATGAGGTGCTGGGGACCGGGGAATTGGAAGTTCTGGAGGAGGTGGAGGGCGTGGGTGGTGTCACGGACATAGGTAGGGTGGTGGAGGGTTTTGTTTGAATTAGAAACCTGTTACCAGTGGTGTTCCACAGAGATTGGAACTGTGTCCTCTTTTATTTGTCATTTATATAAATGATTTAGCTGAGAATATAGAAGGCATGGTTAATAAGTTTGCAGATGACACCAAAACTGGTAATGTAGTCGACAGTGAAGAAAGTTATCTGAGATTACAAAGAGATCTTGTTCAAATGGGTCAATGAGCTGAGGAGTGGCAGGTGAATTTAATTTGGATAATTGTGAGATATTGCATTTTGATAAAATAAACAAGGGCAGGACTTATACAATTAAAAGTAGAGCCTTGGGTAGTGTTGTAGAGCAGAGACACCAAGGGTTCAGATACGTAATTCTTTGAAGTTTGTGTCTCATGTGGACAGAGTGGTTAAGAAGGGATAAGCACGCTGGCCTTCATTGCTCAGACCTTTGAGTGTAGGAATTGGAAAATCATGTTGAGGTTGTACGGGATGTTTGTGATGCGTCTTCTGGAGTATCGAGTCCAGTTTTGGTCACTCTGTTGTTGGAAGGATGATATTAATTTGGAGAGGGTTCAGAAAAGATTTACCAGAATGTCGCCAGGAATGGAGAGTTTGAATCTTAAGGGGAGACTGGATAGGCTGGGATTTTTTTAAGTGGAGCTTAGGGGGTTGAGACATGACCTTATAGAGATTTATAAAATCGTGAGGGGTATAGATAAGGTAAATGGCAGTTGTCTTTCCCCTGGCGGGGGGTGATTTCAAGACTAGGGGGGCATATGTTTAAGGCGAGAGGAGAAAGATTTTAAAAAGACATGAGGGGCAACTTTTTTACACAGGGAGTGGTTCATGTGTGGAATGAATTTCCAGAAGAAGTGGTAGATGTTAGTACAGTTACAACATTTAAATGACAATTTGGATAAGTACATGAATAGCAAAAGTTTGGATGGATACAGGCCAAGCGCAGGCAGGTGGGACTAGTTTAGTTTGGGATTATGGTCGGCATGGCCTGGTTGAACTAAAGGGTCTGTTTCTGCTGTATGACTCTATGAACACTATTAAAAATAATAACTGTTTCATGTTTGAAAATAGCCTGGAACTTCCACTAGGTTGTGCTATTTTATTCCTCACAGCTCCTACAAATTCAGTCAAATCAGGGCAAAAAATCAAGAAATTTCACAAATTATGACCAAGGCAAATCGAATTTCCTTAATCTTTTATTATGGATTAAAAACAGGCACTGGAAACAAACCTCACCAACAAAATCAGTCATGCCACGAAAAAAGCAAAGCTGTCCCCTAAACTCCTGCTGTAAAATCTCAGCTGTTTTTACAGCCAATGCCCTCCACAGACTAGATGGTCTGCAGCATCTCCTAATTTGTATTACTAACCAATCAAGATGTCAAATCTATCAAAAGTCTTGGCAGGCAAATAGCCAGCAATTACGTGACATATTTACTGGAACTTCATACCTAGTTCACTCTGTCTTCCTGGAAGAACGCAGCAAGCCAGGCAGCATCTGGAGGAAAGGAGAAGTCAACCCAAAACGTTGACTTCTCCTTTCATCCAGATACTGCCTGGCTTGCTGTGTTCTTCCAATCTCCTGTTTGACTACCTTGGATTCCAGCATCTGCAGTTTTTTTGTCTCTAACTCTGTCTTCCCTCCTGCTTTCAAAATTCATCCCAATACCATTGTCTTTGACTGTTCCTTTTGTTTATCATTCTAGCCTCACTGGTTTCTTTCTCAGTTCCCATGTGTGGTGTTTCTTATTTATTCTCATCACAACTATCAAGTGTTCTGGTATCTTCTGCCCGTGTATATCACTTAGGTTAGAATCACTTGGGGTCAAATTACTGTGCAACGCCTACAATGGGGATCATATCAAAGTTACCATGAAGTTTAGTACCTCAGAGACAATATTTTACATGCTCCCAAAAGCATTTAATTCAGACAATGTAAGTCAATGCTTTTTACTTCCCTTGGTGGGGGTAAAAGTATAAGTTTATTTGTTGGTGATAGTGTAAAAGAGATAGTACCAGATTGGTCTCTCATTGTACAACATGTCCAATGTTTCTGTTCATTAAGACTTTCACTTCAAGTAAAAGCAAATAGATATTTTTGCAGTGCACTTCTGAAATCATTAGCAGGTCAGAATATGACAACTGAATGAAACTATATTGAAAGGTGAATTGCTTAAAATAAGTTAATGTACAAAATGATTCTTTTGTAATGTGATACTTAAATGAGGACTTTCCAAAGTGGGATCACACGCTGAAATTTTTGATTGTAGATTGAAATGAGAAAAGGACATTTTTAAAGTCCCAAGGTTGTGGAAAGGATTGCTGTGCTACTTAAAAGCAAGTTATCTGACACTCACTTTAAGTGCTGTTTACACTGCACTCTGTTTGAGCATTGGGGAAGATTACGACAGATGAGCTGGAGTCAGGGAGCATGTGCAAAGGGATATTTGGCTAGCAACAAGTATCTGATTGATCTGTGAAGTGGTGACCTCTTCCAGAGGACTGCCAAAGGATGCCGTGCTACTAGGTGATGCCAGTCTGCTCAGAGGTCACACCAGGGTCAGTGCCATCTTAAGGGTGAGGGTGACATGCTGTAGTGCAGAAAGAATTCCACCAGGATAAGTACCATATTCTGCTCTCTGCTACCTCACACTCAGTCTACCACTGTTACTGCACCCATCTCGCACCAAGGCTTATGCCATGAAACTTCCTCTGTTACATGCAACACCTTCCTTCACTCTCTCGCTCGCCTGAGTCCCATTCTCCCACAGCACAGCCCTCTGAGCTGCCTCCTCACTCCCACAGAACACCTCAACACATTTCCCCCACATACACCAGCCCTAACAGCCATGCATCCATTTTTAACTTACACATTTTCTGCCTTTCTGTCATCACAGAGGAAGACAGCCCATAAAGCAGAGCAAGGCCATACTGGGGGAAGGGTGCCTGGTATTCAACTACTCACCCCTATGAAGATAGAACCCTTGCTTTTGCAGAAGTCTGGGATCACGCCTGGAAGGGTGCAGAGACATCCTGCCCTGACAACTGAGTAAGTAACTCATGTAACAATGCTCAAGTTAACAGGTGGTCAGCGTCATTGATCACATGCCACATCTAACCATTGACTGTGATGCTTTCTGCCTCTTGTATCTTACAGATGCAGCGAGACCACTCACCCAGTATCATTGCAGAGAATTGCCTGGCTTGCTTAGAAGCTGCATTCTTTGACCTTTGAGGATGAGAGGACAGAGGAAATGCTGCCTCCTGCCCCCGCTACACTCACCAGCTCAGATGTGGACATCTCAGCGGGGAAGATCGGTGCAGACAACATCTATTCATAATCTGGTCAGCACCTCACAGTGACAGTTCGGTGGTTGGCTGAGGAGGAAATGGCCCAGGCCGCTGGCACTCAGAGGATCTTCCGGAGACCAGGCTCCTGCTCAGGCCCAGGCAGGAGAGGAGCCTGTGGAGTCAGCAGTTAGGGCCTGTATCCACACACACACACACGTACACACATGTACACACACACACACGTACACACACACACACACGTATACACACACACACACACACTCACGCACACACGCGCACATGCACACACAGGCACAACACACACACACGTACACACACACACACGTACACACACACACATACACACACGCGCGTACACACACACACACGTACACACACGTACACACACACGTGCACACACACAATGCACACACACACAACACACACACACAACACACACACATGTACACATATGCACCCACACGCACAACACACACATACGTACATACACACACACACGCACAACACACACACACGCACAACACACACACA
>NC_063332.1:129319506-129413765 GCF_021869965.1 Rhincodon typus | reverse complement strand
CACGCACAACACACACACGTACACACACACACACGCACACACACACATGCGCACACGCACACATGCACAACACACACATATGTACACATGCACACACCCACATGGACAACACACACACGTACACAAACACACACAACACACACACATGCACAACACACACACACACACGCACGCACAACACACACACGTATATACACACACACACGCACAACACACACATACGTACACGCACACACACACGTATACACACACACACGTACACACACACACACGTACACACACACACATACACACACACACTCACACTCACACTCACACATACAGACACACACACGCACAACACGCACACACGTACACACACACGCACAACACACACACGCACAACACACACATGCACGCATGCACAACACACAGGCACAACACACACACATATACACACACACGTATATACACACACACAAACACACACACACACAAGGATAGCCATGGCCCAGCCACTCAGGGTCTGTTGGAGAGGTACACACCGATCTACATTCCATTGCCCCAGCCAATGGTCCTCAGGACTGAAAACATGATAACAGGGCAGCACGGGCAACCCCTCAGAAGGAGACAGGGTGGTTCCAGCAGGCAGAGAGCCTGAGGTGGAATCATACACAGGCCTCTCAGCAGTTTCCACTCAGGACATTGCAGAAGTGTTCAGGCCCTCTACTTCCACTCTACCTGACCCTTGAAAAGTCAGGCCGATGAGTATTAACTTGCCTCAGGAGAGATGTGCCTTGGCATGCCTGGACCATCTGGACACAAATGCCCCTGCGTGGCACCACCAAACATCCAGGGCCAATGGGCTCCACTAGAGAGCAGGCTCCCTCTAGCCTAGCTGCAGAACAGGGGAGTGCCCTGAGACCCAATGTGAGGGAGGGAGAGGAATAGGAAAATGTATTGAGGTGACGCGAGTGTTAATGTTTTGTAAATAATTGACAAGTTCCTAATAAATGTTTGTTTTTTTCACTGTTCATATGGTTGTTAGTCTGTGCAGAGGGCAGAAGCATCTTCAGGGGCATCAACTAGGCTCAATGGATAGGGCTATGTACAGATCACCTACTACACCAGATAGGAAAGGGCAACCATATGTCTACATGACATTGAATCACATCAACACCTTAGGCACTTCATGTTCAACATCCTAACTGTTCAGCTGGCTGTGTGTGTATAAATGTGGCCAGTGGCTGGGCTAGAGACAGAGAGGGTCACTGTGGTAGGACAGCCAGAGAGTAAAGAGTCTGAATGCCTGGCCCTGTACAGTGCTTGACAAATGTTCTTCCCTTTTAAAACCCCTTGATCAGTGTGTGCTACAGTCCCCTTCCTCACAGGTCAAATCACTTACCACCACCCACTCCAAATATGTTCA
Source organism: Rhincodon typus (assembly GCF_021869965.1). Classification (NCBI taxonomy): domain Eukaryota; kingdom Metazoa; phylum Chordata; class Chondrichthyes; order Orectolobiformes; family Rhincodontidae; genus Rhincodon; species Rhincodon typus. The sequence goes on along the minus strand of NC_063332.1, from coordinate 129,412,357 downwards.
CAGCCATTTTCTTCAACATTGCGCAATTTCCATTTATATCATGCTGGAAGGTGACAGTGAACATTCCTTTGCCAGTGGTTTTCAGCCTCAGCCTGAAGGTGCCAGTGATCTCCCAAACATCCCCATCCCCTCTGAGCAGCTCATCGCAGTAACCCCACAGGTTCACACTTCCCCAAGTCTAGCTCCCAGGTGAAGGGAGTGCAGAAGTGGTTTGCTAGAATTGCCTCAGGAACGAGAAACTTCAGTTTTAAGGATAGATTGAAGATTGGGACTGTTGTCCTTGGAGAGAAAAATGTTGAGAGGAGATTTGATAGAGGTTTTCAAAATCATGAATGGGCTGGGTAGAGTAGGTAGTGAGAAACTGTTCCTGCTGTAAAAAGCACAAGAACAAGAGGGCATACATTTGAAGTGATCTGCAAAAAAGGCAAAGGTGAAGTGAAGAGAAATCTTTTCACAGCAAGTACTTAAGGCCTGGAATGCACTGCCTGGAAGTGTGCTGGAGACAAGTTCAACTGAGGCTTTCAAGAGGCCATTGGATTAAAATTAATGAGCACGGTTTGGAGACAAAGCAGTGGATTGTTTGAAGAGCCGGTGCAGGCAAGATGGAGCGTGCGGCCTCTTTCTGTGCAGTGATACTTCTGTGATTCAGTGAAGTCATAAACCAGCCCATCTATACGCACCAAAGCCAACCTACCCTTCCCACCCAGCCCCTAGTGTATGAGGTGAGCCGAGGTGTTCATACACTTCCCCTAGACCACCGTGAGACCAGCATGCTCCACGGCACCACCTCTTGTCCCCGGTACATTATTCTGGAAGCTATGGGAGGCTACGCAATTGACTGATTCAAAGGCCTATTAACAGTGATTGGCAGGGAGTTTTCAGTCAGTTGCCAGATCCCTGTTGGCAGCGGGACACAGTGCAGCTGCTTGGAGCTAGCCTCTTGTTGGCATATGGTGTTCCAGATGAGGTTAGAAGACCTCCCCCCATCCCTGTCCAATGTCTGCATGCATTCAGCAGTAACTGTTGACCTTCCTGTGGTGGGGAGTGGCATTCACTTCCCACAATGGCTTCAAGGGTCTTTTTTATTTCATATGCATAAATTTGGAGGGAAGATCCCTCAATTTTGGGTTGTCCTCTTTCTCACTTACCTGTAAGAGCATTCTGCAGCTGCTCCAAACTGAAGAGCCTTCTATACCCTACAGAGAGCATCAAGAGCCTCTCTGCTCTCTTTAACTAACAGCCTGACTTCTGGCCACTAGTTGGGCCACAAGTGAGTAAAACACAAGTGAGTTCCATATAGAGCTATGTTCTGACCCCATTTGACCCTGATGGTGGGGTCCTGAAGCTACAGGTAAACCTGCCCCAGGTCTTGGAGGTGCTGTATCATTCACAAATAGTTTGCTGCTGTGATCAGTTTACTTTTACCTTTCTTTCCTTCATTTTATTCTTCTCTAAAAACAACTCCTTCTATTCTTAAATGTGATGACAGAGAGTGTAAATCATACAATTTAATTGTTTGCACCATTTTTTTATTTGACCAAGCCATTTGATGGCATTACCACACCACACGAGAGGCAAGCCATTGGGGTTTAACACACAAGGTATCCAATCCCAGCCTTGCCATTATAGGGATACACATAAGTATCCTTTGGCATACCATCAAACAGCAGCTTTTAGGTACATTGAAGGAGGCCTAGGATACTGAGAAGCCCACTGAAAGGGGAAATATGTAATAGGTAATTACCAAAACAAAACACAAAGACCAGGAAAAGTTAAACACAGTCGTGGGTGGGGAGTTGCATTATGGTAATGAAGGCATGAGCTCGAGTATTGGCAGCAGTGAGGGGGAGATAAAGGCAATCCCAAGCAATATTGCAGCGGGGGGAAGAAAGCTATTGCCCAACTTTGGGCAAAGAACTCAGTTTAAGCTTGAACAAGATGCCCCAGTTGTGGACATTAGGCACATTATGATAGAAAGCCAAAATGGCCTCAGCAGAGGCGAGTCAGATTTCAGTCCAAATTAAAATGTCAAAATTTTTTTGCAACCCCAAACTATTTGGGAGAACATTGGAAACATTTTGAACGACAATAGATGAAGAAGAGTGGCAGAAGATCTATTGTCATGACCAGGACATTCACTGGGGAGGGAGGATTCATAAGCAGTAAAGGTTTTGGAGGCCTGGATGAGGATATGGTTTAGGAGGTTAGTAAAATTGAATTTGAGGCAGTAAGTGTGGTGGTTGGGATTGGTGGGGGAAGAGGGGTAACAAGAATGGAGAAAGCCCAGCATGAAACAGAAAGAACTACAGGAAGAGCAGCAAAGCAGGAGATGGAGTAGCCAAGGTGGAGCACTAATTTCCAAAGCATACACTTTGTTTGGAAGATTTAGGTTGTGCAGAAAGTTAAGAAAATAATGAGTGGGACAAACACTAAAGAAGGAGAATGTGATGAGGCTGTTTGCAGCAAAGTGTGGAAGGAGAGATCTTAAGTTCTGGGAATTCTGGGAATACAATGCAACAAGAGAAGTGAAATGATTTTTTATCAGGAGCAACAGAAAGTCAGATGCAGCAGGAAGGACAAGTTCATTCAGGACAAACTTAGCAAAAGGTTGATAACTCGACCTCCTCTTGGAAAATAAGGTAGGGCAAGTGACTGATGTGTTAGTGGGAGAGTACTTTGGGAGCAGTGGCCATAATTCGATTAGTTTTAAAATAGTTATGGAAAGGATAGGCCTGGTCCATAAGTTAAAGCTCTGAATTGGGGCAAGGCCAATTATGATGATATTAGTTGATTAGGGGAGGCTGTTCTCAGGTAAATGGATGTCTGGCAAGTGGGAAGCTTTCAAAAGTAGGATAACAGTTCAGGGACAGCATGTTTCTGTTAGCATGAAGGGCAGGGCTAGCAGAAGTAGCAAACACTGGATGATGAAAAATATTAAGGTTCTCGTCAGGAAAAAGAAGGAGGCATATGTCTAGGGCTGGGATCAAGTGAATCCCTTGAAGAGTGTAGGGAGAGTAGGAGAACACTTAAGAGGGAAATCAGGAGGACAGAAAGGGAATATGAGATAGCTTTGGCAGATAAGGTAAAGGAGAATCCAAAGAGATTCTACAGGTATATTAAGGGGAAAAGAGTAACTAGAGAGAGAATAGGGGCCCTTAAAGATCAATGAGGCCGTCTATGTGTTGAACCACAGGTGGTGGGTGAGATCCTAAAAGAATATTTCATGTCAGTATTTACTGTGGAGAAAGAAATGGAAAGTAGCGACCTGAGGAAAGAACTTGATGTCTTTAAAAGAGTCCACATTACAGAAGAGGAGGTACTGGGGTCTTAAAATGCATAAAGGTGGGACCTGACCAAGTGAATCCCAGAACTTTGTGGGAAGCTAGGGAAGAAATTGCTGGACCCCTGGAAGAGACATTTGTATCAATGACAGCCATGAGTGGGGTGCCAGAAGCCTGGAGGGTGACTAATATTCTGCCATTATGTAAGAATGTCTGCAAGGAAAGGCCAGGAAACTACAGATCGGTGAGCCTGATGTCAGTGGTGAGTAAATTGTAGGACGGTCTTCTGAAAGACAGGATTTATATGCATTTAGAAAGGCAAATACCAGTTAGGGATAGTCAACGTGGCTTTGTGTATGGGAAATCATGTCTCACAAACCTGATTGCGATTTTTGAGGAGGTGACCAAGGAGATAGATGAAGGCAGAGTGGTAAATGTTATCTAGCTCAATTTCAGCAAGGTCTTTGAGAAGGTTCCACATGGTAGACTGACTGTACGGTTAGATCACATGGGATCCAGGGAGAGCTAGCCAATTGGATACAAAAGTGCCTTGACAGTAGGAGACAGGGTGGTGGTAATGGACTGTTGTTCAGACTAGAGACCTGTGACCAGCAGTGTGCTGCAAGGTTTGGCGCTGGGTCTACTGTTGTTCGTCATTTATATAAATGATTTCGATGAGAATATAGGAAGCATGATTAAGTAAGTTTGTGGATGGTACCAATATTGGCGGTATGGGGACAGTGAAGAAGGTTATCTCAGAGTACAATGGGATCTTGATCAATTGGGCTTGTGGGGCCGAGGAATGGCAGATGGAGTTTAATTCAGATAAATGTGAGGGGTTGCATTTTGGTAAGACAAACCAGGGCAAGACTTATACAGTTAATGCTAGGACCCTGAGGTATTTTGTTGAACAGAGATATCTTGGGGTGCAGGTACAGACATCTTTGAAAGTGGCGTCACAGGTAGAAATGGTGGCGAAAAAGGCATTTGACACGCTTGCCTTCATCAGTAAGAGCATTGAATGTAGGGATGTCATTTTATGGCTGCACAAGACATTGGTAAGGTCAGATTTGGAGTACAGCATGGAATTCTGGTTGCCCTGGTATAAGATGGATGTTATTAAACTGGAAAGAGTGCAAAAAAGATTTAGAAGGATTTTACTGAGAATGAAAGATTTGACTTATAAGGAGAGGCTAGATAGGCTAGGACATTTTGCCCCTGGAGCATAGGAAGCTGACGGGTGACCTTATACAAGTTTATAAAATTATAGGAATATTGATAAGGTGAACAACCAAGGTCTTTTCCCTACGGTAGGGAAGTCCAAAGCTAGAGGGCATAGGTTTAAGGTGAAACGGGAAAGATTTAAAAGGGACCTGAGGAGCAACCTTTTTACACAGAGTGTGGTGCATTTATAGAAAGAGCTGCCTGAGGAAGTGATAGAACTGGATACAATTACAACATTTAAAAGACATTTGGACAGGTAGATGGATAAGAAATGTTCAGAGGGATATGGGCCAAATGCAGGCAAATGGGACAAGTTCAGTTGAGGAAGCCTGGTTGGTATGGATGAGTTGGGCCGAAAGGCCTCTTTCTGTGCTGTATGACTCTATGAAAACAAGTAAAACTCGGTTATACTTGAAAATTAATATTTTAGTCGTACTGGAGCTCCATTTTGAAGTATACGTGTTTGACCAGCATGTGTCATTTTCCTGATTTCTTTCTTCAGGGTTAAAAATGTCATGGGAATCAAGGACCAAGGCTGCTTCCTGTCAGAATAATGCGATTCAGATATGGTGTCAGGTAGTTCTTGTGGGACATAAAGGTTCCCATCACCAATGTGGGAGTCCAAATTTGAACTGAAAGCTTAGTAAATACCAGAGACACCCTTCGAGGGTGGTGATAATGATCGGGATTTTCCACTTCAGTTCTTCTGGTCCATGCCTGGAGTGCAGATCAAGAAATTCCTTTACTGCAGCCTGTGAATTTTCAACCAAAAGGTCAGAAAATTATGGGCTGTGAATTTAGAGTTTTCTGATACGTTCTGTCAATGTGCGCCTGGTTGACCAGAGTAAAGCATTCCAGACGGTGAGTTCATGAAATAGTTCAACCATGAATCAGATCACAACATTCCTGATTCTGACCTCACCACACAAAGCTCATTGAAGGGGAATCCTGACTGACTTCGCTCCTCCTTAACCTGTGCTTGCTGAGGTCCATATTATTTTCACATATTTTTCACAATATTTATGAATGACCAGATGATAAATGTGCATCAGGACAATATCCGTCCACAGTATGTTCCTAATCGTTGACTATATAAACACTTTTATTTTGTGGAAGACTAGCTTGTAACCCAAACTTGAACATGCTTAATCTTCTCATTGTCCTCTGTTTGCATTTCTGAATATCAAGGTATTTTAGATATATATCCAAATTGTTTATTTCTAAACAGGTTTCTGTTAACTATGTTGTATAAATAAGAAGGTCTGGTGCCAATGAGATGTGGACTGTTTGTGGTTTCCATAACAGCCAGTTTAATGCAATGCTGTTTCTCAGCAGCTGCTTTGTATCTTTTCAAATTTACACCACCGTTGCGGACAGTCTGCAATGTTGATCTATAAATAATAACATAGTGTCCCTTTATTCACAGTTTCAAAACTATCAGCATTCTTTATGTGATAAATCAGTCTCCTTGACATTTAATGTACTGTAATTAAATCGGAAGACTGCTTGTGGGTCTTTTGAAGGTTGGTGCTGTCTATCATTCTCTTATTTTAGTCCCCAGTGTTCAGCTATAAGCACTTAACTGTGAATATTCAGGATATACATTTTCTGAACAAAAGAGGTGATTTATTGAAGTTAATTTTAGTGATAAAATCTGATGCATATGTCTAGTTGGAAATGGTTTCAAGTGAATCATCTTTTCAATGTTAATGTCTAATGAAACAATCTCTTCACCAAATGCTCAACTTTTATTGCACCCAAGGGTGCAAACATTAAACAAACAGCAAATCAGAGTTGAAAAGTGCACTCTTTGCTTTGTGTGAGTGGTAGGTTTTTCTCCTGCCATCAAAATGATTGCAAGACCCATTTGATGGAAGAAACCACTAATAAATGTTTGGCCACCAAAAATACATGTGTGACTTGGCATACAATGAGTGCGGAATCAGAGTTGATGAATCAATTCAGCACCCATGCTGCCCATTGGTTAAAGTAAGCTTCAGAAGCAAACATCATGGCAATGAAGAGCAAATGTATTGGACTGCAACATCACACGTCTCCAGGGGTCCTCTACTGCTGCGTTCTATTTTGGTACAAAAAAACCTGAATGATGTCCCTTTCTTAAAAATAACATTGAAGCCTAAAAAATTTGATAATTTTGAAAGTCCTAACATCTTAAACAATTGTAATCAAATTAATTTCTGTGACCTAGATAATGTCATGATTATTTACTTACCCAGGGTCATTTTTTCCAAAACAAAAGCTGAATTTTCCTGAAAAAGCAATTAAAACATAAGAACATAGAAATGGGATTGGCTCATTCAGCTCCTCACGCCTGTTTTGCTGTTGAATAACATGGTGGCTGATCTGTTATTTAACCCCTTTGACCTATATCCCTTTGGTGAACAAAAATCGATCAATCTTGGATTTAATATGAACATCAAGCATCAGTTGCAGTTTGTAGGAGAGCTCGAAACTTCAGCCACACTTACTCTTTAGGAGAATTCCTGAATTTCACTCTTGAGAGGTTTGACTCCAATTTTTAAGTACAGATTTGGTTTCCAATCAAGCAAACTGTTCACAGTAAAATAAAACAAAGAGCTACGGATGCTGGTGATCTGGAACAAAAACAAGAAGTGCTGGAGAAACTATGCGCAGTGTTTTTTTAAAAGAACTTATATATTTCCAGTGAGTTTATGAAGGCTGGCCCAAAAACCCCATGTTGGATTTCTGAAAGACTAAGTAGAAATAGGATAGTACAAAGCAAGGAAACCTTTTGTAGAGTCATAAAAGTATACAGCACTGAAACAGGCCCTTCAGCCCAACCTGTTCATGTCGATCAGGTTTCTTAAACTGAACTAGTCTCATTTGCCTGCATTTGGCTCATATCCCTCTAAACCTTTCTTATCCATGTACCTGTCCAAATGTCTTTTAAATGTTGTAACTCAACTCGCGTCTACCACTTCCTCTGGCAGCTCATTCTGTATATGCAATGCCCTCTGTGTGAAAAAGTTGCCCCTCAGGTTTCCGGGGGAGGCACCATGTAGAATGAACTTTAATACAATACAGTGAAATGTCTCTGTTCTGCTCATCAGTTTACTGTGAGCAGGTCTCGAGAGAAAGAAAATCATTGATCCACACTGTTATATTGGTGCCATTTTGGCAGTGAGTTCTAGGAAAAGAAAAGGAATCAATTTGTGTTTCTCCTCCTGATTGTCTTTTGGTACTTGTGCTTGAATGTTGTGTGAGAATCAGGTTCATCTGCGAGGTGCTGAACTGTTGTTTAACCTGTTCACATACTTTGTCTTCGCTCACATCAGAATAATGACAACGTAGCTAAGATGTAGGAGATCTGCTGTTACCTGTGGAATGGATCGGGCAGAACCCTTTTGAGAAGCTGGGAGAAAAGTGGAAGAGAGCAAGTCCACACCTTCTTCACTCTTCCTAACGCTAACTGCAGCCACTTAACGAAAGGAGGAAAGAAGAGTTGACCTGTTCTCTTCTTGATTAACCTGTTTGGAGATAAGCGAGAGTGTCTCAGATTGACACATCTCCCTTTCTTTCTCTGGCAAAACTTAAAACACACCAACATGAACAGTAAGACCAAGCCACAGGGTGTGAAACTACACTGAAAGCAGTGGGACTTATAAATTAAAGAGACATCAGGAGCAACTGTCATAAAAGTGAAAACATTAGAAGTAGCATGCAGTAAAAACTCTAAGCAACACAATGGGAATTAAAAAGATTCAGCAGTATTAGAATTGGACTGAAGAACATAAACATGGGTGGCAGACTACACAAACATTCAGATATAAAGAACAGCATTAAAAAAAACACAAAACCCTGACAGTAGACTACAAACATCATGGGGATATCCATGGACAAATGCTAAGAATGGGAGTAATTAAAAGTATTTTTTTATGGCATGGCGTGGAGTGACAGATACGTTCAGAATGTTCAGGACAAGGTAAGGTCATGGGTCAGGGAGAGTTGTGACTAGCGTTTGAGGAAACTTTGATATTGTGACAGTGAGAATGGAGTCAGATTGCAAGAATTTTCTTCACTGCCCATTTTGAATTGCATCTTGTACTTTACCTTGCTCCTTGCAAATATTGAGCTGAGTGTCGACCTTTCCCCGGTCCCAAAGTCTAGTTCATTGGCCATACATCATGCTCCTTCTCCTACATTCCTTTCCATTTCTCCTTCTCTGATACCGCTCACTCAGCTCCCTGTTTTTTCAAAATTGCTGTCATTTTCCAGTGTGACATTCCCTTTGCACCCCTTTTTGTTGTATTCTCCAAGTCCCATATCCTGTCATCTATCTCATTTATTTCCCTGTGGTTCCTTATCATTCAATCTAAAGCTTTGATGTCCCTTCTCTGAGCCTCTGTCTAACTCGATGTCTATCATTATTTTTACAACGCATTTCCTTCTCCTTCTGACCTCCAAACTGTAACTCACTGAATGTTCTTCCAATTTCCTTGTTTGCCTGATCATTATCCCATTGCTCTCACTCTCTCTTTTCTATCCCCCTAAACCTCTACTTCTGTTCCCTAGGCACCTGTATAGCTGTTCCATGCTTTTGTGTGACCGTCTTCTATTTCCCCAGTTTCCTGTACACTCTGCACACATCCTCCTGCTCCCTTCCCCTTCCATCACCATGCTGTGTGCTTCCTCTCAACCCTCATTTTCTACCTCATTCCAACTATGCTCATATATAATTTATAGACATGAAACTAAAGAAAACATCAAACCTTAGCCTCTGTTCCATTCCATCAGCAGTAGTTTGTTCATAACTCCAACTCTGGCCCTGTTGGGCTTTAATTCTGTACTTTTTAAAAAAACAGCATTAAGCCTTTCCTGCCTCCACCCCATCTATTTACATGTGGACTGTTGCAGAGATTACTTAATGACTGGGGATGAAGGGGCTCATGCCAATAGGACACAAATGATGGAAAAGCAATTTTGTTTCTGTCACAAAAGCAACACTCTCAATCCAATTCCTGGCCACATTTAAAGTGAAACCAATGATTTTGTTTTGTCTTTGGCAATCTTTTCACCTCTGGAGGGATTCGAGTTGAAGGATAGTCGTGCACAGCAAAGTTTTTGGAGATCATTTAAAGGAGTAGCAAATGACCTTAAAACCACTTGCCTTACCACTAGAAAGGAAGAGAGTGAAAGGGCAGAAATTCAGAAGTTCAGAAGTCAGCCATGAATCAGAATTTGGGACAACAGGCACATGCACAGACTGAGTGTGACAGGAGTTTCAGATATTCTATTTACCCAGCCCATAACATTTTATGATTATTCTGCTCACCCATGCTTTTCTTAGGGACTGGCTGATGTCACATTTTTCAGGGTTCAATAGCAAACTGTCACATAATGTTAGCTGCAGCCTCATTTTAATCAATCAGTCAAGTAATATGATATTAACAGCTCTACTTACAGACCTTTGGAATCTTGAAATTGTCACCACGTTTAAGCATAATGAATGTTAGTTGTATGAATACAAAAGGGGCTTTGAAGAGTGATGTGCAAGAAATGGGAAATTGGGTCATTACACACATTCTTATTCAAATTATATAGCATATATTAGACTAGCCTCAAATTCTCGCATGTAAGAAGAATGTTATTAACGTAATCAGTGAAATGGAATTTTATTTAAGTTGATTTCCTGGTCTTTACACTGGGAACATGCATTGTGCTGAGCCTATCCGTCTAAAATAGATGTTGAAGGTAGATGACATTTTTGTGGATGACATTAGGAAGTAATAAGTTAAAAAATAGTTGCTCGATTTTTGATCACTACAACCTAAATTCCAAGAATGGGAAGCACATTGAGTGCTCCTCTCTGAGTTTTGTGGCATTAGAAGGAAATATGGTAGATGTCCAATGAAATTTAGGGGCCCAGGATCATAGATCTTGACAATGTTATGAAAAGGTGCAGAAAATAATCAAGAAAGCTAATGAAATGCTGGCTTTTATTTCTAGAGGACTGGAGTATAAGGACGGAGAAGTTATGCTGCAGTTATACAAATCCTGGTTTGGCCTCACTTGGAGTACTGTAAGCAGATCTGGCCACCATACCTTATTGACATTGAGGGGAGTATAAATGTGGGTTTACAAGAATGATACCTAGATCTCAGGGGTTAAGTTATGAGGAGATGTTATACAAATTAGGCCTGTTTTCTCTAGAGTTTAGAAAGTCAAGAGGCAATCTAATCAAACTCTTCAAGATATTAAAAGGAAAAGACAGGGCAGATAAAGATAAACTACTTCCACTGGTTGGAGATTCTACAATTAGTGGGACAAAGTCTGAGAATTAGGCCTAGATCATTCAGGAGAGATGCTCCACAAATGGCAGTAAATGCTAGATATATGGAGTTAAGGCATAAATCAGCCATGATCTCATTGAAGGGTGGAACAGGCTCGTTGGGCTGAATGGCCTACTCTTGTTCCTATGCACTGATGTAATGAAAGTATGGATTCAAGGCAGATTCAAATATCCCTGAATGAAAATTCCCACACTACCTTAACTATGGACGCGTAACTGAACACAAGCCAGTCTGAGTGTGCAGAAAACAGCTTTCACAAGTTCTGCTTCATTGACGGAGACAGTGACTGAATTCCACCATCTGCTAAAATCTGCTTTAAAAGCAAACATTAACAACATTTGCAACAGAATTTTATGCCTTCAATTCCGTCCAAATACTTTCAAGGAGCATTTGCAATATTAGTCAGCCTTCAGTATGCTGATGTATTTTTCACAAGGTTTTATCAGGTTGGTTGTCATAGAGAAATGGAAAGCAAATGAAAGACCAAGGCAAATGTTACAGATACGCAAATCCGAAGCCTCCTTTCCAAGAGGATTTCTGTTTGTCTCTTTTACCACATTCAGCATACCCCACAGTTAACGGTATTGTTGAAGTCATTCATGTTCCTCTCAACAGATTATAGTTAGCAACAGGTAACACAGGATTTGGCAGCTCAATGTCCTTTCACAAGTAACTCTCCTGGTCTTGTTATTCTAAGCTGATCCTTTGTACTTAGGTTATTTGAAAAGAAAGATAGACTGGAATTGATTCCCCAGCACATTGGACCAGAGAATTTATTATATGTAAGATTGTCATACTAGCATTTCTGAGACACTCCAACTAATCTAACATTGTCTGGCACTGGGAGCTCTGCCGCTGAAATCCAATTTCCATTGTGGGTACCTGCAGAGATGCAAATAATGGTTTCTGCCATGGTCACTCTTCTTCACTTCTCTGGTCATACCACATGCAGATGCAGATCCAACTCACTGTATCCCCCACAACTGACAGTTCAGTGGAGGTTTACTAGATCTATACCAACCAACAGATCAGATCTATGCTCTGCTGTACTATCACATCCAGTCTTGAATGGTAGTGGACAATTAGACAACTCACCGTAGGAGGAAGCTCCACAAATATCCCCATCCTCAATGATGGAAGGGCACAGCACATCAGTGTAAAAGGTAAAGCTGAAACTTTCGCAGCAATCTTCAGCCAGACGTGCGGTGTGGATAATCCACCTCGGCTTTCTCCAGTGGTCCCCAGCATTACAGATACCAGTCTTCAACCAATTCACTTCATTCCATGTGATCTTAAGAAACAGTTGGAGACACTGATACTGCAAAGGCTATGGGTCCTGACAACATTCCGGCACTAGTACTGAAGATTTGTTCTCCAGAACTTGCTGCTCCCCCTTGCCAAGCTGTTCCAGTACAGTTACAACACTGGCATCTACCCTACAATGTGGAAAATTGCCTAGGTATGTCCTAAAAAGCAGGACAAATCCAACCTGGCTAATTATCGCCCCATCAGTCTACTCTCGATCATCAGTAAAGCGATGGAAGGTGTCACCAACAGTGTTACCATACAGCACTTGCTCAGCAATAACCTGCTCAGTGACGCCCAGTTTGGGTTCCATTGGGCCACTCAGCTTCTGACCTCATTACAGCCTTGGTTCAAACATGGACAACTTCCAGAAGTGAGGTGAAAGTGACAGCCTTTGACATCAAGGAGTGTGGCATCAAGGAGCTCTAGCAAAACTGCACTCAATGGGTATCAAGGGACAAACTCTCTGCTAGTTGGCAGAGGTAGTCATACCTGGCACATAGGAAGATGGTCGTTGTTGTTGGAGGTCGGTCATCTCAGATCCAGGACATCTGTGCAGGAGCTCCTAGGGTAGTAGTGTCCTAGGCCCAACCATCTTCAGCTGCTTCCCTCTATCATAAGGTCAGAATTGGGGATGTTTGTCGATGATTGCACAATGTTCGGCACTATTCATGACTCCTCAGCTACTGAAGCAGAGCATGTTCAAATACAACAAGATCTGCACAATATCCAGCCTTGGACTGACAAGTGACAAGTACCATTCGTGCCACACAAGTGCCAGGCTATGACCATCTAACCGCTGTCCCTTGACATTCAATGGTGTTACCATCAGTGAATCCCCCATTATTAACATCCTTGGCATTATCATTGACCAGAAACTCAAATGGACTTACCACATAAACACAATGGCTCCAAGAGCAGGTCAGAGGCCAGGAATACTGCAGCGAGTAATTCATCTCTTGACTCCTAAAGCCTGTCCACCATCTACAAGGCACAAGTCAGGAGTGTGATGGAATACTTCCCACTTGCCTGGATGAGTGCAGCCCCAACAACACTCAAGTAGCTTGACACCATCTAGGGCAAAGGAGCCGGCTTGATTGGCACTACATCCACAAGCATCCACTCCCTCCACCACTGACGTTTAGTAGCAGCAGTGTGTACTATCTACAAGATGCACTTCAGAAATTCACTAAAGATCCTCAGACAGCACCTTCCAAAACAACGACCACTTCCAACTAGAAGGACAAAGGCAGCCGATACATGAGAACACCACCACCTTCACGTTCCCCTTCAAGACACTCACCATTCTGGCTTTTTTTAAAATTCATTTGTGGGATGTGGGCGTTGTTGGCTGGCCAACAGTTCTTGCCCATCCCTAGTTGCCCTTGAGAAGGTGGTGGTGAGCTGCCTTTTTGAACCACTGCAGTCCTCCTGCTGTGGGTTGACCCACAATGCTATTAGGGAGGGAATTCCAGGATTTTGACTCAGCGACAGTGAAGGAACGGCGATATATTTCCAAGTCAGGATGGTGAGTGACTTGGAGAGGAACTTGGATGTGGTGGTCCCATATGTCTGCTGCCCTTGTCCTTCTAGATGGAAGTGGTCCTGGGTTTGGAAGGTGCTGTCTGAGGATCTTTGGTGAATTTCTGCAGCGCATCTTGTAGATAGTACACACTGCTGCTACTGAGCGTCGGTGGTGGAGGGAGTGAATGCTTGTAGATGTAGTGCAAATCAAATGAGCTGCTTTGTCCCAGATGGTGTCAAGCTTCTTGAGTATTGTTGGGGCTGCACTTATCCAAGCAATTGGGGACTATTCCATCACACTCCTGATTTGTGCCTTGTAGATGGCAGACAGCCTTTGAGGAGTCAGGAAGTGAGTTACTCGTCGCAGTATTCCCAGCTTCTGGCATGCATTTGTAGCCACTCTGTTAATGTGGTGAGTTCAGTTGAGTTTCTGGTCAATGGTAACCCCCAGGATGTTGATAACGGGGGATTCAGTGATAGTAACACCATTGAATGTCAAGGAGTGGTGGTTAGATTGTCTCTTATTGGTGATGGTCATAGCCTGGCATTTATGTGGCGCGAATGTCACTTGCCACTTGTCAGCCCAAGTCTGGATATTGTCCAGATCTTGTTGCATGTGAACATGGACTGCTTCAGTAACTGAGGAATCACGAATGGTGCTGAACATTGTGCAATCATCGGCGAACACCCCCAATTCTGACCTTATGATAGATGTAGCAGCTGAAGATGGTTGAGACTAGGATACTATCCTGAGGAACTCCTGTAGAGATGTCCTGAAGCTGAGATGATTGACCTCCCACAACCACGACCATCTTCCTATGTGTCAGGTATGACTTCAACCACTGGAGAGTTTGCCCCCAATTCCCACTGATTCCAGTTTTGACAGGGCTCCTTGATGCCACACTCGGTCGAATGCAGCCTTGATATCAAAGGCTGTCACTCTCACCTCACCTCTGAAATTCAGCTCTTTTGTCCATGTTTGAACCAAGGCTGTAATGAGATCAGGAGCTGAGTGGCCCTGGCGGAACCCAAACTGGGCATCACTGAGCAGGTTATTGTTGAGCAGGTGCGGCTTGTTAGCACTGTCGATGACACTTGAAAATAGATCGCTGTTCCTTCACTGTCACTGGTTCAAAATCCTGGAATTCCCTCCCTAAGGGCATTGTGGATTAACCCATGGTGGCTCAGTGGTTAGCACTGCTGCCTCATAGTGCTAGGGACTTGGGTTTGATTTCAGCCTCGGGCAACTGGCTGCATGGAGTTTGCACATTCTCCCCGTATCTGCGTAGATTTCTGCCGGGTGCTCTGATTTCCTCCCACAGTCCAAAGATGTGCAAGTTAGGTGGATTGGCCATGCTAAATTGTCCATTGTGTCCAAGGATTTGCAGGTGTGTTAGCCATTGGCAATGCAGGGACAAGATAGGGGTGGGATGCTCCTTGGAAGGTCTATGTGGACTTGTTGGGCTGAATGGCCTATTTCCACACTGTGGGAATTCTATGAACCCACAGCAGGTGGACTGCAGTGGTTCAAGAAGGTAGGTGCCCACCACCTTTTGAAGGGCAACTAGGGGTGGGCAATAAATGATGGCCAAACAGCGATGCCCATATCCCACATGGGAAAAGTTCAACAAACCGGGCTTATTTTCACTCTATTTTAGAGCAGAAAGGGGTGACCTGTCTGAAACATTTAAGATCTTGAAAGGTATTGACAAGATGGAAAGGAAATAATGTTTGTTCTTGAGAGTGAGTCCCAAAGTAAGGGACACAGTTTTAAAATTAGAGATTGCCCTTTTAAGACAGAAATGAGGATAAGTTTCTTTTTACTCAGAGGGGAATGTGACTTTGGAACCCACTGCCTCAGAAGGTGGGTGAAATGGGGGCCATTGAATATTTTTATTAGGCTGGGAAATCAAAGCTTGTTCAGAGTGGATGGAAATGTGACATTAGAAACACACATATAAATCAGCTATGATCTTATTGAATGGCAGGTTGGTCCTGAAGGGCTGAATGGCCTACCTCTGCTCCTATTCATGAGCTGAGTTTCACCAAAAATTGGCTAAGTGTCAAGTTCGGGGGATTTCACGGAGTATTTCACTTCATGAGCTCTAACATTTTAACCCATGCAACTCTCCACTGCTCAAACCATTGTGTTTGCACCAGTCCCTTCGGCAGGCATGCTTGCATTATTTTGCTGGGATGTCCCAGGATTCAGGTCACTGACACCATATTTAAACCTTAGCTATACACCAGCTTAGTCACTGCCAGCCAGTAATGGCCCTTCACAGTAGCAGTGTTGGAAGAATTGTCCCAGGGAAGCCTGGCAGTGCTAAGTTGGCACCCTGATTTTCTGATAGACACTTGGAGATCTAGGTAAACTGGATGGTGGTAAAGTGGGACATCCTCTCTCTCCAAAGACTGGTAAAGGAGACCATGCCACCAGGCATTGCCAGCCTTTTCTATGGTTGCCACCTGAATCAGTGTTGTGTCCATGAGCTAGAGGAATGCCCAGCCATGCAGAAAGTGAATGCCCTTCCGCATTCCACAAAGTGAAGTGCTAACACTTTTTCTCTGCTAACTCACACTCACTCTAACTCTGCCACTGCACCCACTTGCTGCCAAGGATTATGGTCTACCACTTTCTCAATTGGATGCAGCGTCTTCCCTCAGTGGTCCTCATCCAACCCATCCCCCACAGTACTAACCCTACCACCCTCTGGGCTGCATCCTTACTCAATCAGGACACCTTACCAGCTTTTCTCCACATGTACCAACACTAACAGCTTTGCCAGCCACCCCCAGCTCACGAAATCAGTCCCTCTGTCTCATTTCTGGAGCAAATAGCCCTTAATGAGGTTGAAAGAGGCAAGATGGCTGGGTTGCCTGATATTTGTCACCTCACTCCCCATGAGAAGAGGATCTTTGAGCTTGCAGGAGAGGGTAGAGATCATTTCTGAGGATACCATGTCCTCTATGTCACAGCAGCCAGATAAGATGCATTGTGTCATGCTGTGCAGCTCTCCCATTCCCACCATTGAGATGCTGAAGCCTCTACCCCTAGATCACTACTGATTCCCTATCTTGTTTTCTACAGGCACAATGTCATCCCTACAACAACCACTCTCAATACAGCAGCCCCTCCAGCCAACATCTCACAGACACACACAGGAAGCACCAGCAAGGCTGTGTCCTACACCCTCCATCCAACTTGGATAGTGACACCTTGATGGGTCTGTTAGCCAGAGTACAGACAGGAGCACATTCTGGTGAGCAGCTAGTGGGTGGAGAAACAGCCCAAGTCACCAGCATTCAGAGGACTGCGAAGACCAGGTACCTCTTCAACTTCAGGCAGGAGAGGACCCATGTCCATTAATAACTTTGTCAAAGCACACAAGCTGACACAAGAGCAGCAGGCAGGTTTGCTGGAGATACTCAGGAAACCGGAACGGAGGCTGGATGAATCCATGACATCAATGCACCGTCTGGCTCCGGTATGCATGACTCCAGCTGTCTCCACGAACAGGTTGGCAACTGACAGGTCCAGCACACTCTACGTCTGCCAGATAGGCACGCAGACCTGTGCAGCATTGCTCTAACCATTCATACCCAGCACCAATAGCAAGGCTTATAATCTATACCATGACTGATAAAGGGAAGTATCCTGTATGCCTTCTTAACTATCCTATTAATCTATCCTACCACCTTCAGGAATCTATGGACAACCACTCCAAGATCCCTCTGTTCCTCTGAGCTTTCCAGTGTCCTGCTATCATTGAATACTCCCATGTCTTGTTACTTCTTCTAAAGTGCATCACCTCACACATTTCAGCGTTAAGTTCCCTCTGCCACTGATCTGTCCATCTGACCATCTGGGCGGCACGGTGGCTCAGGAGTCAACACTGCTGCCTCACAGTGCCAGGCTTGATTACAGCCTTAGGTGATTATCTGTGTGGAGTTAGTACATTCTCCCTGTGTCTGCATGGGTTTTCTACAGGTGCTCTGGTTTCCTCCCACAGTCAAAAGATGTACAGGTTAGGTGGATAGGCCATGCTAAATTTCTTACAGTGTACAGTGGTGTTCAGGCTAGGTAGATTAGCCACAGAAAATGCAGTGTTATAGGAATAGGGCAGTGAGTTGAGTCTGGGTGGGACACTCTTCAGAGGGTCAGTGTGGACTTGATGGGCTGAATGGCCTGCTTCCACACTGTAAGGATTCTGTGACCAATCTGTCTATGTATTCCTATAACCTGGGACCTTCTTCCTCACTATTAACCACCTGATCAATCTTTGTATCATCAACAAGATATTTATCAACCCCCTTCCACCATATTCCCATCTATATATATATTATAGGACACCTGTTTCCAGTTACACAAACAGCCTTCTACCACCACTGTCTGTCTCCCTCCACTCAGCCAATTCTGACAGGGAAAGGAAGAAGAAAACTATAGAGGTGAAACCTAATTCTAAATACATTATCACATTTGAAATTGCATGTTCATCAGCTATGTGAGAAATTGTCATTTTAGCTGCAAGTATAAGAATGATGCTAGACAGGCTAGCTACTCTTAGTGCCATAAGATGTCCTAGCCCTGACTGAATGATGGATATCTTTTCCATAGTATTCATACCACAATGAAATTTTGCATGAGGAACATTAGATGTTGTGAAGTCTTCCATCAGTTTGTAACCTTAGCTTTTATTAAAAATAACAGGAAAAGCGTAAAAAGATCAGTGTTTAGCTGTATTTGTAGTTGGGATTACTTTGGGTAATGCTCGCGTGTGTCTATAGCATCAAAATGTTTACAGTCCCATTGGAAGAGGTTGACAAAGAAATTCTGTCTGGGTTCATTTGATCAATACTGCTGCACCGCAAGGTGGTGAAAATGATGGTCCTTCTGATGAATATCCTCATTTTCCTACTCAGTACAATGTTGCAGCTCTCATGGATCATCATTGTCTATCAGGTACTCTTGTTTCACCAGATGTCTGGAGCAAAGCATCCAAGGATTAAGTGGCATCTTCTGTCTGCACTGGTCTGTACTCCCCCAGACGTGCATGGGAACCTGACATGATGGAGATATCTTACGGCATTTGTTGACCTCGGTGGAAGAAAGTGTTGTATTGCAGATACTCTTCATATCATAGTGTGATGTTATGAACATCACCCCACCCCCAGCAAAGAAAAGTACCCACAACATTGAATGATCAATGATGTGAACATTCGGGAGTCACAGCACACACAAATAAAATTGTAGCAGTGTCTTCAAAACGATAGGAGACGAGGGCCTATGACAAGGAGGATAATGCGATGCATTTATATGGACCTTTCACACTGTTGACCTGATTCAGATGTATAGAGCACAAGCCATTGACTCCCGTCCTGTTGGAAATTGTACATCTGGTGGCAATAATGAGAACGTCTCCCTCCATCCTTGACTCAGTATTACCCAAGAAAAGCAGCATTGCATATTGAACCAAGGCATGGGCATTTTATAGATAAAGGGGTAACATGAACAGCTCCTGGAGTTTGTGCTTACTGCAAGACCTCGAAATGTGATTGCAAATTGTGGAACTTAAATGAAACTTTACAGCTCAGCTGGATTAATTTGTAATCTTGAAAGAGATGGTCAAGTTTGCTGTGGCTAAGGTTTATAATAGAGACAGTTGATCAATGAATGAGGTTCCACAGTTATGTGACAACAGAAGTCTTTAACCTGTACATTGTGTCTGTTAATTGTATTGTACTTTGAAGGGCCTCCCATTAATTACAATGCAGATTAAATAAAATGATTCCATCCATGCTGGGTGCAGTGACAGCTATTTTCCACTTTAATTCTGCCCTTGTGGTTTGGTTGAAGATGGAAGGCAGTGCAAGCATGTCATGAATCACAGCCTCAGTTTCTCAGTGGTAAGTAACTGCCTAAACCTTTGCACTCCTTTCTGCCTGTCAGCCCCATCCGCTTTGCTATTCCCCATTCCCATGCAACTCTTTTATTTCCTCTTCAGCTCTCCACTTCTAACCCCGAGCCCCAAGCATGTGGCTTTGTTTTACCAAACATGGTTATGCACCGACCTCTATTGAAGCCTGGGTGGTGGTGACCATTAATAAACCCTATACCACTGCAGTAGTCCTGACCACTGCAACCTCTGCCATCTTCCCTCCTTCGAATGTTGAGTTGCCCAGCTTCACAATTATTGTCTACGTACCAGCCTGCTGACTCTCATCCACACAACTAAATTCTACAACTTCCCCACCACAGCAGTGGCAACACCCCCCATTAATTTTCAGTGACTAGAACCTCCTGTTCTGACTGCAGCCCACTGCACTGACTGACTTGGAAGCACAGCCCTGAGCAATGACTGATCAGACCCCTGACTGAATCCCGTGCAGTTCCCCAAATTCTTTTTTTGTTCATTCTCGGAATGAGGGCATCGCTGGCTGGGCTGGCATTTATTGCCCACCCCAGAGGATAGTTAAGAGTCAGTCACATTGTTGTGGGTCTGGAGTCACATGTAGTCCAGGTATGGATGGAAGTTTCCTTCTCGAAAGGACTTTAGTGAACTGGATGGGTTTTTCCGACAATCAGCAAACATTTCACGGTCATCATTAGACTTGTAATTCCAGATTTTTAGTAATTCAAATTCCACCATGGCAGGGTTCAAATTTGAGTGCCAGAACATTACCTGGGTCCCTGGATTAACAATCCAGCAATAATACCACTGGGCTATCACCTCCCCAGTAGACTGACTTACTGCTAATGGTTGCACTGGACCTACAGGACTGCTCATTTTTCAGACTGTAAGGACTCAGAGCCCATGACAACAGTATTACTATGTAAAGGTGTCAATGAACTCCAAAATTAATGTTGTGAGCCAAGTGCTGGAAAATGGGATTAGTGTAGTTGGGTTAGCACAGGAATGATGGGCCAAAGGGCCTCTTCTGCGCTGTATGACTCAGTTACTCTAAAGTGCAGTATTAAAGTTGTCAATTATATTCTAAATGAGTCAGAGATAAGGCATGATGATGTAGTAAGGATGGTGTGTGTCTGATGCTAAGCCATGTGGAATCAGATGGTTGTTGTCTATGGGTGTGAGCCTTGAAGTGATGGGCACTGCTGACCAAGATGGGGGAAGCGGAAGTAAAATATAGCAGAGTCAGCATTGCTTTGTCAAGCCTGTAAAATCTATTAGAATTCTTTGAGGAGATTAACAAGCAAGTTAGACAAGGAGAGCCAATGGATGTGATTTATTTCGATTTCTAGAAGGTTTTTGACAAGGTGTCACACAGGAGGCTGCCAAATAAAATAAGAGCCCATGTTGTTAGGAGCAAGGTACTGGCGTGGATAATGGATTGGCTGACTGGCAGAAGGCAAAGAGTAAGGACAAAGGGGTCTTTTTCAGGATGGAAGTCAGTGACAAATGAAGTTCGACAGGGGTCAGTGTTGGGATATAACCATTTATGTTGTACATTAACAATCTGAATGAAGGATCTGAAGGCATTATTACTAAGTTTGTAGATGACACAGATAGGTGGAGGGATAGGTAGTGTTGAGGTGGCAAAGAGGCTGCAGAAGGACTTGGATCGGCTAGGGGAGTGGGCAAATAAGTGGCAGATGGAATACAGTATGGGATAGAGTGATGTTATGCACTTCGGTAGGAAGAATAGAAATGTAGACTATTTTCTAAATGGGGAAAGGCTTTGAAAATCTGAAGCACAAAAGGGCTAGTCCAGTATTTTTGTAAGGTTAACATACAGTTCAGTTGGCAGTTAGGAAGGCAAGAGAAATGTTAGCATTTTGAAAGGGCTAGAATACGAGGCAGGGATGTACTGCTGAGGCAGACTGTATTTGGTATATTGTGAACAGCTTTGGGACCCATATCTAAAGAAGGATGTGCTGGCTTTGGTGGGGGGGCGGGTCCAGATGATGTTTACAAGAAAGATTCTGGGGATGAAACGCTAGTCGTACAAGGAGCAGTTAAGGACCCTGGGTCTGTACTCGATGGAGTTTAGAAGGATGAAGGGGATCTCATTGAAACTTACAGAATACTGAGAGGCCTGGATAGAGTGGATGTGGAGAAGATGTTTCCACTAGTAGGTCAGACTAGCACCCAAGGGTACAGCCTCAGAGTGAAGGGATAACTCTTTAGAACTGAGACGTGGAGGAATTTCTTCAGCCAGAGGGTGGTGATTCTTTAGAGCTCATTGCCACAGAAGGCTGTGGAGGCCAAATCATTGAGTGCCTTTAAGACAGGGATAGAAAGGTTCTTGATTAGCCTTCCAGTTACCTGGCTCTGCATTGAAGAAGAAAGTAAGTTGACCACCTGATAAGCAGGCCATCTTCTCGCAGTTTCTGTCAGGTACAAACTGCCAGACTCACTTATGCTTCAGAATTCACTCCACAGGCCTTCCCCAAAGTGACTGAAGCCACTTGATGAAAGCACTTGTTTCCTAAGGCCATCCCTCTTTTGCTGATGTGTACATTAAGTGATGAGGATAAAGGTGGATGGCCAAGGTGGCAACTCATGCTGGTTCTTGAATTCTGCAGTAGAAAGAGAGGAGACAGCAAAACATCCCAATTCCAAAAAATACATGCAGTATACTGGAGGGCAGATTTTCCAAATTCTGTACATTTGATCCTGAGCCTCACCCACCAACAGTGCAAATTATAAATTGTGGACTGGTTCCTCCTGATTTCCTTCATTAATTTTTTGTTGGGTTGCTGGCAGGTGAAGCTTCATGATGACACTTTACACTGAGCAAACTGCAAATTTGGAAATCACCTAGAGAGCCACATCCTGCACCCCGGTGAGTGTGCGAGTAAACAAATGTGCATCGTGAAGCTTGATCCCAGTAGATGCTTGCTTTCTGTCTACAGCCAAATCAAGTCTAAAAATTTCTTTCTCCCAGTGGGAAAGGCATTCAATCTCCTTAAATAAGCAAATGTCTTCGGAGTAATGTTCCGACATTCACATAATAAAACCCTGCGTAACATGATTCAGTTTAGATTTCATTAAAGTAAGAATTAAATTGGATTTAGAACAATTCCTGTCCAACATGCTTCCTGCAGTTGTTACTTCATAGTATTCAGCTGTATTCCATTATATAACTTCAGTAGACTAAGGTGTTATATAAATGTAAACTATTGTCATTTTTTTTCTTCCGAAGCATTTAAAAGATTGACTTCCTGCTCACATTTGTCTTTCTCCAATCCCTCTGGGAGGTTTTCCACCCACACCATAACACAAACACCTTACTTGGGTGAAGGAGGCAAACTGGCTGTGTTCAGATGTATTAGTGATGCTTTTCTTTAACTAATTCATGTCCTACAAAAGGTTACATCTACTACAGACTGGTTTTCCACACCCTCACCTCAATAACCAGTTTGTCAAAATTGTGAAACTCACCTTCAGGAAACCAAGTGCATTTATAAATGGAAGCATCGTTGTATGACCAGCATTACCTCATCCAAGCATTTTTGACATATAGAGGAAACATTAAACTCTCATTTATAATGAACAAAGCAAGCAAGTAATTATTGTTGATACAAATAATGTTGGGAGTGATCTAAGATGAAAATCATGATGCAAATCTTGTTTGGTAAGCTGACCTGTCGTCAATTGTGTACTGTTAGAATGAATCACATTGGAATACAATGATGTATGATTCATTTCTCTTAGATACGATCATAATGGGGTGAGGACAAATGTTTAATTTCATATAGAGCCCATTCCATTTGGACAGGGATAAGAGCAATGCATTGCTGCCCAGTGTCTTTAGCATGAGCACCCATTTTAATCTCAGCTCAGAGGTCATTTCAACTGATTCAGTGAGTTGTCAGTTCTCAGTGAGCAGTAATAGACTGTTGAAGAGGGAAGTAGATGGGAAATCTAACAGTTGCTTTTATGAAGCCAAACCACTTCCCCATATCTAAAAGGTTGTGAGGCATGTAGATGATTAGCATTGAACAGTAGGTGGGAAATCTTGTTGGTGAAACAAAAGGAGAATTCATTTGATGGTCTTCTCCTTGGCTTTTGAGATCAATTGCCCAAAGTGCCTTCAAAGATTTCAATAGTTAATTAAGACGCCATACGATTTAGGCAGCCAATGGACAGATATTGAAATGTTATCTTCCTATAAGACCATAAGAAATAGGAGCAGGAGTAGGCCGTTTTGACCCTTCGGCCTGCTCTGCCACTCAGTTGGAGTGTGGCACATCCAACACTTCTCTTGTCCACTTTCCTGCCTTTTGCCTATAATCTTTGATTCCCCTGCTGATCAAGAATCTATCAATCTTAGCCTTAAATACATAAGGACTCTGCACCCATAGCTGTCTGTGTCAAAGACTCTCAAACCTCTGAGAGAAGAAATTCCTCCTCATCTCAGTCTTAAATTGGCACCCCTTTAATCTGAGACTATACCCTCTGTGCCTAGACTCTCCCATGAGGGGAAACATCATGTCAGCATTTACCTGTCAAGTTCCTTAAGAATCCTACGTGTTAAAATGAGATCAACTCTCATTCTTCTAAATTCCAATGAGTAAAATTCTAGATCATCCTAGTGAGCCTTCTCTGAACTGCCTTCACTGAATTACATCTTTC
Source organism: Rhincodon typus (assembly GCF_021869965.1). NCBI lineage: Eukaryota > Metazoa > Chordata > Chondrichthyes > Orectolobiformes > Rhincodontidae > Rhincodon > Rhincodon typus. The sequence goes on along the minus strand of NC_063332.1, from coordinate 129,388,093 downwards.
CTCAAATAAGGGGACTAAAACTGCTCACAGTACTCCAGATGTGGTCTCACCAGCACCTTGTACAATTGCAGTAAGACTTCCCTACTCTTTTATTCCAACTCCCTTGAAAAAAAGGCTAACATTCCATTAGCCTTCTTGATTACCTGCTACAACTATATGCTAGCTTTCTGTGTTTCATGGACAAGTACCCCTCCCCAAGTCCCTTTGTGTTGCAGTTTTTCTCCATTTAAATAATACTTTGTTCTCTGCTCTCCCTTTCAAAATGAACAACATCATATTTTCCTACATTATACTCCATTTGCCAACTTTTTGCTCACTCCACTTAACCTATTAGTGTCTCTCTGTAAACTGTAAACCCTGCCGCAACTTACTTTTCTTTCCATTTTTGTGTCATCTGCAAATTTGATTACAGTATGTTCATTTCCTTCCTCTAAATCATTAACATATATTGTAAGCAGTTATTGTCCCAGCACTGATCCTTGTGGAACCACTAGTCATATGTCGCCTACCTGAAAATGAACCCCTTATCCCCACTTGCTGTTTTCTGTCTATGAGCCAATTTTCTATCCATGCTAATTTACTACCTCCATCACCATGGAGTATTATTTTATGACTTAACCTTATGTGAAGTACTTTGCTGAACACCTACTGGAAGTCCAAATATAACACATCTACTAACTCCCCTCTATCCACACTGTTTGAGACTTCATTGAAAAACTCTAATAAATTAGTCAGACATAATTTCCCATTCATGAAGCCATTCTGACTCAACTTGATTAGATTATGATTTTCCAAAAATACTGCTATTGCTTCCTTAATAATTGATGCCAATATATTTCCAACAATAGCTTTTAGGCTAATTGGCATATAACTGCCTGCTGTTCGGCTCCCTCCTTTTTTGCATGGCAGTTTTCCAATCCTCTAGTATTACTCCAGAATCTAAGGATTTTTGGAAAATTATAATCAATGATTTCTGTGGAATCCAGCATGCAAGCCATCGGGACCAGGGTACTTATCTGCCATTTGCCTCATTAGTTTGTCTAATACTACTTCTCTGTTGATAGTGATGGTACTTAATTCCTTCCCCCTATACTTCAGTAATAATGGGACGTTCGAAGTATTGTTCGCCATAAAGTCTGATGCAACATATCTGTTTATTTCCTCTGCTATTTCTTTGTTCTCCAAAATTGTGTCCCCAGATTCATTTTCTAAGGCTCCTATGTTCACTTTGACCTCTATCTTCCTTTTTATATATTTTAAAAGGTCTTATTGTCAGCTTTTATATTCCTTGATATTTTGCCCTCAAAGTTGCTTTTCTCTCTCTTTATTATCCTTTCAGTCCTCCTTTGCTGGATTCTGAACTTATCCCAGTCTTTGAGGCTATCACTGACTTTGGCCTCCTGAAATGCTTTTTCTTTCAACCTATCACTCTCCTTAACTCCCTTGGTTAGCCATGGCTGGTTTATCTCTCTTTTAGGATCTTTCCTCCTTACTGGAATGCATTTTTGCTGAGAGTCATGAATTACCTCCTTAAATGTCTGCCACCGCTTGCTAATTGTTTGTGGTAACATTGGCTCCACACAAATGCCAGACAATGACCATCTCCAATAAGAGACAATCTAACCAGTCCCCTTGATATTTGATGGTGCTACTGTCAGTGAATCCCCCACTATCAACAATTTTTTGGATATCATTGACCAGAAACTCAAATCGACTTGTCACATAAACACAGTGGCTACAAGAGCAGTTCAGGGGCTAGGAATCCTGCAGTAAGTAACTTAACTCCTGACTCCTCAAAGCCTATCCGCCATCATATTCTTGTACATTATACTCCATTTGCCAACTTTTTGCCCACTTCCTTAACCTATCACTATGTCTCTGTAAACTGTAAAACTTGCTGCAGTCAACCTTTCCACCCATTTTGTGTCATCTGCAAATTTGGCTACAGTACTTTTGCTTCCTTTGTCTAAGTCATCAATATACATTGTAAACAGTTGTAGTCCCAGCACTGATCCTTGTGGAACCATTTCTCTATCCACAACAATTTACTACCTCCTGTCCACCGTCTACAAGGCACAAGTCAGGAGTGTGATAGAATGCTCCCTACTTGCCTGGAGGAGTGTGACTCCATCAACTTAAGAAGCTTAAGAAGCTTGACACCATCCAGGACAAAGTAGCCCACTTTTTTGGCATCACATTTACAAGCAATCACTCCCTCCACCACTGACACTCAGTAGCAGCAGTGTGTACTATTTACAAGAAGTACTGTAGAAATTCATCAAAGATCCTCAGACAGTGCCTTCCAAACCCATGACCACTTCCATCCAGAAGGTCAAGGGAAGCAGATACATGGGAACACCACCAACTTCAAGTTCCCCCCCAACACACTCACTATCCTGATTTGGAAATATGTCATTATTCCTTCATTGTTGCCAGGTCAAAATCCGAGAATTCCCTCCCTAATGGCTTTGTGGGTCATGGACATGGATGCAGCAGTTTAAGAAGGCAGCTATCACCATCTTCTCAAGGGTAACTTTGTTCTTTATTCATTCATGAGATGAGGGCATCACTGGCTAGGCCAGCATTTATTGCCTATCCCTAATTGCCCAGGGGGCAGTTAAGCATGAACCACATTGCTGTGGGTCTGGAGCCTCATGTAGGTCAGACCAGGTAAGGATAGCAGTTTCCCTCCCTAAAGGACATTAGTGAACCAGATGGGTTTTTCAAACATTCAACAATGGATTTATGGTCATCATTTAGACTCTTATTTCCAGATTTTTTTTATAGAATTCAATTTCCACCATCTGTGATAGGATTTGAACTCAGGTCTCCAGGACATTACCTGGTCTCTGGATTAACAGTCCAGCAATAATACCACTAGGCCATCGCCATTCAATTAGGGACGGGTAATAAATTTTAGCGGGCCAGCGATACCCACATGCCATGAGTGAAAAAGAAATGATTTCTCCACCCAGTTCATTTTTGTGAAATCTATCCTTATTTCATTGTAATTCCCCTTATTTGAGTTAAACACAGTTATTTCTGATCAAGTTTTTCACTCTTAAAATGAATATTAAATTCTATTGTGTTATGATTGCTACTTTCTAGGGTATCTTTTACTTTGAGGTCATTGAATAAATCTGCCTCATTATCGATTACAGATCCAAGATAGCCTGCTCCCCAGTTGGCTTCATGACATAGTGCTCTAGGGAAGTATACCTAATGCACCCTATGAATTTGTTGTTGAGACTACCATTTCCAATTTGATTAACTCAATCAACACGAAGATTAAACTCACATATAATTATCACTCTGTTCTTTTTACATGCTCCTATTATTTGTTGAGTTGTAGCCTTTCCTCCAGAGTGGCAGCTGTTTGTGGGTCTGTACATTGCTACTACCAATTTCTTTCCCTTGCTTTTTTTTTAACCTTTGCCAAATGGACTCTACGTCATCCGAGCCTAGATCATCTCTTACAACTGCCCTTAATTCATCTCTTATTAATGGTACTACTGCACCTTGTTTTCTGTCCTTCCTGTCTTTCTGAAACATTAAATATCCCTGACTGTTAACTTTCCAGTTTTGATTTCTTTGTAGCCATGTTTCCCTAATGGTTATGAGATTGTACTCATTTATCTCAATTTGCACCTTCAGTTAGTTACCTTGGACTCCCTCCAGCTCATCAGCTCGGGACCGGAGTTCCTTAAGCAACCAACACGCTACAGATGTGGTCACTATGAACCACAATGAAGTCTACCAGCCCCAAATCGCGCAAGTTCAACGTATTATCTGACCTTGCACCTGTATTTTGTTTACTCAGTTCTTAATTTTTAAAAAAATTTCCTATTAGTTTTTAATTTGTAAAATATTCCTCCTATATACCTTTAATTTGAAAGCAACGTATTATAGATATTCAAATTATCAGTGATTACCAACCAATCAACTTATGGTTTTCCAGTCACTTTTAATTTTGTGTTGGGGGTACAATTGTTGGGTTTCGATTTATCCTGTTAAATAAACCTTACAAACTACGAAACAAAAAAAAAGCAAAAACACCTCTTCCTCTATGCACCGGATTCCCATGCTGCTCCAAAATCCCAGAAATACACACTCACTCAGGCTGTGCCTAGTCTGAACATGATCTCTCCTTAGTGATTGCTTATAGCCTACTGAGTAACTTTTGATTAAATGATTGACGCACAAAACTCAGCCCTTTGTAATTTTAACTTTCTGGCCATTAATACTTGGAGCCAACTGGAGATAGAATAGCCACTGAACTAAATATGGGGATGTGTCAAAAACTGCCAACTTGCATTACTGAGTGAGAATCATTCTATTGTGTGTGTATCATATATTTATTCATTTGCTCAAAGATATCTGTTTCTTCTACTGTCTCCAGTCCATTGATTCCCATATCAAGCTTGTGTCCTATTTACAGATGACTGATTCGCATTAGTAGAGTCTGCTTGTGCTAGTTTTACAGTCCCATATCTGGGACATAATACTGTGTATACTCACATAAAAAAGAGGAATTTAGGTCACTGCCTATCGGTCTAAAATAGTGAAGTGGGGTCAGCAGGCAGGTTTATTTTAAACAAGAATCATCAGGAATCCACACTCATTTGCTCTTTGCCCAATTTCATTTTCCAATCTGTTTCAGACCCTCCAGCTCTAGTTACTTTTCTCTATCTCTTGACTTTTATTGCTCAGCTTCTCACATTTCTGATATCCCAGTGATCCTCCATTTCTCAATACTAAGTTTCTAAATGACACTTAGTCTGAAGTACACGTTATGTAATCCAAGCATAGGAGAAGAGCTAGGGGTACAACACAGATCTACTGAAAATTCACTCCTTTTGCTGCTATCAAAAAATCTACATGAAGTAAAGCTGGGTGTTCCTGTGCCTACCTCCTGCTGCAGTGACTGCACTGGAAAGAGTAGGACTGCAGGATGGTTTGAGGTGTCCTTTAATCCTAGTGCACTGTACACCTGCACTGAACCCAGCTCATGGTGTTACTCAGAACTAATTCCTGCTGCAAGTAGGAGCAGCATGTCTTCAAAGGTTGTGTTGTCTGACTGATTGATTATATTAGGGGTAGCATTGGATTCGGATTCTTATCCTAGCAGCTCCTGTAAAAACTGTATCTTTTTATTTTTCTGTATTGTTGGTTATGGACCAAAATAGGAAAAAGATTTTAAAATCAAGCATTGTGGAAAACAATTACTGCACTTTCTAAAAACGAGTTGCTGCCATTCTTTGCAAGTGCTGTTTGCACTGCTGTTTGTTCAAATAGTTGGGGAACATCTCATTGCAGATGAACGTGCACCGGGGGATGCGACCAAGGTGAGATTCAGATGGCAGCAAGTAGCTGATTGGTCTGTGAAGTGGTGACCAATTGACAATGACAAAGGCCTTCTACATGCCAACAATGACATATCTAAGTTCCCTGGTAGGTGAACAGTTTGGAGGTGTGAATATTTGGTCAAAAGCCATTGGACATCCAGAAAACAAAGAACTGTCTTTTGCTCTGCAGTTAAAAGAAAATCAATTGTGAAAAATGCCAACTAATTTCCCCTCATCAGTTACAGTAACTGTAGCTTTTAGTCAGTAATTCAGAGACATTATGAGTGTAAACCAATCACTCTGTGCCTACTGCAAGCAAATGAAAGTAGCTGGAGAAGGTACATCAATGAGCTATAAGTCCTGACAAGCCAAATGATCATCTGAGCGATTCCGGTGGACAGGAGACATTGTACTGCCTTCTCAGCTTTTCCCTCTGCCCATTACACCTATGTTTTGTCTCTGTTTTGTGTGTTTATGTAGGGGGAATTTTACAAGGAAATTAGAGTCTTAACTGGTCAAGTTAAATGTTGATTGTTCATAATTGTTTGCTTGCAAAAAAAAGCTATTTCTTTGTTATAAACAGTGATTCTTGTTAAGTACAGAAATCTAATCTTTACTTTCTGAAGGATCTGAAAAACAGTGAAAATGGAGAATAGTTCTTCATAAAACCTCTAACTTTTGTGAAGATTCTGGGAATAGTAGATCTTGATTTCCAGTGTGCTACCCCAGTGAGGTGAACAATCCTCCTTGTAATTGTTCTTGCTTCTGTGTCCAAGGATGGAAATTACATTGAATTTGTAAAAACCTTAGTTAGAATTAATTAGAATTATTTCAGGCCCATTCTCCCATGTTATCACAACAGATTTGACTTCACAGAACATGCGTTGCATGCAGAAAGCCTATAACCTGTCTATATTCTTTTGAAATTCATTCACAATCTTTGAAATTGTGCCCTATACGTCAAAGATCTAGGTCCTAACATCGATTATTATGATCACCACAACCCTGCCTAGAAAGCAACGCCCCAACCCCCTTCCCTATCTATTCTTCGCTCCTGTACCCTGTCACTCAGAGTGCCTGTAGCTTGCTAAGTTGCCCTAAAAGGCTTACGCGTGCAATGGAACCTGTGAGATGGAATGCTTTGGGCAGGTTTTCTCAGCATTTGAGGGAGAGTGCATGTATGAACTGCCCATTGTAGCCTTGAATGGCAGTGCACTCCCTTGAAAAGCTTGAAGTAGGTGAAAGCCATCGAATTGACATGTTATATAAAATAGTGAGAGTGAACGTTATATTCCATGAGCCATGGTGAGAGGTGTGTGCAATGGCAGAGTTAGATAGTGGTAGCCCTGTGAGTGTAAGATAGCAAAGAGATGTTTATGGCACTTACTGACGTGGAATGCAGAAGAATCATATACATTCTCCCTGTAGTGCAGGGCATCTCACTTCACCCGGGACACAGCAGTGATCCAGACTGTCATTAGGTTCCAGGTTGGTGTTGTCTGGTGACAAGGCCTGCTGTGGCAGTTAGCTGGAAGAAGGACTGCCACATTGTCCGCCACCACCACCATGTCCACCATAGCCTCCACCTCCCTGCCTGTGAAATCAACAACAGCTTTCTTTTCCTCTGGGCCATCGAGTTTGTATAAAAAGGGAAATTTTCCTCGCTATAACTTAATATTTAAACTCTCTCCAAAGAAGAGTAATTAGTCAATAGATCCATTTGTCATTTGTTACAATAAGAGTTTCAAAGTGTGAAATCTTGACATTTCATTCTTTCACCTATTAACTGTAAATTCAAATTTGGTTTTAGATATATTAGTCACTTTGGGGATCATAATAATAACAGAGAGAAAGATTATTAACTATTCTGGTGAAGGATAGCAAGGAACAGAACCTAGTTGTAGACCCAATCGTTAAGACCCACCAAAGTGCAATTGTTTGTAGAAAGCTCAATTTTAGCTAGATATTATTGTAACAAATGACTAATAGCACTACTGACTAAACACTTCTTTTTGGAGGGAACTTAAACATTAAGTTGCAGAGAGGAAAATTTCCCTTTTATATTCTTCAAACATGACCTCTGTCCAGATTTATAGTTCTTAAAGCAAACAGTCTGAAGTTGCTTCTAGTTTCCAGTAGGTTCCCGTATATCTGTTTTACCACACATAACTTTAAATGACCTTCTATAGATTTATTTTTAGCTTTTTTATCGACTTCCTTAAATCCATAACCTTCAGTAAAATCTATTCTGATCATTTGTTTGCCCCCAGGTCATGCAAAGAAAATATCCTGGAAACTGTAGAAGGTTGTAGAATATATTTCTTTGACAAGAGATTGTCTCCTTGCCTTCGTCTTACTGTGACAGTTCACAAACGTATGCAGTCTTTGATTTGTAGGGATGACTGTAACCTGACCTCCAAAATGGCTTCCTCTGTCCTCTTCTCCATTGCAACATGAAACACGTTAACATTACATCCACATAGAAATGTTAATTAGAGATAACAAGGTGTAGAGCTGGATGAATACAGCAGGCCAAGCAGCATCAAAGGAACAGGAAAGCTGACGTTGCGGGTCTAGACCCTTCTTTTCTGAAGGGTCCAGGCCCGAAACGTCAGCTTTCCTGTTCCTCTGATGCTGCTTAGCCTGCTGTGTTCATCCAGCTCTACACTTTGTTATCTCAGATTCTCTAGCATCTGCAGTTCCTACTATCTCAGAAATGTTAATTAGATGCCTTTGATCCCAATTCCATGTCATCTTCAATGTAAATGGACTATTTACAACAAATCACTTACAACCCCCTATATATGCTCTGGACAGGGGAGAGATGGTATAATTATTCCCCTTTTTTTTCTTTCATCTGACCACAGAAAGGTATATTTATTTTAAAGACAAATTGTCTTAATCCTCTGGGGGCAATAATTCTCAAGAAAGGTCTAAAGTTGGATAAATGTTTATCACTTAACATCCAAAATTTATACACAAGAGCACTTGTGTACTCTGTCACAGAGACAAGAAAGGTGATTATTAAAGAGGTAACATGTACTTAGGTAATAAAGTCTAAGCAATGCATTTTGCATTTGATTCTTTCAAGCTGAAAGTCACAGAGTCACAGTGTCATACAGCATAGGAACAGGCCCTTTTGGCCCAGCATGTCTATGCTGACCAGCAGATGCCAAACTGTGCTAAACCCATTCAACTGCACTTTGATCCATAATCTGCTATGCTCTGGCAGTTAAGTGTTCATCCAGATGCTTCTTAAATATTGTGAGAATACCTATATCTCCCACCCTCTCAGGCAGTGCATTCCACACTTTTACCAGCCTCTTACTTACAGTGTTATGTCACTATTCCCAAAATGCCTGTCCACTGACACTTCAATCACACAACCAGCTCCATTCTCTACGATTAGGACTAGTACTGCCCCATTTCTGGTTGGACTATCCATGTACTGGTGCAAAAAGCTCTCCAGGGTGCACTTTAAAAATTCCCCTCTGTCTAATCCTTTCATGCTAAGGCAGTCCCAGTTAATGTTCACAAAGTTGAAATCCCCTGCTATAATAACTCTATTTCCCTCACACCTCTCTATGATTTCCTTCTATATTTGCCTCTCTATTGCTATCACCCTCTGACCATTGGGAGGGTCTGTAATATAATCCCAGCCAGGCAATCACCCTTTTTTTATTTCTAAGCTCTACCCAGATGGCTCCATTTGATGAGCTTTCTAGAATACAAAGAAACATACAAACAGGAGTAAGTCATTCAGCCCTTCAAGCCCGCACCACCATTCAATACGATCACGGCTGGTCATACAATCTCAGCATCCCATTCCCGCCCTCTCACCATACTCCTTGATCCTTTTAGCCACAAGGGCTATATTGAGCTCCCTCTTGAATATATCTAATGAACTGGCCCCAACCAGAGAATTCCACAGATTCACGACTCTCTGAATGAAGAAATTCTTCCTCTTCTCAGTTCTGAATGGCTCACCCCTTCTTCTTAGACTGTGACCCCTAGTTCTGGACTTCCCAACATTGGGAACATTCTTCCCGCATTTAGCCTGTCCAGTCCCATCAAGCTTTTATATGTTTCTATGAGATCCCCCCCTCGTTCTTCTAAATTCCAGCGAGTACAAGCCCAGTCAATCCAGTCTTTTCCCATATGTCAGTCCTGCCATCCTGGGCATCAGTCTGGTGAACCTTTGCTGGACTCCCTCAACAGCAAGAATATCTTTCCTCAGACTAGGAGACAAAACTGCTCACAATATTCAAGGTATGGCCTCACCAAGACACCCTTACGCCGATACTCAAATCCTTTCGCTATGAAGGACAGCATGGCATTAGCTTTCCTCACCACCTGCTGCACCTGCATGCCAACTTTCAGCAACTGTTCCACCATGACACCCTGGTCTCGTTGTACCTCACCTTTTCATAAACTGCCACCATTTCGATAATAATCTGCTACCCTGTTTTTGTGACCAAACTAAATAACCTCACATTTATCCACATTATATTGCATTTGCCAAGTATTTGCCTATTCTACCAATCTGTCCAAGTTACCCGGCAGCCTCTTAGCACCCTCCTCACAGCACACACTGCCACCCAGCTTAGTGTCATATGTTTCTAATACTCCCCTCATTACTGCAGTGATGGTTTCCTTTATCAATAATGCAATGCCCCGCCTATCTTACCTACCCCACATTGTGCCTGAAATTTCTATACTCTAGAATGCAGAGCTGCAGTCCTGCCTGTCCTTCAGCAATGTCTCAGTGATTGCAATCATATTCCCATGCACTGATCAATGATCTTCATCATCTTACCAGTCAATTTCCTTGTATTAAAATAAATGCAATTTAGCTTGTCCAGACATCCCTAGTGCCTTATCCTGCCCATGTCTTCTCCACCGACTGGATTCTCCTGGCATGCCTTCTATATCCAATAGAACTTTGCTCCCAACTTCACATCTGCCCTGTGCCTCACTCCCTTGACAAATTTGTTTAAAACCTGTCCAGTAACATGAGCAAGCCTCCCAGCAAGGAGATTGGACCCCTTCCAGTTCAGGTGTAACCCATCCAGCTTGTACAGATCCCACCTACCACAGAAACTGTCCCAGTGATCCAAAAATCTAAAGTGCTCCTCCTACACCATCCTTCAGCAGTGCATCCATTTGACCTAACATCCTATTCCTATACTCAGTAGCACAGTGCAGGAAGTAGTCGGAGATTACAACCTTAGTAACCTTCCTCTTTAATCAACTACCTAACTCTCCCAATTCCTGTTGCAGGACCTCATTTCCTTTTATCTTTATCTGTATTTTTGGTACCGACATGTACCACAACTGCTGGCTGTTCACCCTCCCCTTTCAGAGTGCTGTGCAGCTGCTCTGACACATCCCTGACCCTGGCACCAGGGAAGCAATATACTATTCGAGAGTCTCATTTGCTGCCACAGAACTGCCTGTCAGTTCCCCTTACAATTGAGTCTCCTATCACTAAAGTTTTCCCAGTTTATTCCCTCCCTTGCTGTGCAGCAGAGCCAACAGTGGTGTCATAAACTTGGCTGATGCTGCTTTCACCTGAGAGGCCATGGTATATCTGTTTGAGAGTCGCGTTCTCCTGCCGTTATCAAAACTAGGAGCCAGTTATGCACCCTGACTCACTACCATCAGAAATCAAATTTCTCCCTCTCTCTCTCTATTCCTAATAAACTACAAATCACAAAAATAACGACCTTGCACTCTGTCTCCCTCCTACACTCTCGATCCCTAAAGTTGGTTCCTAAGTGGCCAATCATCTCGCCACATTCCTATGCCATTGTCCTGATTGTTTCACCCTGTTCAGAATGAAGTTTCTTTTATCTTTATCAATTGCTGCTCCATGCAAACTCCTCGCTGTGATAATTTGGGCATCGACAAACAATTTTGTTTACGATTGACCCATTTACATGTCCTTGCAATAGAATGGGCCTCTTCTCACAGTGATACTGTGGAATAACTCCAAAGTCGAGAAACCTACATGCCCATTATGAATTATCCTCTGCGGTTATTTGGGCAATGACAGGCATATACAAAAAAAACTTGAATTAAGAATCTAATAATGACCATGAATCAATTGCCAATTGTCAGAAAAGCCCATCTGGTTCACTAATGTCCTTTAGGGAAGGAAATCTGCCATCCTCACCTGGTCTGGCCTACATGTGAATCCAGACCCACAGCAATGTGGTTGACTTTTAAATGCTGTCTGGGCAATTAGCGATGGGCATTAAATGCTGCTCTAGCCAATGATGCCCACATTCCATGAATGAATATAAGAAAATGTAATCAACATAAAAGGTCCATTGCATTTTAATGTCTTCTCAATGAAATGTCCGGAAATGCATTAGGATGTCCTGTCCAGATTAGCAGGCTAGGTTCCAGCCTTGTGTATGTTGATGTACATTGGCAGAAAGTGATTAGCTGCCCACTCAACTCCAATTTGCTTCAAAGCAGTGAGTCTATTTCCTATGATAGTAGGAACTGCCGATGCTGGAGAATCTGAGATAACAAGGTGTAGAGCTGGATGAACACAGCAGGCCAGGCAGCATCAGAGGAGCAGTTTCTATTTTCTATTCTGTTTTCAAAGTAAGTTGTCCATTTTTCATAAATCAATGAGTATAATTGCATGAGGATGAAACCTAGAACACCTTCCTAGTACTTTGGGAGACTCGGTGTCTTCTCATTGCTAACTCAGAGATTGTCATTGTCTGTATCATTGTCTTCAAGTGTAAACATCTTGCGATTTCTTCATGGGACATCAAAGCCTTCCTTTGTTCTCAAACAATCAAATTATCCAGGTTTACTGTCAGGCAGCCTGCAGAACAGGTCACATGACCATTATCATTTATTATAAATTGAAAGCTCCAGTGCCAAATATAATAATCTTATAAACTTCATACTTGCAACATAATGGAAAATATACCGATGAAAACAGATAGAGATGACTCATACTTTTAGGAACATGATAGCTTCTTTGTTGCTTAGACTATGGAAAGCAAAACAGGCAACCAGCCAAGGATTCTTTATTGCAGGATTGTAGTTTTAAATATTCTTTTCCAGTATCAGTGCTACAGAGGCACCCATCCCATGGAGCTGGCAAGGTGTCAGAGGTGAACCTTGCTACTTTAAAAGGCAGTGGGGAGGAATTAATCCCTTTTGGATTGATTGCTTTGCAGTTCTTGCTCTGCAATCACAGAATCGTGGAACTTGTATGCTCCCAAGAGCTGATGCAGTATTTTATTAGATGGCTCAAAGCAGTCAATCAGAAAATGTAAGAAAAATACAAGTAAACAACAATCTGACAGAGAAACTACTCAGGATGTATGAAAACTGTCAATCATGAACCACCAGGAGAAAAAAAATATACAATTTCTTTTTAAAAAAGGCAACCCTCTGTAAAATTGTTGACAAATTGCAGGTTGTAGGGAAGGTGCAGAAAAGGTAGCTTGGGAAATTTGATGGGCTCCTCAGCCTGCAACACTGCCAGTGTGGAATTATAAGGCCCTGCTCCTTGAATTAAAAGCTAACAACAGAGGTAGTGGCCGTGTAATTACCCTCAATTCTAAACTACCTTTGAAATGGTCTCACAAGCCTTACACTTTCTTTTATTCATGCATGGGATGGGGTGTCACTTGCTAGACCAACATTTATTACTCGTTCCTGATTGCTTAGAGATTACTTAAGATTCAACTGCAGTGCTGTGAGTCTGGTGTCATATGTAAGCCAGACCAGATAAGGATGAAAGATTTCCTTTACTAAAGAACATTAAGGAATCCAGAGGGCTTAAGGGGTCTGGGAGAAATTTAATTTGGAGGGAAGTGGGAAGTGATGGGTGAAGGTGATGATGTTTAATTGTAGATCAGTGTAATGCTTATCCAAAAGTTAGACCAGGTTTTTAACATCTAACCGTTCTTGAGTAAACATTTATTCAACTGCAGTGGGAATCTCCAAATTTTCCAGTTTAAATGTGTACTTTCTGAAAGTTCCAGGCTTTGGGGAATTGGCCATCAGAATCCTCAATTTTCCTGGCAATTCCCTCAGAGTATGCAAGATCCCAACACGCAACTTCCACCGACACTGCAGAAATAGTGATTTGGCCATCGCAAAATTCAGGCCTTATTCTAACTTATTAGCAAAACTGCATGATAAACTCCTGACCTGACAGACATTATTGGGAGGACATTTCTTGAGAGACCATGAGAAGTCATGAATTTGTTCTGCTTACTATATGACATGATTCTAAATATATAAACTCCTGGCAGTTAGCAGAATGAATGGTTCTTGGCCGAAAGTGCTGAAAAATTAAACCATAGTTTGTGCCCTCTGGGCCTGATATACAGCCCTCACTCTCACTTAACGATCTCAGCAGAGGATTAGCCCTTGTTCAATGAGTGTGCAGGAAACCATGCCAGAATAGCACCAGGAAAGCCTATAAATTCGCCGTCAACCTGGTGAAGCTAAGAACATCTAATTATGCCAGGACTAATTGGGTTGTGCATTGGAAATCAAGCCCCACTTTTCCTGAAGATGTAATAAAAGTTAAAGATATTAAAATAAGTATACAAAGTTCCCTAATTTCTGAAGAAGGGTCCCGATCCGGAATGTTTCCTGCTCCTCTGATGCTGTCTGGCCTGCTGTGCTCCTCCAGCTCCACACTGTGTTATCCCTAATTTACCTGATTTTCAGACCCAGGTTAATAGAAAGCATGGACAAGGTTTCTATACTAATTATTTATTAAAAGTATTTAGACTTTAGATACAGGTAGACAATTTTAAATCATCGGCATATATCGGCACACGGCAAATTAAAACTCCATTCCCTTTATAAACTCCGTCTTACTCACACAATGGACAAACAGATAGGAGAGAATAGATTATGGGCAAAGTGATATGGGAAGACAGTTCAATGGTCCAAATCCACAGGTTCCTGAGATAATCCTATAATTTTTATATTGATCAAAATGATGTTTTACAGTTGTCTTTCTCCAGATGCCTCCATTGATTCACAACAGACACATGATGGCTGGTTCACTTACAGGTAAAAGTCATCACTTACAACAACTGCCAAAAGAATGATGAACTGGGTTTCTTCAGGTTTAAAGTGGAATTTTGAGAATAGAGAGTATGCTTCTATCCTAGTGGAGATCGAATCCCTTTTTTTAACTTCACTCATAGGATGTGGGCATCACTGGCTGGGCTTTTGTTGCTCACTCCTAGTTACCTTTGAGAAGTTGGTAGAAAGCTGCCCACTTGAACCTTCAAATCTTGAAGCCTTCTGTATAACTTATCCTTGGTCTTGAGCTGTTCTGTTGCCTGACAACCAATCACATTGCTATTGCCAGGAAAAAAAATCCGCATCATCAATAACTAGTCACAAGTCTGTAGTCCGATTAACTCCTGTGGCCAACCAGAGCTCTATTTGTACACAGGACAGCTTAGCTCTCAATTGTCTGGGAACACTTCACAGACTACTTGTTCAAACAGCTACTTTTGCTGTTTGCCATCATTGTCAGGTCACTTGCTTTGAAACCATGCAGCCATCCTTTCAAAACATTGTTTTTAAAAAACAGACCTTTCTCATTTCAGTCCACTGCTTTAAAAAGCACAAAAATAGAAAGACACAGTCCTTACAATTAGATGCAAGAGTGTGCCTTGAGCCTGCTCTGCAACATTGACTAAGCAGCATGTGATAGGCCCAGCTAAGTGAAACCACCACCAGAATATCGGAGCAAACTCTATAGTCCTGTCACACCAGACATGAACAGTGAACAACTATCCAACTAACAGGAGGAAGAAACTCCATGAACATCCCTATCATTGGAGACGTCACAGCCCAGCACGTGAGGAAGACAAGGCTGGATTGTTTGCAAACATCTTCAGCCAGAAATAGCAAGTGGATGATCCATCGTGGCCTGCTCCACCATTAGTTTACAGGCAATTTAATTCGCTCCACATGATATCAAGAAATTGTTAACAGCACGCATTAAGCAAAGATTATGGGTCCTGATCCCATCCCAGTTCTTGCGCTGAAAGCCCATGTTCCAGTACAGCTATAGCATCACACATAAAAATAAAGAAACACACAAAAAAAGACAGAGAAAGAATTATGATCAGATTCAGTTAAGTTTAATTATAATTGTTGATAGATAGTAATCACATCAGCAGGTTTATTTAAATAAACAGATGTTTAACAATCTGCTATATTATGACATTCTCAGATTATTCTGTTGGCCTCAGTGCTTTGCAAACTCTCTCTGAAAGCCTGACTGCTTGTGTCGCATTCTGTTTCCAAAACTGTGTACATGACTGATTATACTTCTGGACTTTTATCTCACTGTTCACAATTAGAAGGGAAAGGTCTTTCACATCTCCTGCTATGCACCCAGCATCAGCAAATTTCCAACACAGCTAATGATCTGCCCCTGTTATTTATGGTCTTTGAAGAAGCAACATCAAAGTTAGCTCATTAGTATCTTAATCACCAACCACCTCAGATCACAGAACACTGTCTACATTAAAACATCTTATTAATAAGAACTCTTCTGTGAAATCACTGTTGTGAGAGAATGGTTAAAAGGGCCCGTTACATGACAATGATTAATCTAAGAATTCCCCTGATCATTCAAAATTTCTTAGATTATAGAACAGTCCCTGTGGAATGGAAAGTAGCAAATGTTACCCTGCTACTCAAGAAAGGAACAAGACAAAGAATGTGAATCAGTTTTGACATAAGGAGTAGGAAAAATAATAGAATTTATTATTAGGAACATGGTAGCAGGGCATTTACTACCTTGGATTTATGAAAGGAAATCTGTGTTTGGTAAAAACTGAAAGAACTGTAGATGCTGTAAATCACAAACAAAAACAGAAGTTGCTGGAAAAGCTCAGTTCTGAGGAAGGGTCACGGGACCTGAAACGTTAACTCTGATCTTTTCTTCACAGATGCTGCCAGACCTGCTGAGCTTTTCCAGCAACTTCTGTTTTTGTTTGTGTTTGGTAAATCTGTTAGAGTTTTTAAGGTTGTAACTAGCAGAATAGATAAGTCATATAAGGAAGTATAGGTAGGTCCTATAAGGGATTGGAATGCATTTAGTCAGAAGTCACATGACATCAGGTTATAGTCCACAAGTTTATTTGAAATCACAAGCTTTTGGAGCGCTGCTCCTTTGTCAGGTGAAGTGATGAAGGAGCAGCGCTCTGAAAGCTTGTGATTTCGAATAAATCTGTTGGACTATAACCTGGTGTCATGTGACTTCTGACTTGTCCACCCTAGTCCAACACAGGGCATCCACATCATGGCAATGTATTTAGATTTTCAAAAAGCATTTAACCATGTTCCACAAAAGATTACTACACAATACTTGGGTTTATGGGGATGGTTCATGTATAGAAAACAGAACTTGACTAATTGGGCTAATTTTGGATTGGCAGGTTACAGTAGTGGGGTACGACTTGGAGCTCAGCTTTTTAGGATCTATGTTAATGGCTGTGTGAGGGGTGTGGGTGTCATGTGTTCAGGTTTGTCGATGATACAAAGATTCAAAAAGGCTAAAAGTGATATAAACAATTTGAGTAGATGGCGGGAAAGGCAGCAAATGGTATAATATACAGAAAATATGAAAGTATGCATTATAGAAGGAAAAATAAAAAAGTAGATTACTTTTCAAAGGGGAGAGACGTAAACAGAAATTCCTGGAAAAGCCCAGCAGGTCTGGCAGCATCTGTGGGGAGAAAGCAGAGTGAAAGTTTTGGTCCAGTGACCCTCCTTCAGAACTGATGGTAACTAGTAAAAGGTTGGTACATATGTTGATGATGGGAGGAGAGAGGAGTAAACAATATTTGGGGATGGAACCCAGAAAGAGAGAAAAACAGTTGGACAGACAAATGAATGGGTAAAGGTCAGCCAGGGAGAATGAATAGCTGCTAATGGGGACTATTAGTGGCTGAAAATCATTTTGGTAACAGCCCATGAGATGACAAGGACTGGTGTGGGGGTTGGAGTAAGGACATGGGAGAAGCTGCTCAGGCCCTAAAACCATTGAACTCAATATTGAGTCCAAAAGGCTAGGGTCCCCAAGTGGAAAATGAGATGCTGTTTGTCCAGCTTATGCTGAGCTTTGCTGGAGCACTGCAGCAAGCCTGAGACAGAGATGTTGGCCAGGGAACACAATGGTGCTTTGAAGTGGCAGTAACTGGAAGCTCAAGATCTCTTTTGCGGACAAAACATACGTGTTCTTCAAAGCAGTCACCCAGGCTATGTTTTGATTCCTCAGTGTAGAGGAGACCACATTGTGAGCAGTGAATATAGTAAACTAGATTGTGGGAAGTGCAGGTGAATCACTGCTTCACCCGGAAGGTATGTCTGGGGATTTGGATAGTGAGGAGGGAGGAACCTTTCACTGTACCTCCCTAGATATATGTGGTAATAAATCTTTCATTCATTCATGTAAATGGGCAGGCGCTACACCTTCTACAATTGCATGAGAAGGTGTGATGGGGTGTGGGGACATGCTGGGAATGGACGAGGAGTGGGCCAAGGTGTCCCAGAGGGAATGGTCCCTACAGAATGCTGAGAAGAGAAGGGAGCGGAATACATGTCTGGTGCTGGCATCTTGCTCGATGTGGTAGAAACAGCAGTTAAAGATCCTTTTGATGTGAATGCTGGTGGGATGTTAAGTGAGGATCGGGAGATGCTATCGCTGTCGTGAGACGGAAGAGGAGGGGTGAGGGCAGAAGTGTTGGAGACAGATCAGGCACAGCTGAGGGCCCTCATCTTCACCATGGATGGCAATCCTTTTTCACATCCATCCCCCATAAGAATGGTCTCAGGGTTCTTGCTTCTTCCTGGGAAAAGACTGCTCGGTTTCTCCATCAATTTCTGCTTTTGTTTCTGATTTTCAGATCTGCAGTTCTTTGTTCTTTTTTATTTAGTGAGAGAAGTTCTAATGAAAGGTCATCAACCTGAAACATTAATTTTTTTCTTCTTTCTATAAATCCTGCTTGATATGTTGAGAATTTCCAGCATTTTCTGTACTAATTACATATTGAAAAATGTTAATATTTAAAGGTAACTGGGTATCACAGAAAGTTAACGCGCAGGTACAGCAAACAATTTTGAAGTCAATCAGATATTATCTGAGAAAGGAATTGGAGTAAAGAGTAAATAAATAAATCTTACTGCAATTATATGGGGCCTTGGTGAGACCATCACTACAGAACTGGACTATGCGTACTTTGATCTGGGGAGGCTTTGTGTACTGGGGAAGCTAGTGGTAAACAATGACATGTTATGTAATCAGAGTGTAGGTGACACCATCATAGCCATGTCTAGGCACAACTGAAGATGCAGCTTGACTCATTCCTTGTGGATTAGGTTCCTTTAAAATGAGCAATGGAGAAATAGCAAATGCATAAATGTGTCAAGGACACTACAGATAATTATCGACTCAAGCATCGCAGTTCATCTTCTTCCAAGAGTCACAATCAACAACATGAGAAGTCACTGGAATCTTAGAATCATGGGAGTCCCACATTACAGCGAACTGCTAGTTATTTACAAATGGCCCTATACTCATCATTAAGCATTGAATCATAAAAGATTTACTGTCTCAATGGCTCAGCTATGACCACTGACATGATGTCAACTATAAGTAAGCACGTTATTCCACAGATAGTTGACAATGCAAATTAAGCCACCTTCCATCTTCTATGGATTACCTCTGCAGTTAGGGCTCATAACAGTTTCTTTTCATTCGTTTTATAGGATTTAGATGTTACCATATTTATTGCCCATCCTAGAGGGCAGTTAAGATGCATTGCTGTGGGTCTGGAGTCACGTTTAGTCCAGATCAGGTAAATGCTTAAGGGTCACCGGACCCGAAGCGTTAACTCTTTTTTCCTTCACAGATGCTGCCAGACCTGCTGAGCTTTTCCAGCAATCTGATTTTGTTTTAATTCCAGTTTTCTTATTGAATTCAAATTTCACCTTTTACCATGGCCGGATTCAAATCCAGGTTTCCAGAATATTAGCTGGGTCTCTGGATTAACAGTTCAGCAATAATACCACTGGGCCATCACCTCCCCTAACATGTCTGTAACATGTCTTTTAACAGCAGGATCCTCAAATCTCATATCTCTGTCCCCTTGCACTAGGGTGTGACAAGCATTAACTCTCCAGACAATAAATTTGTCCTCCTCTGCCACTGCTAGCTGTTCTTCGCAATCGCTCCTTCTCTAGATCTCTCAAGAGTCATCCTATTGAGCTGGTATTTGAGGAAGGACAGAGAGGAACATTGTGTGGTGTGAAGCTCAGTGAACTCAGGTACATCTGACCTGACTCAGACAAATGAACAGGAAGAAAAGAGGAAGCCAAGTACCACATTGTAAGCACTCATTGGAAGGACTGATGTACTATAAAGTTCATGATATCCCTTCCTGGCATTTAATGTAGCATTAAATAATTGAATGACATTAAAGAAACATGGAGCATGTGAATATTTAAGGATGTGCGAGAAGACAATTATTTCATTAAAATCTTGTTTGATATTTGAAGGTGATGAGCCAATCCATAAAGTGAAGGTGAGAGACAGTAAGAATAGAACAAATCCAATACTGCAAATAGGCTACAATTTCTGAAGTGACGATTCAGGGGCTAGGTAGAAATAGTAGCGAACTTTGTTTTGGTCACCAAAGATAGAATGGAGCAGATTCACAGTCATTGATTCCACAGGTAAATTTGATAAATATCTATTTCAGTTTCATAGTACCTGGCAAGTGCACCACAAATATTTTGAAACAGGATCTCATGCCATATCTTATCAAATTCACCTTATTAACAATCTTGCCTCTATCACCCCTCTCATTTGAATCTATCACACGTTGTTCCTGGATTAACTCACTGCTTAGCAGAAAGCAGCTGAAGGAGCTGACTGCAGTATAGCCGGACAACCATATGCAATTCCCTCTCTGGCAATGTAATGATAAAACAACCAAAAAAACCTACTGCTCATGGCACATAGACAGCATGGCTGACACTCTCTCATACACACAACTGGTACAACACACAGATAGCAAGCCAGACCAAATCAGACTCGCTCACACTGGATTTGCAACATAGTGAAACTAATACATTCAGTGGCCCTTAAAATTGCCCAGTTGTTCCTAACAAGATTTTATGAATAACACACATTAGACACCAAGTTTATAACATAACCAGAAACTAACAAATTATTTTTATTTCTGTAACTTTAACGGAGCAAAATTAAACAATAAGATAATCTAATGAAATATATCAAAGATGTATAGATGCTGGAAATCTGAAACAAAAACAGAAACTGCTCCAGAAACTCAGCGGATCTGGCAGCATCTGTGGACAGAAAGGGTAATCTAATTAATGACAATGATTTCAGTGAGATCATGGCTGATCTGATAATCCTTAACTCCACTTTTTTGCCTTTTCCTCATTACTCTTGATTTCCTTACTGATTAAACATCTAATTATCTCAGTCTTGAATATGCTTAATGATCCACCCTGACAGCCCTCTAAGGTAAAGAATTCCACATATTCACCATCCTCTGAGAGAAGAAATTCCTCCTCATCTATGTTTTAATGGGTGACTCCATACCTGAGATCAACCTAGTGAACATTCTCTAGGCTGTCTCCAATGTCAGCATATCTTGCTTTAGAAATGGGAGCCAAAACTGTTCATAGTATTTCAGCTGTGTTCTGACATATGCTTTGTATAGTTTTAGCAAAACTCCTCATTGTATGTGGATGTAACTACTAGAGAAGATGCAAAACCTGACTTACTCTTGGGAAATAAGGCAGGGCATGCGTCTGAGGTGTAACTGGGGGAGAACTTTGGGGCCAGCGACAATAGTTCTAATTGTTTTAAAACAGTGATGGAAAACGATAGCCCGGATCTAAAAGTTAAAGTTCTAAATTGGAGGAAGGCCAATTTTGGCAGTATTAGGCAAGAACTTTAAAAAGCTGATTGGGGTGGATATTTGTGGGTAAAGGGACAGCTGGAAAAGGGGAAGCATTCAAAAATGAAATAAGGAGAGTTCAGAGACAGTATGTTCTTGTTAGGGTGAAGGGCAAGGCTGGTAGGTGTGGGGAATGTTGGATGATTAGAGAAGTTGAGGTTTTGGTCAAGAAAAAGAAGGAAGCATATGTCAGCTATAGACTGCAGTGATCAAGTGAATTCTAGAAGAGTATAAAGGCAGTAAGAGTATATTTAAAAGGGAAATCAGGAGGGCAAAAAGGGGACATGAGATAGCTTTGGCAAATAGGGTTAAGGAGAATCCAAAGGGATTCTACAAATACATTAAGGACAAAAGGGTAACTAGAGAGAGAATAGGTCCCTTTAAAAATCAGCAACACCACCAATGTGTGGAACCACAGGAGATGGGGGAGATACTAAATGAAAATTTTGTATCAGTGTTTACTGTGGAAAAGGATATGGAAGGTATAGAATGTGGGGAAATAAAAGTGATATCTTGAAAAATGTCCGTATAACAGAGATACAAATATCTCAGCAAGGGGCCCAGCAATCACTTCCCTAGCTACCCGTGGAGTTCTAGTACACCTGATCAGGTCCAAGGGATTTATACACCTTTATGTGTTTTAAGCCATCCAGCACCTAAAGGTGGATGAATCCTTTGGACCTGATCAAGTGTACCAGGACTCTATGGGAAGCTAGGGAAGTGATTGCTGGGCTCCTTGCTGATATATTTGTATCATCAATAGCCACAGGTGAGGTGCCGGAGACCTGGAGGTTGGCTAATGTGGTGCCATTATTTAAGAAAGGTGGTAAGGAAAAGCCAGGGAACTAATAGCAGTGAGCCTGACATGAGTGATGGGCAAGTTGTTGGCGGGATTCCTGAGGGACAGGATTTATCATGTATTTGGAAAGGCAAGGACTGATAATCAACATGGCTTTGTGCATGAGACGTCATGTCTCACTAACTTGATTGAGTTTGTCAAAGAAATAATGAAGAGGATTGATGAGGGCAGAGCAGTGGACATGACCTAAATGGACTTCAGTACGGCATTTGACTAGGTTCCTCATGGTAGATTGATTAGCAAAGTTATTTCACAAGGAATACAGGGAGAACTAGCCATTTGGATATAGAACTGGCTTGAAGATGGAAGACAGAGGGCGGTGGTGGAGGGTTGCTTTTCAGACTGGAGGCCTGTGACCAGTGGTGTACCACAAGGATGGCTGCTGGGTCCACTGTTTTTCATCATCTGTATAAATGATTTGGATGTGAACATAGGAGGTACGGTTGGCAAGTTTGTAGATGACCCTAAAATTGCAGGTGTAGTGAACAGCGAAGAATGTTACCTCAGAATACGACGAGATCTTGATCAGATGGGCCAATGGGCCGAGGTGAGGCAGATGGAGTTTATTTTAGATAAATGTGAGGTGTCGTATTTTGGAAAGGCAAATCAGGGCAGGACTTATACACTTAATGGTAAGGTGCTGTAGAGTGTTAGTGAACAAAGTGACCTTGCAGTGCAGGTTCATAGTTCCTTGAAAGTGGAGTCGCAGATAGATAGGATAGTGAAGAAGGTGTTTGATATGCTTGCCTTTATTAGTCAGTGCATTGAGTGTCGGAGTTGGGAGGTCATGTTGAGGCTGTACAGGACATTGCTTAGGCCACTTTTTAAATACTGCATGCAATTCTGGCCTCCCTGCTACAGGAAGGATGTTGTGAAACTTGAAAGAGTTCAAGAAAAGATTGACAAGGATGTTGCCAAGGTTGGAGGATTTAAGCCAAAGGGTGAGGCTGAATAAGCTGGGGCTATTTTTCCTGGAGTGTCAGTGGCTGAGGGGGTGACCTTATAGAGCTTTATAAAATCATGAGGCCATGGATAGGGTAAATAGCTAAGGTTTTTTCCCACAGGGTGGAGGAGCCCAAAACCAGAGGGCATAGTGGTTATGTGAGAGGGGAAGATTTAAAAGGGGCCTAAGGGCCAACGTTTTCATGCAGAGAGTGGTGCATGAATGGAATGAGCTGCCAAGGGAAGTGGTGGAAGCTGGTACAATTACAACATTTAAAAGGATGGATATATGAATAGGAAGGGTTTGAGAGGAATATGGGCCAAATGCTGGCAAATGGGACTAGATCAATTTAGGAAATATGGTTGGCATGAATGAGTTGGACCATTGGGTCTGTTTCTGTGCTGTATATCTCTGTGACTATATGACTCTCAACATTCACACTCCATTTTCTTTGAAATAAAGGCCAACTTTCCACTAGACTTCCCTATTATCTGCTGAACTTGGATGCTAATTTTTTGTGATTCATGATCGAGATAACTCAAATCCCTCTGTGCTACAGCTTTCTGTATTCTTTACCCATTTAAAAAATATTCAGCTTCTACGTTCTTCCTGCCAATTTGCATAACCTTACATTTGCTTACATTATATCCCATCTGCCAAGTTTTTGCCCATTCACTTAATCTCCACTTCATTC
The DNA here is from genome assembly GCF_021869965.1 of Rhincodon typus. Lineage (NCBI taxonomy): Eukaryota > Metazoa > Chordata > Chondrichthyes > Orectolobiformes > Rhincodontidae > Rhincodon > Rhincodon typus. Next base: position 129,364,239 of record NC_063332.1, on the reverse strand, counting down.
TGCAGACTCTTATGTCATCATCACTACTTGTCTTCTCACCTTATTTTTGTATCATCTGCAAACTTGACAATAGTAAATTCACTTCCATCATTCAAGTCATTAACTATAACCCTAACCCGATAATAAATAATTATGGCCCCAGCATTGATCTCTGGGACACTCCACTAGTTATAGGTTGCCATCCTGAGTATGACCCCTTTATCTCAACTCTCTGACTTTTATTATATAATCCTTTAACCATGCTAATATACAACTTCCAACATGATGGGCTCTTGTCTTATTAACTAGCTATACATGCAGTCCATTATCAAATGCCATCTGAAAATCCAAATATATTACATATACTGGCTCCCTTTTATCTATCCTACTTGTTACCTCCTCAAAGAACTGTAATAAATTTGTTAGGCTTGACTTCCCCTTTGTGAAGTAATGCTGACACTGCTTGATTATCCGGGTAGTTGCAGATGGGTCCCGTTCCTGAGTCTGCTCACAAGTCAATTTGGATGCAATGCAGGACAATATAAAGCAGCTGTTTGTAAATACAGGTAATGTTCATATGTCAGATATATAACATTACACCCCTGTATGGCATTGTGTTTGTAAATAAAAGCATTTGTAAGTCAGATGTTCGTAAATTAAGGGTCCCTGTATTATATATTTCTAAATGCTCTGTTATTACATCCTTTATAATAGGCTCTAACATTTTCCTAATAACAGATGTTGTTAATTAGACTATAGCTGACTGAGTTTTGTCTCCCTCCCTTTTGATTAAGGCTGTTACCTTGGCAGTTTCCTCTGGGACATTTCCTAAATCTAAAGATTCTTGGAAGAAATGTGCCTCACAGTGCCAGGGACCTGGGTTCAATTCCACCTTGGGTGACTGTCTGTGTGGGTTTGCACATTCTCCCTGTTTCTGCACGGGTTTCCTCCCACAGTCCAACGATGTGCGGGTTAGGTGGGTTAGCCTTGGGAAGTGAAGGGTTACAGGGTAGGGTAGGGATGGCTCTACGTGAGATGATCTTCAGAGGGTTGGTGTGGACGAAAGGAGCCAATGGCCTGCTTCCACACTGTAGGGATTCTACAATTTATACCAGTGTAACAATGATCCCTGCAGCCACTGCCTTTAACATCCTAGAATGCAATCCAGGGGACTTTTCCACCTTTAGCCCTATTAGTCCCCCCATACATTCTGTAGAGTTATTGTACCTATTTCCTGCTGCACTTTGGCCTCTTGATTATTTAGCATTTTTGGAATGCTTTTCATGTACTCTGTTGTAAATCCCGACGCAAAGTATTCATTCAATTTTTTGCCATTTCCTTTCCTCGTTGTTATTTCCTTAGGCACATTCTCTAAGAGGCCTGTGTTCACTATTGCTTCTCTCTTCCTTTTTGCATATGTAAAGAAGCTGTTCATGTCTATGTTTATATTACTTGATAGTTTTCCCTCATAGTTTATTCTCTCCCTCCTTATTTGTTTTAAAACATTGCCTGTCTTCTAGTTTACCACTAATTTTGCCACATTTTTTTCTTTCAGTTTGGTACTAGCCTTATCTTCCTTGGTTGACATCAGGTCCTCCGTCCTGACTGGAATACATCTTCTCAGATAATGACACAATCATCTCCAACTCCCACCGAACTTTTGCACGAATCACAAGAGACTTTTGGCCTTTTTTATGTTAATGCTGTGAACTTGTGCATCATTGCGATGCAAGGACCAATTGCATGGTCATCTTCGTCCAGCATTTGAACCCTAAACATATCATCAGCAGGAGGTTTCCTTGCCCATGCTTAACCTGAAACTGAGGGATGTCATGGCGTCTCGAGGTAATGTAAAGTACTCCCAGGGCAATTCCCTCCAAACTGTATACCACTGTGCCACCACTTCTGCTGGATCTGTCCTGCTGATGCAACAGGATATATCCAGGGACAGTGATAGTGGTGTCTGGGACATTGTCTGTAAGTTATGATTCCATGAGTGTGACTATGTCAGGCTGTTTCTTGACTAGACTGTGTAGACTGTGAGACAACTCTTTCATTTTTGGCACCAGCCCCCAGCTGTTAGTCAGGAGGACTTTGAAGGATTGACAGGGCTTTTTCTGCTGTTGTCTTTTCCGGTGCTTAGCTCAATGACAGGTGGTCATTTCCTTAGTGAGACTTTGTAGCAATTGATATAACTGAGGGGCTTGTTAGGCCGTTTCAGAGGGCAATTGAAAGTCAACAACATTGCTGTTGTCTGGAGTCATGTATAGGCCAGACCAGATGAGGATGGCAGATTTCCTTCCCTAAAGGGCATATGTGAGCCAGAAGGGTTATTTGCCAATAATTGAAAGTGGGTTTATGGTCATCAGTAGATTCTTAATTCTCCCATCCATGGGATTTGAACCCAGGTCCCCAGAACATTGGCTGAGCTTCTGCAGCAATAGCCTGGTGAAAATACCACTACACCATCACCTTCCTGTGCTCTGCAATGCAGAGCTGTGCCTCCTAAATGTCTTGCCAGGGAATTGATAAAGAGTCAGGAGGATCCTAAGGGTTTGGTAAATCTCGAATGGAAATGCCTACAGATGAGAGGCGTGTATGACTCGTGCCCAGGGATTGTGCCCTGAGATGTTGTTGCCTGGTGAGGAATGGGGAAGCCCCTCACAGCCAGCAATGAGCTGAAGTTGCCAGATTTGCTTGCGGTGGGTTGTAGGATAGGAAGCTGCATATTAATGAGGTAAGATGTGCCGTTAATGATGTCATCGACAAGCAATAATCTGCTTTAATCAGCAACTAGTTGTTTCTGAGTGAGAATCGCACCCTGATCCTCAGAATGGAGTTAAAAGATGCAGTGAGTTGCTCCTGATAGTGAGAAAGGCCTCACTGAATTTCGCATGTGATTCTGTAACATTTCCCACCACAGCCCACAGTGTTCAAATCCGGAAAAATTCTACCCCTTATATTATCTGGGAAAGTAACTGGGGAAAGACTCATACCATTAGGATTTTGGCCAGTATTATAAGTTCCTATATGAACAGCAAACAGGTAAGGCAGATAACTAAATGTGGTCCATAAAGGACTTCAGATATTTTTCTCCATTAGAGAGAAATGATTGTTTCTCCAGCTTGAGGGACAGTGCTCCACATTAGGAACAAATTCCCTATGTGTTTCCAATATTACTGTAGGGAGTGCAGGTTATAACCATGGTTACTGTTCTAAAATAGTTACATAGCTGAATCAGGAAATCATGATCTCCTTTATGAATAACAAGTGATTGCCCTGTAGACTTTGGGATTGGGAAGCTCAGTTGGTTAAATGGCGAGTATGTGGTCAGGTTCAATCCCTATACTAGTTGTTCTAGTTCATGGCAGCCTGCCTCCTTGCCTTGCCCATGATTGATGTGGAATGGTGTCCCTCAAAAGAGGTCTGCATACCTCTATAATTTCTGTTCCAGTTGAGCTAGCTTTGGGTTTGAGTTGAGGGTGACATGTATGGCTTCAATCTTCCAAGGATTGACAGCCAGCTGGTTTCTGCTATTTTGTGCAACAGCCACGTTCCTCATTTCTGGCTAAATCTGCCAAAGCCTGTATTTACCTGGAAATCCAACTGCTCTTTCACAGTATTGGATCATCCGGGGAAAACAAGCCTTATAGCATTACCTGTTGTATTCTGGTGAGGATTCACTAACTCGTTGCAGAGTTTTTGGGTATTTAAATAGCTTTTCAACATGTTAGCAAATGAGTGATGGGTGAAAGTGTAGGACTGTAAGTGGTTAGGTAATGGGTTAAGTGAGTAAGTGTATTACTAATGGGATAAGAGGCACAAGTCAGGAGTGTGATGGAATACTCCCCACTTGCCTGAATGAGTGCAGCCCCAACAATACTCAAGAAGCTTGACACCATCAAGGACACTTGATTGACACTACATACACAAGCATTCACTCCCTCCAACACCGACGCTCAGTAGCAGCAGTGTGTACTATCTACAAGATGCACTGCAGCAATTCACCAAAGATACGCAGGCAGCACCTTCCAAACCCACGACCACTTCCATCCAGAAGGACAAGAGCAGCAGAAATATGGGAACACCACCACCTTCAAGTTCCCCTCCAAGTCATTCACCATCCTGATTTGGAAATATACCACTGTTCCTTCACTGTTGCTAGGTCAAAATCCTGGAATTCCCTCCCTAATGGCATTGTGAATCAGCCCGCAGCAGGTGGACTTCAGTGGTTCAAGAAGGGCACTGCCCACCACCTTTTCAAGGGCAGCTAGGGATGGGCAATAAATGCTGAGCAGCCAGCGATGCCCACATCCCACAAATGAATAAATAAATAAATAAAATGGGGTGAGTAAGGTAAGGGAGTGATTGAGTAGGTTGGACGAGGAGGCAAGAGAGTTGGGGGTTGGGTGGACTTGGAAGTGGGGGTCAGGGAGAGTTGGGTATTCACAGTGTATTTGGGAGATCAGGCAGAACAGGAGGATAAATCGGGGGTGTCAGTGGTATTGAGGTTAGCTGTCAAAGGGTAGCTAGGAGGTTAGAAAGGAGTGCTGGGCTCAAGGGGATGATGGGGATCAGGGAATGTTGGAGATTAGGGAGTTCAGGGTGGACTCATTTGGCTGACAGGTTCAGGGCCTGAGGGAGGAGTGGCAGGTTTAAAAGTGGGTTTATGGTTATATAGTTACCCAGAAGATCGAATCAGACTTTTCTGGGATGTTATTCAGGTATGTGAGTCTAAAAGTCATAATCAGAAGCTATTTCAGAGGGTCTAGGGGTGTGGGAATTTCCTATTTGGAACTCAAACTTCCGAGGCAATTCCCATGGAGTCAGTTTGTCAGGACTTCTGCAGGGTTCTGACATGTATCTTGGATCATGAGTCTGGTTTGTTGACTATCCAGAGGCAGAAAGATTTCAGTCGATATATGTAAGAGCACTCTGGAAGAAAAATGGTGGGATTGAGAACACATCGACGAAGAAAGAATATAGTAACCTTTGTTTGGGAATACTGTAACCACCCTTCAGAAATACAGCAATCCTCATTCAAGAATACTGCAAACCTCTCCAGGAATGCAGCAAACCTCCTCAGGAATACAATAACCCTCCTTCAGGAATACAATGTAAACCTTATTTCCCTGAAGCACAATTCATATAGTAGCCAACTTTGCTCCCTATCATCAGTCTGAAGACCAATTTTCCAATTGGAGTTAAAGATTAGATAAACTGATCCCAGCAGCAGACCCCACCTCAGTTGAGTGCTCCCTCTGCTCATTGTGGTCTCCTGCCTATTGTTTTCCTCACCTAGGCTTTGACAGAAACATTTTAGCTTTGTCAAACAAGTTGAAAAACATGTGAAACCTTAACTGTGAAGCTGATTTCCTGAGCACGTGTCACAGCAGGAGAGTTATATATAGGCAATTGAATAGACGGGAAGTTTTGAATACAATTGATTGGCTCTGGTGCCATCATGAACTGCAACTCTCGCTGCAAATGAAATCATTGTAGAGCACTAACAGAGCCTCTGAGAGCAAAGCAAACCACATTGTTTGAAAAAAGATTATTACACAGCATGCATTTTCACATCAGCAGGCACTTTAACCAGTCCTTAGGGTTGGGATGTGGCCTTGAATCCAAATACACACATACATAAACATATAGCTCACTATTGTCTATAGCTAGGGCTGGCTTCCCATTGAGAACAATAGCTTTCAGAAATCAGTCATTGCATCCTCATTTGAAATTCATTTTCTACTGAACTTCCCTTTGAGCCAGACAGAAATTGATGTGGCTAGGACAAACTATATATGACTAGTACCTGAAGGTAAAGGAAATTTTACTGGGTTACAGCAGGGAATGGTGGGAGGAGAAGGGGGTGCGTAAGATGAAAGGAAGGAATGAAGGGGCAATGGTACACCTCCATTCTTAACTTTATTGTCATAGAAAGTGAGGAAAAGTTGACACAACCTCAAGGAAATTAGGAGTGCATTAGGCACGTGAAAACACATACTTAGAAAGATTTTGAAACATTGATAGTAGGGAATAGATAAATGGATGCTGATTCCTTCATGGGGGCTCTCAGTTGAGTGATTGACAAGTCCAATATAATGAAGAAATTAGCCTATGAGGGGTAAGTGGGTATCATTCTGTTTGGTTACCGCGTGGGCATACACAAAGTGGAAAATGAAGGAGAAGGGGCAGGATTCTTCCTTGCCACCTCACCTGCACACCAACACTAACACTGGTAACCCCCTACCAAGCCCAGGTTAAATCATTTGTACCTCTTTTCAACAATATATCACTCCAGGGAGCAGAGAGGGTAGACACAGCGATCCAGCTGCAAGTAGGTAAAACCCTCAAAAACAGGGTCTACAGACAAAGAATTGTCTCTCTTGATACGTGTGTGAGCACTAGTGTCATAAGGACATGCTTTTAGGACATTACAGACCTATGTATGTGGGCCAATGAAATAAAATTCTACCCATTGCTTCTGAAAATCATTTTTACTGTTATGCCAGTGTACTGCAGCAATATGGATACATCTGCAGCACTTGCATACCCCATGCTGCCAAAAACCTTCGAACACAGTTGCCATAGAAGCTCCCACCAGAACCCCCTCCAAGGCCTGAAATAGAATCGTTGGCCTTCTTTATAGAAAGCCCATCATCCTCACTCTTTCCTTGAAGTCCACTTTGCCTTATCTTACTGAGAATACTAGGCTCTAGTCTTGTGCCAGGGTATAATGGACATATGCCAGGGAAACACTAAACTGAGGATCTCTGGCTCTAGATCTTTTTTTTTGGCATTACTGGCTTTGTAGGAGACAACAAAGCTCTGCAGGCATTTATAACTCAGGGTTCTAACTCCTGCTGCCTTTTAAGAGACAAACATCAGAAGGGCTGAGATATTTGAGTTGTAATCATTTGTCCTATAATCTTCCCAGTTCTCTTTGACCTTTCCCTTGTCAATTTGACTTGGTATTCTTTTCAGGATTCAACCCAGTGAAGCTCATGCCCTTCCAATTCGAGAACTCTTAATTTCTCCCTCAGCTGACATACTTTGGACCCTCGGTTCGCACTGGCAGTCTCTCTCCTCCTTACCTCTCCCAACTTCTTCCCTACAACCCTCTCCAATTGAAAGCTCCTTAGTCTCACCCCATCTCCTCTAATTCACTTCCTGCATTGTCATCCATTACTCCTTACCAGAAACTCACTCCCACTCTAAACTCTGCAATTTTCTCAATTCTAACTTATTCACATCCACTTTCACCCATCATTTTCCCACTGCCGTCCATCCTTTCCTTTGTTCTGACCCTCTTGTTATTTGTTGTCCTGGTTTTATTGCCTTTCACATTGCTTAACTGTTCCCAGACATGTTCTCCTCTCGTCTCAGTGTGCTTTCAGCAGTCATGACTGGTCTTGCTCCCTCTGTATTTTGTAGGAGGGAACTGTTGAGGTTTTCTATTGCCAGTCTAGAGAAAGATCAGCATGTGGACAGAACAGAATCTGACTTTGACCGAGTTGAGGGGTTGCAATGTTGATTCATATTGAATTTTGCCACGCTCACAGGGCTGCCCAAAATGTTGACACTTGACAATTATCTACTTCGGCTTCGGTCATCTACAACACATCCACCTTAAATGATCCCAGGACCGTTCTGAATCTCAAACTGCTCAATTCTGACATTTTCCATCTATTTCTGCTTCTCCTTCGGATTTAATCAGTTTTACACAGGATTGTTCTAATGTTCACTTAAGAAGGACTAAGAAAGAAACATAATTGTTTAATAGAATATGCATTTTAGAGGACAAATATGAAAAATGCCTGAGTGTTTGTGAGATTGGCACAATGCCCAGATGGCACTGTACGTATTCAATCCACCCACATGAAGTGGCCCAGCTCCGGCAATGTGAGTCCTCGCTCCCACCTGTATGCAGAATAAAAATAAATCATCTTGCAATTAAATGACTCCCACATTTCTGCACCTGTCCGCTCATTGCCAAGAACGTCAAACACAACCCACTCTCCGTTTTCATAGATTTTTATAGAGAACTGGAAGGTGACAGCAATGTGCATTCCAATTTCTTACTAAAGTGCTCAGGGTTAACTATTTCAAAGAATGTTCGTCCAACACAGAATGCCAGTTTGAGAATTTAATATTTTCTATTTGCAGCGCAGGCCAACCTTTACGGAATTCTATTTTTTTTCTTTAACTTGTATCAAGAACATTTCTTTCCTGTGTTAAATTGATGACATCCAAAGGCTGCACTTAGCATTAGAATATTCTGGTTACCATGGAGTCAATTCACCAGTAAGAACCGCCCAGTTTTCTCATGACTCAAGAGGTTTTACCTCATTTTATGACTCAGAATGTTCCTGTACTATTTCGGTTGCTTTCTTTCTCTTCAGTTTGAATTCAGAAAATCAAAATTGAGGTATCAACATGGCACCAGCTTAATGCCCACGTTAGAGTCTCTGGGTCTTACGTATATTCATTAGAAAACAAAAGCAAAGCAGTTGAATGTTTTGTGAGCCTGGGTCACATTAACAGAAGACTGGAACATGTGTACTGTCCCCTGTTCCCTGCTGTTATTTTTATCTGGTTTCCTTTGCAGACTGATTGTTTCAGATAGCCACATTACTCTCCCCCAAACAATAGACAGGCCTGTTCTTTATAAACAGGAAATATTGTCAAAACAAATGCAAGACAGTGCTGGTTGAAACACAGCCGTCTTGTTCCTTTTTTACACTAGTCCCCTTGTTGTATTTTAAGAGAGAGTTCATTGTTTGCCTCCTCATTTCTGCTACAGTGCAGGAGGCAAGTGGTATTTACATTGACTGGTCACATTTAGGCCAGGGCTTTGTATCTTTGGACGTTTGCTGAACACTTGCACAGTACCAACAGGAAGGAAAATATTCTTCACTTTCCACTCCAGTGCCCTCCCATCCCCCCTCCCCATTCCAACTGCCAACCGTTCAATATTTTCCAACACAATCCACTGTCAGATGAAATTTGTCCCAAGTCCCAATGCCTCAATATAATGAAAATATGCATACGGTTATTAACCCTTTGCCCTAATCAAACAAATGAGCCTAACAGTACTCAGTAAATTAAAAAATAATATAAAGAAATCTTTATTGCGCCGTCATAAACAAATCATTATCTTTACTTGGTGATTTCTAAAAATTCTCAGCAGGTTGACATTTACGGCTCATCCCTAATTCCCCTGATGCTTCGAGATGCTTTAGGTTCTGGTCATTTAACAACAGAAGGGGAAGCCTCCCACCTCACAAGACATGGAGAGCCAAGGATATAGTGTAGAATCAGGAATACATGTAGTACAGGCTAGGCATGGGGCAGCCTCATGCTCCTGATTAACATTGCTCCTATGATAATATCTGATGCAGCCAATGAACCAGTTGGCTGCTACAAAGATGGAGAAGTTTCAGAATCTGACTGGGAACTGTGGAATAATAGTAGAAAACAGCTGAGTGAGGGCAGGACAAATCAGGTGTTGTTTAGGATATTGTTGAAGTACAGATGGGCACGGAGATTGAAAGACAGATATAACCAAAGATGTACTGATGGTGGAAGCGAGATTAGGGTGGGGTCATAAAATCCAAACATACTTTACAGAATTAAGCAGATTTTGCTTTCTATTCCTTCCTCAAATGGGAGCAAGTTAGACATAATTACACACAAAGTATTTTTCAACATTTATCATAATCTGTTAAAGTAATTTTATTTTTCCATGTTCCTCAATTCAAATTGATATTTATTTAGAAGAAGACAATTTAGGGATTATTTTTACTCCTTAATGTAAGCCTTTAACTGCAGTTTTTCATTGATATCAAAAAACAAGATGAAAGCTGTGAAGCTAAGGAAATCAACAGTATCTACAAGTTCTGGCATACCTCCCTGTCAAAGATAAGTGTCTCAGCCAACCCTAGATCAGTAGCTAACCAGATGAGGGGGTTTGCAATTTGTAGCAGGGATGCCTGTAGTTAATTTACAATTTGAGGGCAGTACTACAACAGGTTAGTAAAGTTGGTGTCACTGTCAACTATTACATCAATGACTTATTTACAGTTAATGCAGTTTACATACCTATAGCTGACTAATGCCCTGATCATTGTGACTAGCACTTACAATTCCTTTCACACTGAGTGCCGCAGTTACAAAATATTCCTTAATTTTTGCATCACAATGAAGCGTGAAACTTTTTTTTACTTATTCATTCACAGGATGAGGACATGATTGGCTCGATCAGCATTTATTGGCCATCCCAGAGGCCAATTAAGAGTCAACCACATTTGTGTGGGCCTGGAGTCCCATACAGTCCAGACCAGGTAAGGACAATAGTTTCCTTCCCGAAAGGGCATTAGTGAATCAGATGGGTTTTTCCCAACAATCAACTCATGATCACCATTAGACTGTTAATTCCAGATTTTAAAAAGAAGTCAAATTCCACCATCTACTGTAGCAGGATTTGAACCCAGATCCCCAGAACGTTACCTAGATTAACAGTGCAGCAATAATACCATGAGGCCATCACCGCTCCTTGCACATTGGGTCAATGATTCTTGAAGTGTGTGCCCAGTTGAAGTGTGCATGAGATGTAGTGATACTTCAGGAAGTACGTACTGGCTCTGGAGTGGGTCCAGAGGACGTTCCCAAGAATGATCCCAGGAATGAAAGGCTTAACTTATGAGAAATGTTTGTGGACTCTGAGTCTATACTCAATGGAGTTTAGAAGGATGAGGGGGATCTAATTGAAATTTACAGAATACTGAATGGTCTGGACAGAGTGGACATTGGGAAGATGCTTCCATTGGTAGAAGAAACTAGGACCTGAGGTGACAGTTTTAGGGTAAAGGGAGTGCCCATTAGAATGGAGATAAGGAGAAACTTCTTCAGCCAGAGAGTGGTGTATCTATGGAATTCATTACCATAGAAGGCTGTGGAGGCCAGGTCATTAAGTATATTTAAGACAGAGATAGATAGTTTCTTGATTGTCAACGGGATCAAGGGTTATGGGGAGAAAGCAGGAGAATGGGGTTAAGAAACTTATCAGTCATGATTGAATGGCAGAGGAGACTCGATGGGCTGAACGGCTCAATTTCTGCTCCTATGTATTATGGTCTTATGGATAAAGCTGTGCGGTCTTGACATGGCCAAGCTAATCCGGTGTGAACCATACTGATAGACAACATTTCTGCAGCCGTGTGCTGCTGGCTGGTAGGTACACTTTATCTAAAGCATGTCATCTTTTCCCATACCTGATCCTGATCGTGGCAGGGTTCAGCCTGGCTTTCACTTATTGCTGGGTTTGGTACAATGCTGGGTTATAGATGAACATCCTAAGTACAAAATAAGGCAAGTTCTGTTCAAACATGTCTCAATGCATTTCTACTTTGCCAACCATAAAAGAATGCACACATCTAACTTTATGTCTCTGCCTTCCCTTTTTGCTGGACACTGTTTCAACCATATTGGCCCAGGTTGTCTGACAGATAGGCAGTGCCGTGAGAGAATTTGGGACTGTATTGATATCCTGATGCAGGCGACTCAACAGGGATTGGCCGGTAAGTTCAAACTATCAACAGGCAATTTCCTGGTTTCTTGAAAGCTCTGATAAAGTATTGAGTTCGAGTCAGAGAGGCATCAAAGGGTTCAAACCTGAATAGTTAGCAGGAAACATTAGATGCATTTAGATCTGCTTTATCTCTGGACAAACTATAGAATTGAGACCCATGCCTGACTCATCACCACATTTCCTCCACCCAATTACTCCCTCGGACCTCTCGTGAACTTGCAGCAATTTACCTACGCAGCTCACAGACACGTGACACTCCTCTGATACCCCCTTACAGAAATAAACCCCACCTTCCCCCCACTGCCTCTCCCCTCCTCACACAACCTCCCAAGGACTTGAACTCCCCACGGAATTTTATAGATTTTGTTTAGATGCACCATAGAAAGCATGCTATCCAGATGCACCACAGTGTGGTATGGCAACTGCTCTGCCCAAGACTTCAAGAACCTACAGAATGCTGTGAACGCAGCCCAGTCGATCACACAAACCAGCCTTCCTTCCACTGACTCAGTCTACACTTCCCACTGCCTCAGGAAAGCAGCTAACATAATCTAGGACCTCTCCCACCCTGGTTATACTCTCTTCCACATTCTTCCATCGGACAGAAGATACAAAAGTTTGAAAACACTTACCAACAGAATCAAGAACAGCTTCTTCCCCGTTGTTATCAGACTTGTGAACCATCCTCTTATATATTAGAGTTGGTCTTTCTCTGTACCTTGTCTGTAACTATAACACTATATTCTACTCCTTGTTCTTTTACTCTGATGTAATTATGTAAGATATGATTTGTCTGGTTAGCATGCAATACTATACTTCTCACTGCATCTCAGTGCATGTGACAATAATAAATCAAATCAAATCAAAGATTCTCCCCTTCCCTCCAACCATCAAACATCTCTCCAGATCACATTGGCACCAGCTCCTTGGACCTGAAACCCAGCCCAATCTTCCTCTCTGGCCAGACCTAACCTGACTTGATAGTCTCCAACTCCCCATCCCCTACTCAACCTTCCCTAATGCCTGACTCCCATATATGACTCTTGTGGACACCTGGCTCCCTGGGTCCAAACCAACCCTCTCTTCAACCTGATCTCAATTCCCAATCCATGACCATCCATGGGCACCAACAACCTCCAATCCTGCCAAGGACAAACCTCCCTCTGACTGACCCCCAACTCTCCCTCTGAACCCTCATGAACATCTTACAATCCACTCCCCCCAAGACCTGACACATCTCTGATACAATTCCCTACTCAGATATCCAACATCCCCTGACTCTGGATGTGCCAGCAGCCTTCAAACCAACTCTTGACTCCCACAATCACCAACAGCTGCTTAATATCCTCCCTGACCCAATTCTCGACTCCTCCCTACCCACCATGGGCTTACCACTTCCTGGCTACTGCCCCACACCAACCTGACCCAGCTACCGCTCCTTGATGCGCACAAATTCTCCTCCGCATCAGGACCTGAACTGACAATCTACAACTCCCTAGCTCCCACCCAGCTCTCTTCAACCTGTCCTAAGGTTTCACCAACTTACCTAGCACCCTACCCATCTGACATCTGTATCTCCCCATGCACCTGATACCTATGATGCTCACCAAGCTGGGTCCTTTTACCCAACTACATGGGACCTGTGCTCCTCACCATATCCTACCTTTACTTCTCAGCTGGCAAATGCCTCTAAAGATAATATGAAGCATTTTTCTCAATCTTGCCTCTGAAATAGGGATTCCAAGTCCCCCATATTGGAAGATTTGGGCCAGAGTCATTTAACTTCCAGATAGGCTTCCAAAAAGCTGAAATAATGTCTGTGCCCCCTCCTCACCCCCACCCTCACAGCCCCGCCCATACAGTCTCTTAGCTTTAAGAGGCCACATCCCTATAACCTTGAACCACAAATGATTTTAATGACCCGACTTTAGGCAAAGTGAGGTATCAGGCCATGTTTTTCACCTATTTACCTATGGGATGTGGTTGTCACTAGCTCGGCCAGAATTTATTGCCTGTCCCCAGTTGCCCTTGAGAAGCTGGTGGTGAGCTGCCTTCTTGAACCACTGTGGTCCCTGTGCTGTAGGTGACTCACAATGCCCATAGAAAGGCAATTCCAGGATTTCGTCCCAGCAACAGTGAAGGAACAGCAATGGTGGGCATCTTAGAATTAGAATTACGTTTTATTGTTGCAAGTGCTCAAGTACAGTGATACAGGGGTACAGTGATACAGAGGTACAGTGAAAAGTGCACAAAGTTGCCATTTCCGATGTCATCTTAGGTACAGAGGTGGCTAGGACAAATCTTAGGTATAAATTAGAAAAATGAAGAAATAAAGTTAAATGTTCAGCATTACAGTCCTTCTAAAACAGAGAAAGAGAGGGAAAAAGAGCAGACAGACCAGACAGGTCCACGCTGGTCTTCAACTCAGGTCCACGCTCGGCTTCACCACAAGGCTGGGAGCCCAGGCTCGGCTTCACCCCTTGGAGGGGAACTTGCAAGTGGTGATGTCCCCACGTAACTGCTGCCCTCGTCCTTCTAAATGGAAGTGGTCATGGGTTTGGAAGGTGCTGTCTGAGGATCTTTGGTGAATTTCTGCAGTGTATCTTGTAGACAGTACACACTGCTGCTACTGAGCATTGATGGTGGAAGAATGGATGTTTATTGATGTGGTGGCATTCAAGCAGGCTGTTTTGTCCTGGATGATGTCAAGCTTCTTGAGTGTTCATAGAATAGAATCCCTCCAGTGTGGAAGCAGGCCACTCGGCCCATTGAGTTTTCACCAACCCTCAAAAGAGCATCCCACCCAGACACACATTCCTACCCTATCTCCCTATCCCTGCATTTCCCATGGCTAATCCCCCTGGCCTGCACGTCCCTGGACACGACAGGCAATTTACCATGGACAATCCACCCAACCTGCACATCTTAGGACTGTGGGAGGAAATTGCAGCACCTGGGAGAAACCTGTGCAGACACAGGGAGAATGTGCAAACTCCATGCAGACAGTCGCCCGAGGGTGGAAGTGAACTCTGGGAGTACCTGATTCCAGAGTGTTGTTGAAGCTGCACTCATCCAGGCACGTGGGGAGTATTCCATCACTGACTTGTGCCTTCTGGATTGTGAACAGATTGGAGGCGTTAGGAGGTGAGTTATTCACTGCAATTTTCCTAGCCTCTGACTTGTTCTTGTAGCCACAGTATTTATATAACTAGTCCAGTCCAGTTTCTGGCCAATCATAACTCCTAGGATGTTGATTGTGGGGATGTTCAGACGTGGTGAAAAAATTGAACATCAAGGGACAACAATTAGATTCTGTCTTGTTGCAAATGGTCATTGTCTGGCATTTGTGTGACACAAATGCTACTTGCCACTTGCTAGCCTAAGCCTGGATATTGTCCAGATCTTGTTGCAGTTGTGTATGGACTGTTTCAATATCTGAAGGATCACAAAATGTACTGAACACTTTAAAGTTTTCGAGAAAAATTGTAGCTCGGGTTGTGGATGAGGCTGTAGACTTGCTCGACGAGCTGATGGGTTTGGTTGCAAACATTTTGTCACCCTGCTGGGTAACATCACCACTGCGCTTCCAGTGAAGCGTTGGTGTTCTATCCCGTTTGTTATTTATATGTCTCGGTTTGCTGGGGTGGTTGGTATTACTTCCGGTTCTGTTTCTCAATGGTTTGTACATCGGGTCTAATTCAATATTTTTGATGATGGAGTTCCGGTTAGAATACCAGGCCTCCAGAAATTCCCTTGTGCATCTCTGTTTGGCTTGTGTGATTATCGATGTGCTGTCCCAGTCGAATTATGTCCTTCATTGTCCGTGTATAGTGAGACAGGTGAGAATTGGTCGTGTCTCTTGGTGACCAATTCTCACTTTTCTCACTACACACTGACAACGAGGGACATGAATTCTCTTGGTTTTCATGTATCCATACAGTCAATTTCTTGCGGTTCTGAACACTGTTTGAGACTTTGTGGTCTTCACTCCAATGCAGCTCTAATATGCAAAGAAAATATCCCATTGATAAGGCAAATGTTAACAAAATGTGAAAAGAATTGGGTGTCAGAGCAGGACTCAGCAACTTCCATTCTCCATGTCATCAAAGGGGAACAAAATTACAGAGGAAGAATTTCTGTGGGTCAATTTTCCATTAAAACTCTCACATCGTAGACGGAAATAAATGTGATGGGCTCTTTTGTAAATATAACCCATCAAACGAAGAAAGAATAGTGGTTTGTTTGGCAATGTTCTGCAAGGGACTGTTTGCGTTGATTGTAATGCTACAAAGTATTCATGGTAAGTATCACACTAAACAAATCTTCTGTGATTTGCATTTGTTAAATGGTAATAAGGTACCAAACTGAGGATGTGCTCATGTATTCATAATTTTCCATGTATTTCCTTCAGAAATCAAGAATCCAGTTAATCCTCAGCAGTACCCCAATGTCATGATCCAGCACCATCTTCACTAGCACACATGAAGCAGACATCAACACAGACAGCCCTACAGAGAGAAGCTCATACTGATGAGAGTGAAGAAAGCCTGGCTCAGGGCTGAAGATTGGTGAGGAATGGATGCAGTAGTGTTGGTTAGTTAAGGCCTGTCAGGCTGAATGTACTTATTAAATTCTATGGGAACAAACCAGTCATAGAGTCATAGAGACATAGAGTCCCACAGCACGGCCCAAACGGGTCCAAGCCAACTAAAATGTCCATCCACGCGAAGCCCATTTCCCTGCACTTGACCCATATCCTTCTAAATCTTTCCTTTCCATGTATTCATCCAAATGCCTTTTATATGTTGTTAATGTACACACCTCAACCACTTCTGCTGGCAACTCATTCCATATGTGTACCACCCTCTGTGTAAAAAAGTTGCCCCTTAGGTTCCCTTGTGTTTTTTCCCCTCTTCCTTAAACTGATGCCCTCTAGTCCTTGATTCCCCAACCCTGAGAAAAAGACTGAGTGCATTCACCCTATCCATGCCTCTCATAATCTTATACATTTCTTTAAGTTGCCCCCTCAGTCTCCTATGCCCTAGAGAAAAAAGTCCTAGCTTTTCCAAACTGTCCCTATAACTCAGTCCCTTGAGTCCTGGCAACATCCTTGTAAATTTCTTTTGCACTCTTTCCAGTTTAATAACAGCTTTCCCATAGCAAGGTGACCAAAACTGAACACAATACTCCAAGGTCTGCCTCACCAACGTCATGTACAACTGCATCATAACTTCCCAACTTCTATACTCAATACACTGACTGATGAAGGCCAGTGTACCAAAAGCCTTCTTCACTGCTCTGTCTACCTGTGACTCCACTTTCAGAGAACTGTGCACCTGAACTCCAAGGTTCCTCGGTTCCACTAAACTCCTTAAGGCCCTACAATTCACCATGAAACTCCTACCTTGATTTGACTTTCCAAAATGCTACACCTCACACTTATCTGTATTAAACTCCATTTGCCATTTCTCAGCCCACTTCCCCAGCTGATCAAGATCCTGCTGCAATTTCTGATAACCTTCCTGACTGTCCATGATATCGCCTATTTTAGTGTCATCCGCAAACTTACTAATCATGCCCTGTACATTTTCATCCAAATCATTAATATAGATAACAAACAGCAATGGGCCCAGCACCGAGCCCTGAGGCACACCACTAATCTCAGGCCTCCAGCCTGATAAGCATCCTTCCACTATTACTCTCTGCTTCCTACCATCAAGCCAACTGCACATCCAATTTGCCAGCTCTGCCTGGATTCCATGCAATCTAACCTTCCAGAGCAGCCCACCATGTGGAACCTTATCAAAGGCCTTACTGAAACCCATATCAACTACATCTACTGCCCTACCCTCATCAACCTTCCTGGTCACATCATCAAAGGACTCAAACAAATTTGTGAGGCATGATCTCCTACACATGAAGCCATGCTGACTACTCCTAATCAAACCCTGCCTTTCTAAATGCCTGTATATCTTATCCCTCAGAATCTTCTCAAGTAATGTACCTACCATAGATGTTAGGCTTACTGGTCTATAAATCCCAAGTTTTTCTTTGCAGCCCTTCTTGAATAAGGGCACAACATTCATTACCCTCCAGTCTTCTGGGACCTCACCCATGGCTAATAATGATGCAAATATATCAGCCAGGGTTCCGATAATTTCTTCTCTAGCCTCTTGCAGAGTTCTTGGATATATCTGGTCAGGACCAGGAGATTTATCCACCTTCGTACATTCTAATACTTCCAACACTTCCTCTACTGTGATATGGACTGTCCCCAAGATATTGCCACTAACTTCCCCAAGTTCCCATGTCTTCATGTCTTTTTGCATGGTAAACACAGAAGAAATATTCATTGAGGACCTCACCCATCTCCTGCTGTTCCACACATGCATGTCCACTTTGGTCCTTGAGGGGTCCTATTCTCTCTCTCTCGTTATTCTTTTTCCTTTGATATACTTAAAGAATCTCTTTGGAGTCACTCTAATCTTCTTAGCCAAAGCTATCTTGTGCCTACTTTTTGCCCTCCTGATTATCCTTCTTCAGTAAACTCCTGTATCCCCTATATACCTCCAGGGATTCCCTTGATCCCAACTGCCTGTTCCTGAACCATGCCTCCTCCTTTTTTCTGGTCAAAGCCTCAATATCTCTTGTTATCCAGCGTTCCCTACTCCTGCCAACCTTGCCCTTCATCCTCACAAGAACATTTAGACCTTGAACTCTAGCTGTCACACTTTTAATGGTCTCCCACTTGCCAGAGGTCCCTTTGCCTGCAAACAAACTACTCCAATCAACCCCTGCAAGCTTATATCTGATTCCACCAAAATTCACCTTGCCCCAATTTAGAACTTGAACCTGTGGACCAGTTTTGTCCTTCTCCATTACTATTTTAAATTTAATAGAACTATGGCCACTGGTCCCAAAGTGCTCCCTCACAACAGCCCTAACTACAGCAGGAGACTTATGATCATGTTGTAAGTTGTCCCTTTGGATATGATGTTGGGAGATGGTCCTTGTATCTCAATACTTGATGTGCATTGTAGCACTGACTGAGTGATCCCATGCAGTTTGTCTCTATTCCAATTTGTCAGCAAGCTCAGGCTGATACCAGTGGCATTATCAGCGGAAACCTCATTAACAGTGTATAGACACAGTAGGGACAATTACATTCTCATACTGTTGCTATGGAGATCTTGTAATAAAATTCTAAGTTGATGCCATGATTGGATTCAGCTTATATAGTTATGGATATGGCAGACAGATTCTGAAACCTTCAAGGTGCACTTTGCTGACATGGATAACAGAAAGTTGCGAGGTGATGTTGGTCTAATATTGACCTGTGTCCTTTCTCAATGCAATCAGTTGGCAATATAGCAGTAGTTTGTGGCATCACATAAACCAATACAAGCAATGACAAGTCCTGTCTCGGAAAGCACTGAATCCAAGCAACTCCAGTATCAGATACTTTTGCATTGATGTCAGAGGACTGCAGCATTGGAAATGTTACACTCCTGTTCAAAAAAGGAAATAAGGATAAATCCAGTTGCTTAGGGGCAGACAACCAAACATCAGGAGTGGAGAAACATTTAGAGATAATAATTCAGTATAAAATTAATTAGCATTTAGAAAAATAATGGTAGGCAAATCATATGTGACTAGGATGAACTTTGTGATGATTGTGAAAGGGGCTTTTGAAGGTAGAACAATTGCTATTGTATGCAAAGACTTTCAAAAGACACCACGTAAGGAATTCTGAACAAAATGGAAGCCCACAAGATTACAAGTAACTACTTAGACAGAGGGACAGAGAGCAGCGAGTGGTCAATTGCTGATATCAAGTTAGGAAAGAAATGTGCAGTTATGCCCCACAGGAACTGTTGGGACCACTGCTGTCTCTGTTACATATTAATGTCTTGAACTTGGATATGAGGATCACACTTTGTAGATGACATCAAACTCAAATGTAACAAACTGAACAGGATAGTAATAGATGTCATGAGGACATGGTGAAATGGGCAGATGCATGACAAGTGCAACTTACCACCAAGAAATGGGTAGGCATTCATCTCAGTGGGAAGAATGAGGAAATGTGCCATAAGCTGAATGGGACAGATTTAGGTAGGACACAGGGACAGAGAGATTCGGGGATCCAGACATACAAATCTCTCCTGTGGCAGAAAGTTGAGAAGACTGTTAAACATGCTATTGGGGAGCCTGGGCTTTTTAAATAAAGGAAGGGGCTTGAATTTTCTCTATGGGGTGGAGATGGGGGCAGGGGCAATGTGGAAGCAGAAACCTACTTTTGAAGGAAGCTGATTAAAGTTTGGATCTTCATGTGTGCAATCCCCTGTTGGTATGGAAATAAGGTTGCTGTCCACTTCAGACTGATGGGGGAATTAGAGGCAGGTCCAATGAACTGTGATCCTCATTTAGACTCCCTGTGGCAGCCTTTACTGAGGCACTGGCTGTCCAGAGGGAGAGGAATGCAATTTGTGCCAAAGACTTCCGCTGAATCAGAGAGAGAAGAGTTTTCATTGGGCAACAAGGGAGCTGGCATCCAGTGGAGGGCAGTCATTGATTGTGACCTGGGTTTAACACTGAAGGTCATGAGGGAAGGGAGGGCACTGTTGTAAGATGATGACAGGAGGGCCCCACCCTGTAGTCCCACAGGAGGGACCTCCCAGTTTAGCGTCAGCTCCCTCTACATTCTCTTCTCTTAGTTCCTGTTCCTCCATGGGTGAGCCCTCTCTGTCAAACTAGGGCACCACCTTCCTCAAGATGTACACTTCAATGGAGAGGCATGTGAACAACAGCACAGCAAACTGCCACAATGATAGTGCCGGGTGCCAACTGAGCAGTTCAGGAGCCAGAATTGTATTTTCTGAAGTCAATAACCTTCACATTGGAGGTGGTGTTGGTTGTATTGTCTCTGTCTGGATTCCTTCAGAGCTGTAACCAAGGGACATACTCTATCCTCATGGGCCCATTGTGTACAAAGGGGGTTGGTGGGAGCCTTAACTGGCAAAAAACGAAGGAGCTGTTACTAATGGAGCGTACACATGAGAAAATTAGAAAACGTAACTGTTCATTACCTTGAACTCACTCCACCATTAAATGAGATCACGGTTGATCTTCTACTTCAACTCCATTTTCCTGTACTATCCCCCACCCCTTGATGCTTTTAACTTGTAGAAATATCTTCATCTCAGTCTTGAAAATACTCAAAGATTGAACCTCCACAGTCTTCTGGGATAACAAATTACAAAGATTTCCCACCCTCTGAATAAAGAAGTTACTCCTCATCGCAATCATAAATGGTCTGCCCCTTATTCCGGTATAGTGGTCTGGTTCTAGACAGCCCCACCCCCACACCCCAACTAACTTGGCCAAGAAAAACATTTACGCTGTAAGAATTTCATATGAATGAAGGAAGTGCTTTATATTGTTGTCATCTCAGACTGGCAAGACTCTGAGGGATGAGACTCTCTTCACGTTGATGGCTCTGTCTGGACAGTCACTGAGTGCCTTGATGGTCATATGGGTGTAGTCAATGATGCCCTGTATCTGATGGTGCCCAGAGATGGTGGCAAAACAGAATGTCTTCTGTCCCTGCCAGGCCTTGACCATTATTAAGTGAATATATTGTCCGGCTCTGGCCTAGGCCCCAAACTCTGAAATTCTCTTTCTCCACCTCTCTACCTAGCTTTCTTCCTTCAAGACACTTAAAGCCTGCCAATTTGATGCAATATCATCTGAACTAGCATTGTTATGTTGGTCAGTGTCTTTTTTTGTTTTATGGTACTCCTGTACCAAATGGTATTACAGGCTTGAGAGGCTGAATGGCCTACCCCTGCTCTTAATTCAAATGTTTATATGTGCAAATGTAATTGGAAAACTCTTTCAAAGCAATGTCTCAGGCACACACAATTAGCTGAATAGCTCCTATCAGTGCTGTATCATTCTATTATTCTTAGCACTGGTGATACGTCTTTGTAGCTCAGCAACTCTGCAATTTTCGATATAGTCATCTAATTATAGTGTGCAAAGGAAGGCTTGGTGCGAGGGAACATCCACAAATAACACAAAAAAGGACATAACGCACGAGTGCAAATGCAGCTGCCAAACATTTTAGACATTACACTACTCATATACGACTTCTTTGACTCCTTCTTCTTCCTCCCCTTCATGAATGTGTTGACTCTTTGCTGTGCTA
Organism: Rhincodon typus; assembly: GCF_021869965.1. Lineage (NCBI taxonomy): Eukaryota > Metazoa > Chordata > Chondrichthyes > Orectolobiformes > Rhincodontidae > Rhincodon > Rhincodon typus. Next base: position 129,342,460 of record NC_063332.1, on the reverse strand, counting down.
CAGTTTCAAGGAAGACAATTAAAATCTTTCCTCACAATGGTCACTACTCATATGTGAATCCAGGCAGTTTCTGTCATCCAGCTATTCAACTGAAAGGGCATAACTGTCAATGCTGTCCTCACCTGTCGTCTACATGCACAATTCTATCAATTTTCCCCATTAGTAACTCCAGGATGCTGAATTCAATTGTAGTGCCAGTACTACAGTCCCGGCTGAAATTAGTCCACAGAACCCCTACTATGCAGAAAGAGGCTGTTCAGCCCACTGACCCTCCGAAGAGCATGGCTAATCCACTTAACCTATACATCCCTGGCCACCACAAGGCAATTTTTAGCATGGCCAATCCACCTAATGTGCACATCTTTGGACTGTGGGAGAAAACCGGAGCAGCCAGAGGAAACCCACGCAGATATGGGAAGTACATGCAAATGCCACACAGTCACCAAGGCTGGAATTGAACCTGGGTCCCTGGCGCTGTGAGACAGCAGTACTAACCACTGAGCCACCGTATCACCCAACAATTGACTCAACAGTATGGAGATTGACACCTTCTTGACCCCTATGAATCAGCTGCTCACAGTATAGACCCATTCTCCCAGACTACTGGGAGAATCAACTGCGCAATTCAATAAAATTATTTTTATTTTTACGAATAACCTAATCTGTCCAGACATCAAACAACGGAAATGAGATGCTCCACAGAAATTAAGCTGGGTCCGCAGATCAACGTGCAGTAGCAGAGCTCCTCAATAGACTTTAGTAATGAAACCCTCACACATGGGCTGCTCGCTCACTTTGGCTGGTCTACCACTGGTTGCTCTGGAGGCTGTTGTAAAATACATTGCAATTTGAAGTTTGGGAGCCTTATTAGCTACAGAAATATTGATAATTCATGTCTATGTTATGTCAAAACTTTGCTAAAAGATTTACATTTTGATGTACCTGCATAGCTAAGGAATGCTGTACTAGATGTTCAGTCATGACCTTTTACATTCCTGGTTCAGTTGGTTTCTGCTCCATTCCTTCACAAACATTTATAATTATTATTTTAAAAGCTAGGAATGCTCAAGTTAAGGAAGAATAACATATTATCTCTTTCTTTCTATGTGACAACCATCTGCTTTATACTGAAGCTACACTATACAAATTTGAAACGGAAGAACATTATAATCTTATAGTGCAGGTAGAGCTCAATATTAGTGATGCTGTTCCATTCATTGCTCAGTATGAATGCTTGCCATCTATGGATTTATGGAGACATGTCCAAATTTCTGGGATTGAGTATTTTTATTGAGGACAAAAGTTATATTCATGAATGAGTGCGTTTTAACAAGCAGTAAACCTGAGTTTGAGACATGGAAACATAAGAGACTTTAGGGGTGATTGTGACCTTTGTTAATTCCTTTTGGAGAACAGATATTGGGAGGGAAGGAGGGGTTAGACAACTGAACTTGCACCTTGGATTCTGAGGATGGATCACTGGACCCGAAATGTTAACTCTGATTTCTCTCCACAGATGCTGCCAGGCCTGCTAAGCTTTTCCAGTGATTTCTGTTTTTGTTTTTGAATTTACACCTTGGTAGCTCCTGGCCTAGCTGAGGAACAATGCCTTGTTTGTAGGGAATTATCATATTTGAAACACACAATGAAGACTTGCATATGACAAATAGCCACTTGGATGAGGAATTGTAAGGGTGCCTTGGAACTCTATCCCAATATCATTCACCACCTTCAGGAGAGGAGAGGTTGAAAAGATGTAAAAAGGAATTACATCACAGGTCGCTAAGTTTTCTAAACTTCCCCAAATTTAACAGGAATAATCGTAGCGTGAAACGTTTAGAGACAGCAGAATTCTTAAAATGCATCCAGGATAGCCTTTTAAACTAGTATGTAGAGGGCCCTACAAAAGAAGGGGCGGTGCTGGATTTAATTTTAGGTAACAAAACCAGGCAAGTGGTTGAAGTATCAGTGGGGGGTCTATTTGCAGACAGTGATTATATCTCTGTTAGATTCAAGTCTGTAATGGAAAAGGACAAGGATAAGCCTGAAATTAAACTTCTAAACTGGGAAAAGGCCAAATTTAATAAGATAAGGTATGATTTGGCCAGAGTAGTCTGGGAGCAGATACGTTTCGGTAAGTTTGTTTCAGAGCAGAGAGATACATTCAAGAAGGAAATCAGGAAAGTACATGTTCCAATAAAGATAAAGGATGGGACCATCAAATCCTGTGAACCCTGGAAACCGAGGGATATATAAGTTTGAATAAGGAGGAAAATGGAGGTTTATGGCAGATACTGAGAGCTCAAAACAGCAGAAGCCCTGGAGGAGTATAGAATGTGCAAGAGGGAATTTAAAGAAAATCAGGAGAGCAAAAAGGGGCATTGAAAGAATAAGGGCAGGTAATTGAAAGGAAAATGAAAACATCAATTATAAAAGGATACCAGAGAAAGAGTAAGGCCTATTAAGGATCACAGTGGTAATTTGTTCATGGAGCCAGGGGACGTAGGCAGGGTTCTAAATGAATACTTTGTATTTGTGGGTATAGAAATAAAGGAGAAGATCTGTGATACAATTAAAGAAGTTAGCATAGACAGAGAGGAGGTTCTGAGTGGTCCAGGACTGGAAGAAATATATCCCCAGCTAATGAATGAGATGCAGGAGGAAATAGCAGGCAAGCTGATAATAATTTTCAATTCCTCTCTGGCCACAGGAGAGGTGCTAAGCGACTGGAGGGCAGCCAATGTAGTACCATTATTGATGAAGGAAGGAAGAGACAGCCCAGGAACGTACAGGTCAGTCAGTCTAACCTCAGTGGTGGAGAAACTATTGGAAGTAATTCTGAGGGACAGAATTAATCTGTGTTGTAAAAGCAAGGATTAATCAAGAACAGTCATCATGGTTTTGTTAAGGGGAGGTCATACCTGACTAATTTGGTTGAATTTGTTGAAGAGGTAATCAGGTGTGTAGATGAAAGCAATGCATTCAACATAGTCTACTTGGACTTAGCAAGGCTTTTAATAAGGTCCCACATGGGAGAATGATGCTGAAGCAGAGAGCCCATTGGATCCAAGGAAATTTGGCAAATTGGATCCAGAATTGGCTAAGGAAGCAGAGGGTGATGATTGAGGGACAATTTTGTGATTGGAAGCATTTGCCCAGTGGAGTTCCACAGTGATCAATGTGGGATCTTGCTGTTTGCGGCACATATAAATGATTTTGATTTGAATGTAGGAGGAGTGATCAGTAAGTTTGTGGATAATATGAAAATTGGTGAGTGGTAAGTAGTGAAGATGATAGCCTTCGATTACAGGAGGATACGAACGGGCTGGTCAGATGGGCTGGAATTCAATCTGGATAACTGTGAGGTGATGCACTTGGCTGTGACAAAAAGGCAAGGGAATACATGATGAACAGTAAGATCCTGGAGAGCACTGAAGAACAGTAAGACTTTGGATTGCATGTACACCAGCCCCTAAAGGTAGCAAGGCAGGTAAATAAAGTGTTTCAGAAGGCATATGGGATACTTGCCTTTATTAGGCGGGGTATAGAGTTTAGGAGCAGAGAAATAATGTTGGAACTGTGTAAAATATTGCCTAGGTTACATGGAGGGGCATAGATTTAATGTAAGGGGCAGGAGGTTTAGAGGGATGTGGGGAAACAAGTTTTCACCCAGAGGGTAGTGAAAATCTGAAGCCCACCAACTGTAAGGATGGTAGAAGCAGAAACCCTCATAATATTCAAGAAGTAATTAGACGTACACTTGCAATGCCAAGGCAAACAAGGCTGTGGAGTAAGTGCTGGATTGGAATTGTTAGGTGATTGTTTTGACAGGCACAGACCCAATGGGCCGAAAGGTCTTTTTCTGTGCTGAAGACCTATATGACTCTATAAAGGAAGCTGCCATCCCTCAGGATTAACAAGTGTTACCTTCATTTACAGTTTGTTTTCTAAGATTTTGACATAAGTAAATGCTTTATTGCCCGTAGGAGGACTTAACAAAGGATTCATATGCCTGCCTCTCATGAATTAATGAGACGTAGCTGAGACAAGTGAAACTGACAGCTACACCCACCTTCTCTGCTGCTGATGTTGTATTTTATCTACCAATCAGTCTCTTAATATACCTTTAAAAGACATGCGCATGATATCATCATTATTAAAGCATGTGACCTGAGGGTATAAAGGTCTCAGATTGCAACGTCATTGATCAGTTGAAGCATGACCCTCTATTGGAAGAATGGTTCTCTGTTGCGAATTAGTAGCTTAATATTGTCTCGGTCACTACATGCCTGAGGAAGGTGATGCTTGTACTGAAAAGTCAGTTGTAATAAATGTCTGCTGGATTCTTCAGTGCCATAATATCCTCACCAAGCTTCTTCCATCAAGACAGATATCATAAGCATTGTGGGGAGGCAAAGGCCTGATGGTATTATTGCTGGACTATTCATCCAGAGACCAAAGTAATGTTCTGGGGACCAGGGTTCGAATCTCGCCATGGCAGATGGTAGAATTTGAATTCATTAAATATCTGGAATTAAGAATCTAATGATGACCATGAATCCATTGTCAATTGTCGGGAAAAACCCAAATGGTTCACTAAAGTCCTTTAGGAAAGGAAACTGACACCCTTATATGGTCTGGCCGACATGTAACTCCAGATCCACAACAATGTGGTTCACTCTGAACTGCCCTCTGGGCAATTAGGGATGGGCAATAAATGCTGCCTAGCCAGCAACACCCTCATCCCGTGAATGAATGAATGATGAAAATCAAGTAAAACACCCTGTTGGAGGTAAATTCTCATCAGTTGGGACCTTCTAGAACCTGACTGAAGCACCAGTTCATCAGCAGTGGCTTTGGTGAAGAAAACATGTGAAGTTATTAGCATCACAAATTCCCTGTAGCAGTCATAGAGAAATCATAAAGGGTGTGATATTGTTGCATTTCCCCATGTTTAGACACTATAAACTGAATGCACCTACCTAGTGGTTATGCAGCTGAGAATAGGTATACGCTGTGCAGGGCTTCAATTTTTCAGATGCACTCCATTTTGCCAAGCCATTTCGAAGTAAAAGCATAATCTTAACAAATAATTATGAGTGATGCATCTTATTGTAACAATGAGGCAGCAAAATAAAGACCTGAGCTTATTGGCCCAGACTTGCTGAAATGGGACAGATTTTCCGACTAATTTAACATCTATACTTCACTGTTCGGCTTGAAATATTTTACCCAGCAAGATGCCGATGACGACACAGAGAGGGAACCTTGCCGAATAATGGGACCAATGAGATTTACAGATCAGAAATGAAACAGAGAAACAACTTAGTTATAATTTGGTAAATTAAAGTCAAAATTTAGTACAGAAAGAAAAATTAAGTAAGATAAGGTTAACAGAAATAAAAAAGGAAGGAAAAGCAATAACTGTAAAATGTTAAATTTTACAAATATCTAGGAATAATTTGCAACCTACAGGAGTAAGACTCTACACTTTCTGTTGCAATTTTTCTGAACCTGAGAGAGCTCGATTGGCATTGTAAGAACTTAATTCTTGTCAGTAAAAGTATCTTCATAATGTTAAGTGTCATGCTTAACTTTCAGGGACATGTTTAATCATATTTACTGCACTAAATAGTTATTTAAAACTTGCGGGGAGATTGACAGTGAGTTCTTACTTCAATAAGTCTGACAGCAGAGCAGTGCAAATCATTTAGCAATCTGTGATCTCATAATCCTGGAGTTATCTTTTCCTTGTCATACATTGCTGAACATTGGCTCAGATTTTCCAATTACAGATTTGACAAACTGTAAACCTCTTTAAAATTTTCAATTTATGGCAACTTTTCTGGCCAATATTCCGAGGCTTGCCTATCCCAAATTAATCCATTGGAGTAAACCAGAGAGAGATCAACTCAGAGCTGGGTTAGTGCTGCAGGCCAGAAGTTGCCCTTTTTTCACATCAAGCTTGCTGCTGTGTTTCAGGTGTTAAGGATCCCAAAGGCACTTTGACAGCAACTGCTGAAGAGTAAGTGCAGGGTCTAGGGTGGCAGATAGGTGGTGAGTAAGTAAGGGGACTAATGTGTCAGGAGGATGCTTAAGGTAGACTGTGGAGTGGGACTGGGTCATGGACAGCGTGGCTGGCTTCAGCATGGTTGGGTTGGGTCAGAGGTGAAGGTGCTTAGTTTCAGAGGGTGTAATGTTGGTGGGGGTTGGGGTGGATGGTAAGTTGGGCACTCTGTTTACCAAGTGGTTAGAACAGGTTTTTAATTCTGTAACTTTTCCTGCATAACTATTAAGTTTAGGTGATTCAAAGCCAACAAATTGTCTGGCTTTTTAAAAAGACTCCTGTGGAAGGTTCCAGTCTGAAGTTGAAATTTCCTAGGCAATTCCCACAGAGTCAACCACTTTGAGGATTCCTTGAGTAGCCAATATGTAACTCCAGCCTACATGCCTCCAACAGTCCCCGCACAACAGAACATCTAGGCCATTAATAATGAGCAAAAATTAAACTCAGCAAATTCTGGGTCAATAGTTGTACACATTTTATTTATATCTTATGGGTCTTGTATCTAGCATTGTAACTTAGCTAGTGATTCATGCAAGCTGACTATATTTGAAGTTCCCTCATTTTGACGGAATGATTTTGATATAGGCTACACGTAAATCACAAACTTCATATTAATAGCCAATGGCTCAATCTTCAAAATACTTTCTTTATACACCTACTGTATATGATCAACCAAGGCCTCAATAGACAATTATTGCTTCTCAATGAATACCGCTCCAAAAGAAGTAGCTATTTTTTGATTTATAACATCTGTGAAAAGTACAATCAATTCTAAAATAATTGGATTATCTTTGAAATATTTTGCCAATGTCGTTACATTTATAATACATCACTAATAATTCATTTTGTGAGATTAGTCATTGCTTCCATTTATATTTATGGATTCAGTAAAATATTTAGACCTTTGAATATTTATTAATTCCTCAATATTATATGCTTACATAAATAAGAAATGATTGCTGTATTTTCAAAGCTTGCATAATGTTGTTCTGGATTTTGTCATAGGATTAATAGTGAGGCTATCAGTGCTGAACATTATGGTACAGTAAATAGGATAACAACATCGACAGTACAGCCTTGCCCAGTCAAACAAGGCTGCAAGTTACTTTCTGACTTGCTCTGCCCCTTCCCCAGGCTTCACCAGCTGACTACCTTGCTGATACATTTGATATTCAAACTCACAAAATGGATAAAGTTATGTTACTTTCCCACTAGATACTAACTGAAGGTGCCGAAAATATTAGGGCTGGTACATTCAGATGCAAGTGAATTCTAACAGTGTGGACTTTATGCCATAACTCCGGTGAAAATCACTGCCTTAGTCTAGAAAACTGATAGCAGCAAGTTGCTACACCAACTCCTGAGAAAATCTGTGGGCACTTATCAGCCTTTCCTTCATCACTTACCTCAAAATCAATACAACGCACTTCACTAGATTAGAATGTTGGAAGCCTGTTTGTTCTTATTTTACAAGGGCTTCCTGGGGTGTACTTCTTCCCGTTTTATAAAAGGCTGTTGAATGAAATGCTATGTACTAGTGTGCCAACATGCAGAACCTGAATAATGGACACAATGTTAATCCTACTACAGTGCATGGAGACAGGCCTTGTAATGGGAGACCTATTCTGGAATTTAGCTATTTGCAAAAATATTAGCCAAATGTTTCCCTACTGACTTATAAGATCTAATATTTATTTCTCTAAAAATGGTAAATGCTCATTTTCTCCCCATTCGTGATTAGGCTATGTAACCAGAATGGAGCCAAATCAACATGTCTGCTTTGTGAATCTAATCTGATTGTTATAGCAAGAATTGAGCAGATTCACGAAGCAAGAGTTGCAGAAAAAAATAAAAGCTTGCACTTCTGTAGTGCCTCATCAGTCCTCAGGACATCTCGAGTAATGATTTTTTTTGAAGATGAGTGACTATTACATAGGCAGACAATTTGCACTCTGCAAAATCTGGTTATTAGTAGATGAAATAAAGAACCGGTTAATCTGCTTACATGGTTGAGGAAGAAACAACGGCTGAGACACTGGAAAATCTCTCTCCTCCTCCTTAAATCATTCTGGATGATCACTTATTTCCATTAAAACAGCCAATGCAGCATTTGTTCATATTTTGAACAAGAACACAGAATCTACCTTTGTATTACATAAAGGTGTCAGCTGGGATATTGAATTTTGTCCTCACATGCTACAAAATGGCTCCTTCTAACTCAGGAAGAGGATTGCTACTATTATGTTGATATTTCTCTGTGTTACAACCTCTGCAGAAATTAATGTCTTTTAAAGAGAAATTCAAATCTCTAGTTACTAGCTGAAAGAATGACACCTCAAGAACACATGCTTTAAAAAAAATTCGCTATATCGGAAGACTAAAAAGAACTGTTGATTAATCATCATTTACCTGTGTAGATATCGTACTGATTGTGATGCCTCAGGCATCCTGCTCACTCTGAGGAAGTTGGATCAGTGTAAAGGACTCTCCAAGTGTAAATAAAAGATGATTTGGTGACAGGATATCGGCCTCTGTGGAGTTATTTCAGTGGCACTGAGAGTAAAGCATGCTCCTGAAAAAATTAATTGGGGTAAGCATTTCTGGGATCATGCTGTTATTTGGGAAACTTGACTTGTTCAATCCTGCCATCGAAGACTGGACCCAGTATTTGGAAAGAATGTCTCGCTTTTCCTGGGCAGGACTTTGGGGTGGATAGAAAGCAACAGTTTGTGGACCTGCAGCTTTTTCAATAATTAGGAGCCTAACTTTCCCTGAGGCACCAGATACTAAAACTTTTTAAGAGTTGGCAGATTTAGTTAAGGAATAACATCAAGCCTCCTCTAATTCTGTTATACTATTGTTTTACTCAGCAATTTGAGAGCCAAGGGAATCTTTATTAGGATTTTTCACTAGATTAAGATGACTGGCAGAGGAATGTGACTTTGGTTTAACCCTTAATGAGATATTGAGAGACCGCTTGGTATGTGGGATTAATGACGTAACCGTGCAAAAGTGACTAATAGTTGAAGCCCAACTGGACTTCGTGCAGGCACTGCAACTGGCTTTATCATTGGAAAATACATCAAATGGAGCAAATGAGTTGCAGAGTGTTCTGATGGAAGTGGACACCCTTGCCAGTCTGGCTGAGCTTGGGGAACGCTGCTTGAGTGAACACAATTGCATAGCCTCACTCAGGACATATCCTGAACAGAGGGACTCTAGATCAACCTACAGTAAAACCCCAAAAGAAAGTTGAGCCTTGACCAAATAGTTAACGTTTTCTTTAGGAACTGGGCAGGCAAGCCATTGTAGTTGCTGCTGGTATGTGGACTCAAGGCAACAAAAGAGTCTCACTAGATCTAAATTGAGTAATGGAACTCATAGGCCAGTATTCAGGACAGTGCACATCCTGCAAAGTTCACCTACATCTGGTTTGAAACAGTTTAATTGCTTAGCAACATCAAAATCGGAACCAATCAAAGCAAATGCCTGGTCAAATGGTCGCCTGGTTCTAACGGAGGTCGATACTGGCACAGTCATTTCAGTGATTGCAGAAACAGTCTTTAACAAAATTTGCTCTGGATCCAACCCCTAAGTTTGTACAAGAACTTGGCTAGACTGAGAACCTGTACCAGGGAACCTTTACAGATTAAGGGTGCAACTTTGGTTCTGGTCTCTTACAAATAGCCGCTGGTTCAGTTATCACTGATTGTAGTAAAAGGCTCAGGCCCAAGCTTGATGGGGCGAAATTGGTTAAGAAAGATTCACCTAGATTGGCTCAACATTTTTTGATTAGAAAATGGCTGCCTGAATGAATTCCTAATTAAATACCCGGAGGTGTTTCAGGAAGGTCTAGGGACGATCACAAGAGCCAAAGGCCACCTTCCATGCTGACCAGGAAGCAATTTCATGACTCTGCAAGGCCCACCCAGTGACATTTGCCTTACAGGCAAAAATGGAGGTAGAAATCAGAAGGCTGGAAAGCGAAAGAATCATTAAACCAGTCCAGTTTGTGGAACAGGCAGCACAGGTTGTACCAATTGTGAAGCCTGCCAGGTTGGTTTGTGTTTGAGAGGACTTTAAACAAATGGTAAACTGCTTTTCACAGCTGGATAAATACTCAATTCCTCGCATAGACGATTTATGCGCAAAGCTGGAAAAAGGGGGGGTTGGGGGTGGGATGTTGGTGGAGGCAAGTTGGCACCGAAGGGTGGTAACTTTGATTCTGGCATTGGTGGTGTGGCATGGGGCACTCATGATGGCCCATGACGGAGCATCTAACATGAAGGACTGTAAAGTTGGACACTTTCTTTATTTCTTCTTTTTTCTGCCTTTATATTCTATGTTTTTGTTTATTTTTCTGAGTTTTAAGATGGTGCTGGAGAGTGGCGACACCATACAACATTTTTCACTATTTTGTAGCAAGATACATGACAATAAATAAATCAAATCAAATCACTACTTGGGCTGCAGAGTCAACAAGACCTCATTACACCCATTGGATGATAAACTGAGGGCGGCCAAAGGTGCTCCAGCTCCCATGTCTGTACCAGAGCTTAGGTCTTTCTTTGGGCTGGTGAGTTATTATGGACAGTTCATATATAACCTGGCCTCCATCCTGGCACCTTTGCATCAACTCTTAAATGATCAGCCTTGGTCAATAGCCAAGCCATAGCTTTTCAGGAAGTGAAGAAACAGCTATCATCCTCTAAGGTGTTGGCACACAATGATCCCAAGTGAGATCGGGTATTGACATGCAATTCCTCCCCATATGGCATCAGGGTAGTATTAGCTTATATGTGGTTCAATGGAGAGGAATGCCCAAAAGCATATGCATTCAGGACTTTGGCAAATGCAGTGTTTAAATACACCCAGATAGAAAAGGAATGTTGGGCTATCATATTTGGAGTCAGGAAGTTCCACCAATACCTTTATGGGCATAAATTTATATTAATTATGGACCACAAACCCCTGATAGGTCTAGTTAAAGAGGACAAGGCAGTGGTGCCCATAGCTTCAGGCTAAATTCAGTAGTGGGCTCTAAAATTAATTGCAAGTTGGAACATCTTCCAGGAATCCAAGTAGCAAATGCAGATGCATTGAGCTGCCTCCTGCTGGCAGATACACTGCTGGTGGTATCACCACTGGAAGAGTCTGTAATGGTTTTAAATTTTCTGCACGTGCTTCCAGTTAGATTTGACGATATCAGACCTTGGACGCAGAAAGATCCAGTCCTAGTAAAACTGAAACAGATGGTGGTGTTGGGGGAATCCAAAGGGCTGTCACAACCAGGATTGAAATCTTTTGGACCTGGAGAGACCAGATCACAGTAGAGGACGACATATTATTATGGGGAGCAAGAGTGTTTGCCCCAAGCATAGGCTACCACTGGATGCTGACTGAAGTCCACTAGGTTCATCCAGGGGTTTCCAAAATGAAGATGTTGGTGAAATGTTATGTCTGTGGCCAGGATTGGATGCAGACATAGCTGCGTTGGTTCAAAAGTTCCCAGAGTGCCAACAAGGACAAAAATTACTGCCAGCAGCTCCTCCATTCATGAGAATAGCTGGGTAAACCCTGGACCCGGTTACAGGTTGACTATGCTGGTCGTTTCACAGGCTCAATGTTCTTAGTCATTGCGGACGCCCCCTCAAAGTGATTGGACGTGGATGGAGTTCATTCATCAAACACAGGGACAGGGATAGAAAAACTGCACGCATCATTTCAATACACAAACACCTGGAAGTGTTGGTCACAGATAACGCATCATTAACCAGCAGGGAATTTGAGTATTTCTTAAAGTCGAATGGTATTCAATATTTAAAGATAGCTCCATACCATCCATCATCAATGGTCTGGCAGAAAGAGCTGTCCAAACTTTAAAGTCAGGCTTAAAGAAACACCCTACAGCTTCACTAGATACCAAACTGTCCTGGTTCCTGTTTGATGATAGGACCATCCTTCATGCAACTACAGGGACAGCTCCAGCAGAGTTGCTAATGGGGAGAAGACTCTGCACCAGGTTAAACCTGATCTTTCCAGACCTGGGAAGGGAGGGTTAAACGGTATCAAGAATGCCAATGCCAGACACAAGACTCCGTTAAGCAAGAGAGACAATTTACTTCAGGCAACAAGGTTTGGTATAGGAACCATGGGAATGTTCCATGGAGCTCAGGTCCAATGATGTTAAAGTTTGGGTAGGTGCGACAGTTCTGAACAAGCACTTGGACCAAATGAAAGCTGCAAACTCTCAAACGTAGCAAGAGCAAAATGTGCCCGGGTCCTCAGATCAGTTGGAATGGCTGCTGGAAGCCATGGGTTCTCCCTCTCTGTCACCTCAGAATCTGAAATGGACACAGTGGATGTCGCCATCTCGATGCCTTTGCCACTTAAGATGCTCCGGGCACAAGAGGTGAGCTACTGTGTTTTAGACGCCACCTGTATCTGAGTCAGAGTTGGAGGAACCTGACCCAGTATTGAAATGCCCTAGGAGGAGCTACAAACAAACACTGGCCTATGTCCGTGGACCCAGATCAGGAGGGATGTAATGATTGTAACAAGGTCAGCCAGGTGGACATCATAGAATATGAGTTTCCTGACTGGGTCTATTAATCTAATGCAATCAGGGAGCCCTGGCTGACAGATATAAACAGGAGTGTCAGAGGTTCTGTTCACTCTGAGAGCTGGCTCTGAGGGAGCTGGACCAGTGTCAAGCACTCTCCACGTGTAAATAAAGGGTTACTTGGTGACGGGATACTAGCCTCTGTGTATTTTAGCTATCTTATAATTTAACTCATAGATATAGTCAGTTTCTTGTTACTTATCATGGTCCCAAGAACTACAAGTCTGAGACCAAACAGTTCACAGTTGCTCTCAGAATGCAATGGGTTGTTTCCTTTCTCCTTCCCCTTCCCCTTCTCCAGCTGAGTTACTTCCAAGCCAAAAGCTGTTTTTCTCAATTAGGGCTCTTCTGTAGATTTCTTTCTCTCGCTCCAATACAGACAAAACCTCCAGCCTTTCTTAACTCCTCATGAATTTAGCCCTCAAACTGAGTGAGTGTGCATCCATGTTTTGCACAGTGAATAATAGAGTCACTTTTCCTACTTAAAGGGCTGGCCTAGCTAATTCTGTCTTCTCTTACTTTTTATCTCTCAGTCGGTTGTACACCACACATGATCTTTCTGTCTGTAGTACAGGGAAGCTTGTAAACTGATAGCAAAATTGCTTCCTTTATCCTCTTCTCCATGACAATGAGAAACATGTGAGCTTTGTACCTAAGTTGAATCATTAGCAAGACCATTAGACCATGGAACATAAGAGCAGAAGTAGGCTATTCAGCCCATCAAGTCTGCTCTCCATTCAATTAGATCATGGCTGAATCTGATAATCCTCAACTCTACTTTCCTGCCGTTTCTTCATAACCCTTAATTTCTTTGCTGATTAAAAACCTACCTTACCAACCCCTGCAGCAAAGAATTCGACAGATTCACTACCCTCACAAGAAATTCCTCCTCATCTCTGTTAAAGAGGGAGACACTTTACTCTCAGATTATGTCCTCCGTTCCCAGACTTTCCCACAAGAGGAAACCAACCTTTCCCCATCAAGGCCCCAAGGGGAATCACACATTTCAATAAGGTTTCTTCTAATTCTTTTAAACTCATTAAGTACATGCCTAAACTACCCAACCAGTCCTCGTCAAAAAATTCCTCCATTCCCAGGAACAGCCTAGTGAACCCTCTCTGGGCCCAGTCAGCTTTGATCATAACTGACTTTAATCATAGATGTGAAGGAATAAGTTCCAGCCCGACTGGTACATCTTAATTTCGATACCACCTTTCTGAGAGATTTACGGCCTAGGAACATTAGTGTTTGTCACCAAATGTAAATACCTTATTCCTCCCTCTTAATTTTCTTCTGAATTCTAACATGCAAACCACAAAGGATTACTGTCAGTCAGGCTCCAGCACATATTTCTGAACTCATTCATTTACACTAACTTTAAAGATCTTGGCAAACCATAACACCCTTATAAACCAAATGTAGAGTTCTAATGCATAATAATCTAATAAATATTATAAATGTCACAATAGTAACAACTCTGTTAATTCTGTTGCACCATCATTGTAAAATTCTAACCTGGTTTTACTTTCAGGAATTAGATCTTAGAGTCTCAACCTCAGAGAACAAAGCTGAGAGCAGGAACTGACTGTCTGATCCTGTACATGGTGAAATATGTTTGATCCTCAGCATTTGAATATATTGTCCGAATGACTCAGTGAGTAGCAACACTGTCTGGTGGAATACAGAGGCAAACAGACCAGAAGGTTAAAATTGATTTTTGATCTGTACACCTCAGCTTGTCTGAACCAAGGTAGCAGTAAGGACAAATTACTTCAGCGCCCTGGGTTAAGGAGGAGTGACATAATCAAGATTTCCAGTTCAGATAACTATTGAATGACTTCTCCTGGAAGTGTGTGTGTGGATTGATGTTTAGTGAGGATAGAACTGGGCTTGGCTGTCATTCTCTCCAAAGTGAAACAGCCTGCCAACATTTATTATCTTAGCTCACATTTGAATCAGTGTCAATTGCAAACTGTGCAGGTCGAGAACATCTTCCAAATTTCTTTGAATAACACGACTATGTGCAGGGTGAATAACTAGTAATGTGGCATAATGTTTTATTTAATTAACCAAATAATGTCTCACTCATGTCGCATCTGTACTTAGCTTGTTCCTTAAAAAATAGAATAGTTTACAATATGTTCAAATTGAAATCCTAATTTTCCACATTAAGTGTTCACATTGAACTAGCACAGCCAGACATACAGTAACAATAAATTACCAATTATATATGAAGATAATGTCAAAAATGTAAGGAGTTTTAGATTGATAAATGATGAGCACCACCTTGACACAAGCTGATGAATATAAATTGCACATTGGAAAAAGGAATATAAATATAAAATCATTAATAATGTTCAGATCTATGAAATTAAAAAAGGCATTGTGTTTTAAAAAATAATTCCATAAATTAAGGGAGACAGGTTGACTGCAACTAGTTTAGTTTTTTTAAAGAACTTTAACATCTAGCAAACAAGACAATTGAACCCTCTGATTACTGTTCCCACAATGCCTGCTTTGTTTGCTCCAGAAGGTGTAGTTTTCAGAACCATCTCAGAACATCAAGTATTATAACATAGTGGACAAATCAATCCACATCACTTTATTCCTTGCCTGCAGCAAAGTTACCATTGCAATGAGATCATACGCAAGTGGCGACAGAGTAATCGAAACTGGGTGTAAACATTCCCCGTATTTCTGGCTCTGCTTTTTATGTGTTAATAAAACCCTTTTAGCAAAAAGGCCGACAAAATACTGATTTGCTTATTCAGAGAGACTTAAGAGCACAACTAATAGCTGTCGTATGCAATGTCATTATTGTCCTAATAAGACATTGCTACAAGTGACTGTTAAGGCTGAGACTACAGTGACACTTTAGAGGGAATTAATTAAGTACTTTGAAGAAGACATATTAAAGAGCACAGGAACTGCCAAGAAAGATAATTTGGATAGATAGTTCTAATTTGGAGTCTGCCCAAGGATGGTTGTCTTATACCTGCAATTATTTGACATGTTTGTTAAAATTGTGGAAATAAAAATCATCATTTCAATTCATACTGATATATTATATTTGAAAGTTTGAATTGGTTTTGATTCTTGTAATGTGAAAACTTTTATCTGTAGGTAATGAAGAGCTGAACATTGGGGAACTACGACAGGCACTTCATTATAAAGAGGTCGTGTGATCTCTGTGTTGGACTAAATAATTATGACAGGAGCATCCATGTAGTGGAAAAATAAGTTATACTAAAAATTACTTTCTTAAGATCTTTATGAACTTATAAACAGTATATAATTAGATGACATTTTAGGCTGATAGCTGGTATTTGACCATATGCTAAAGTGACTTTTAGCACAAATAATCGTGTGGTAAAACATCCCAAACATTGATATGTGTGTCTTTGTTTAAGTTCTAAAGAATGATGAATGACCCTTCACAACTGATGCATTAAGAAAAATGCTTTTGTTGTACACTGTACTAATGATTCTAGCAACCAAAATACAAATTATCACCCCTCCTCCAGTCACAGAGTCAGCCTTTATCTTTGGTAAGCCAGTCACAGCTTCATGCAGCAGTCTGATGTGAGCAGTGAGGTGGAGGGAAATTCTATAAAACAACTAACGAGAGAAAAGAAATCCCATCATCCTATTTCAGCTGGGTTTCATTATCTTTCTCCTTTGCTTCAATCTCTTCACAAACTGTCCTTTGTTTGGTCAATGTGTAATTCATATTCCATTTCCATTGCATTGCCTCATATACCACTCATATATCCTTACATTTCCCCTACTTCCATCTCATTGGCTTTGAATTATTGTTTCTATTTTGGATCTCTCAAAGGGCCAAGATCAGTATATAATATGTGCACTCAATGACATGTGGTGCATAGATGTTATTGAGGTGAATGATATGATGCAGGATGCATTTGTGTTGTAATGGGTTGTACAATTGCCCCATACATCTGGGACCAGGTTCATTAGATGTCAGACCTTGACAGAGTGCAGCCATTCAAGAAGATTGACCATCACTTTTTAGGCAATTGGAGATGTGGCAATAAATGCTAATCAATGCTAACCAGTGATGTCCATACTCTGCAAAAGAATAAGTAAAGATAAATCTGTAAACAGGCTGTCTGTGTTGCTGTTGAGCGGTGTAGGACCCCCTGTTACATATAGACAAACACAGCTTTTAAAGCTTTTAGTAGGAGGATGAAAGTGAATCCCTGTACCCCCAGACACATCTGTGAATCAAGTCAGATTAACAAATGCCATCTGGAGTAATTGTTGTAATGAAGTTTATAAAATTGTTATATTTTAGGGCTTTGAGGTAAAATGAAGAGGGCCATGAGAGCTGTTCTAAAGTCTCCTTGACAACAAGTTTGGGGGTATCTGAGTGTTAGAGTTTGAGGCGACCATCAGTGTTTAGCTGGGAAGGCAGACAAAGTGTGTACACCAGCAGCCCGCTTATCAGCAGTGGATAGACTGTTAGTCTCTGCACAAAGTGTTGGGAATGCCAAGTTGCATGTTGTGGCCTCTCAGAATGATACTGCCCATGGCAATGTGGCATGTGGAGTCTGTTAGCATGGCAAAGTTGTTACAATGTGACTACCACACAGTTCTAGTTAACCAGCAAACTACTCCAATTTTACCGCCTGCAAATGGTATATCAGAAGGATTTGCATTTTGATAATCACCCTGTTCAGGCACACTATGACACACTTTCTGCAACCATCAAGTCCTTGATTGGAACTTGAACCTGGAGCTATTGGTCTAGAGGTAGGATTATTAACACTGTGCTGCAAGGCCTCCTGTTGGCAGGCAAATTGTTGTGAATTAAAATGTGCATCTACTTCCAAGATAAGTGAGAGTTGGGATCTCAGGGATAGCTAATCAGTATTTCTACCCAGATACAAGGCCCCTGTGATACACGTTGCCATGGAGACGGGCTTGAGAGAGAGCAAGAGACCAAGATGTCTCTAAAAATGCACTGAAAAGGCCAACCTTCCAAGATTAGGGAAAGGGAGAGCACCTGTAGGCAACAATATGCTGTGGCTCACTCTGCAGGAAGACTGGTAGGAGCTCAAGATCAGATTGAAAATACTGAAGTTGTGAGGAGTTAAAATGAGGCTGGAAGGTTTGACTAGCTTTTACTAGAGGAAGAATGTAGGGGGAAAGACTCATTCTGAAAGACAACTCTGAGACTAACTGTTCACAGGCTAAGAAAAGAAAGGCACAGAGGTGCCTTTAGGAGGTAAGATTTGCTACAGACTGATTCCAGGAAAATGGAATGTTTCTTAAAGGACAGTGTCAGTGCATTTCTGGTTGCACTAAAAGAAAAAGTGGAATATTTTGTTTTATGGCTTTAAAAAGGTGCCTACAAAGATAGGGCTCAATCATCCCATATTTTGGAAAAGTGTCAACTGTATCAAGTTTCATCGAGAGTTTTATTGTGCTATCATCGCAAACCCTCACCTCACTAGATACGCATCAATCTCCGGTGGTACCCCTCTTGTTCAATACAGACCTGATCCTCTCACTCACCATAGCTGAAGGTACTTGCCTCCTGCCTGCATATCCCTGATGTACTGTTATCCGTACTATCTCAGAACCACAAGCCATGCACACTGTCAGGAGTTGGAATTCTGGAGAAGCCCTTTGCTATCAATGTAATGGCCCAGCAACCACAACCTACTTTTCTCACTGCTCAGAGGCAACACTCTCTTGCTCATGGAACTGCACGTTCCTGTTCCAGTCAGTGTCTAAAGCATCAGGCCTTACAGTCACCTCTCCTGAGCCATTTCTCATCTTACAGCCCTCTCCACATCACAGCGACTTGTTCCCCCAAAAGGGCAATGTAGGCCAGCACCTTCTCATTGTTAAATATGGGCTAGTCACACACAGGGAAGACTTCAGCTGCATCAAAAGAATTCACTTTAATTTACGAACACCAAAAATGAACAGAAATCAAACAAATAGAAGCTGGCGTTGCCTCTGGGAATACAAACAAACTGCATGTTGAGAACGAAACAATTTTACAGTCAATGAGTGATCACCGTGCCCAGCCCTGATCTGCTGGAACTGGGTGTCAGTGACCTCCTGTCTGGCTGGCAGTGCCCAATGCTGCTGCACTCTCTCATGTAGAAGGTGATGCCCCTCCTGCTCAGTGTCCTCATCCTCCTTCTCGGAAGACAGATCCCGGTCTCCCAGCTCACCCACCTCCATCACATCCCCCTCTTTGCCTGCTTCATTGTGCAGAGCACAGCATGCTGGGATTATACAGCATGTCCTGTCCACAGGACATGTAAGGGATCCCCACACCCACCCCCGGACCCAGCAGGGTGACCCTCACCATCAGGAGGGTGATTGGCTGCTCTGTCATGGCCCAGGCTGGTCTGCACTGTATCTCCTCAGTCACAGGGTGGGGGAATGGAGTTACCAACCATGGTCACAGAGGGTAGCCCCTGTTTCCCAGGAACCATCTCTGTAAGGCTACGTGCACCCTCAAACCCAGATTCTTGATTAATAAGGGGATCAAAGGTTACGGGAAGAACGCAGAAGAATGGGGTTGAGAAATGTATCAGCCATGATGGAATGGTGGAGGAGACACAATGGGCCAAATGGCCTAATTCTGCTCCTATATCTTATGGCCGTATGGTCTATGGCAGCAGGAATGAGGGAGTTGTCATGGATATCAGCATCATGGCAGCTTCCTGGGCAATAGGCACAAACTACTAAGAAGTCACATATAGACAGGATGGTTAAAAAGGCATTTGGCACACTTGCCTTCATTGCTCAGTTCTTTGAGTATAGGAATTGGGAAGTCATGTTGAGATTGTACAGGGCATTGGTGAGGCCTCTCCTGGAATACTGTGTCCAGTTCTGGTCACCCAGTTATAGGAAGGACATTATTAAGCTGGAGAGGGTTCAGAAGAGATTTACCAGGATGTTGCTGGATATGGAAGGTTTGAGTTATAAAGAAAGGCTGGACAGGCTGGGACTTTTTTTCACTGGAGCACAGGAGGTTGAGAGGCAACGTGATAGGAGTTTATAAAATAATGAGAGGTATATATAGAGTTAATGGTAGTTATCTTTCCCCTAGGATGGGAGAATTTCAATGGGCTCATTTTTAAGGTGAGAGGAGAGAGATTTAAAAAAGATGGGAGGCAAATTTTTTACACAGTGAGTATTTTGCATGTGGTATGAACTTCCTGAGGAAATGGTGGATGTGGGTACAATTACAATGTTTAAAAGACATTTGGATATGTACATGAATAGGAAAAGTTTGAAGGGATATGGGCCAGAAGCAGGCAGGTGGGACTAGTTTAGTTTGGGATCATGTTCAGCACGGACTGGTTGGACTGAAGGGTCTGTTTCCATGCTGTATGACTGCATGTCTCTAAGTGGTACCAATGATCATAGATCTCAGGCACATTGATGGAATGGGACCGTTCTGATTGATGACCTCAGCTGCGTTATGATATGGCCCTCTCAGTGTGACGTGTTTACACTCTGTCACGCCCTGTACCCAGGGGATGCCAGCGATGATGACAAAGCTGACTGCCCGGGCTGTAGCACTGACCTCCCCACGGGGATTCGAGATGAAATGATGTGGTCTGGAACAAATCACACGTTGGTCACTATTTTCATGTAGTTGCAGGTTGAGGATTGAGAGATCCCACACAGGACCCAGTGGCTGTTTGGAAGGAGCCAGTCGCATTAAAGGTGACAACAGCTGTCACCTTGACAGTCATTGTGGGATAGGATGGCCGTTCACTCCTTCAGGTCACAGGTCTCACTCCAGCAGTTGGCAGTGTTGGCAGTGACAGTGTCCTGGGACATCATCAGTTTGCACCGACACTGTGCCGTGTTCATATCGAGGATAAAAGATTCTGACTTGGTGAATCTCCTGAGGGGTCCTTCAGCTTCGACCTCTTCATGTTGATTCTGTTCAGCAGCTGCCATTTCTCCAGTGTCACCAGGTCAAAATCCTGCAATTCCCCCCCAAAGACATTTCCCAGTACATGGACTTACCACCACTTCCTCAAGGGCAAGTAGGGATGGGCGATAAATGCTGACCCAGGCAGCAATGCCCAGATCTCACAAATGAATTCAAAAAGTTATAAAATATGTACAATTTTGCCACAAGACTTATGACCATAAATGTTTTGTAAGCAAAAATATAAGTGAAATGTATGAGAAGCATTTTTAAGATCTGAAGCAAGTCACAGAGTTATAGAGCTGTGCAACATAGAAACAGACCCTTCAGTCCAACTCATCAATGCTGAGCAGATATCCTAAATTAATCTAGTCCCATTTGCCAGCATTTGGCCCATATCCCTCTAAACCCTTCCTATTCAGGTACTCATCCAGATACTTTTTATATGTTGTAATTATACCAGTTTCCACCACTTCTTCTGGCAGCTCTTGCACACAAGCATCACCCTCTGGGTGAAGAAGTTGCCCCTTCGGTCCCTTTTAAATCTTTCCCCTCTCACCTTAAATCTATGTCGTCTAGTTTTGGACTCACCTACCTTGTGGAAAAGACCTTGGCTATTCAACCTATCCAAGCCCCTCATGATTTATAAACTTCTACAAGGTCACCCCTCAGCCTCCGATGCTCCAAGTAAAAAGAAATTCCATTTACATTTACCATTTACTTTATTGATTTGGTCCTTCCAGTGGTTCTTTGTCTGTAATATGAGGGAACAGTAGGAAAGACCGATTGTCCTATGGCTAGCTGAGTCTGGTTTGTTGCCAGGCAGGAAGTACATGGCAGAGCTGTCAGAATTTTCTCTTCTTCACTGTGTAACTCTCTCTTGGCGATTGCCAGGAATGTTGTCACTCAGGCCAAGAGTTGCTGAAACAGTATGATTGTTACAAGTGGGTTTGAGTGACAGCCCTGGCGTGGAATCCTGTGATCATCCCACCCTGAGGCTGTTCATAACCGGGCATGGTTTTCACTCAGGCCCATTCTTTCCTGGCAGAAATTGCTCTCGACGTTACAGCAAGTGTGTTATTCAAGCTTGGCTAAAGGAAGACAAAATTGTCGCAAGACAAGGAGAACAAATTACACAACAGGGAACAACATATTCACCAGTGACTGCTGGGAAGTACTGAATATTCACCATCGAGCAATAGATTTCTGTATTGCCCCCTCACTGGGATGCAAAACAAATGTCTACAGTATTTCACCACAGGCAATACAGCTCATGTTTAAGTAAACAAAATGTGTCCATCCCTTTCAAAAGAAGCTCCAAACTGAAAATAATATGGCTCTGAATTCATGTTTTTATGCCGTCCAATATTTCCAGCTGGTGTGTTATTTCCAATTAATTTGCAAGGAGGCTATAAGCAGTACAGAGTCACTTGGATGAGTGCATTGTAATGCCTCAAGTTTTCTTATATTCTGTCAGTTGTGCTGACAGTTGTGTTAAAGATTCTTGTCAGCCAAGGAAAATATGCTCAAAGAGTCAAAATTACAGTACACAATTCAAAAGGTGTGTACTTATCTGACATTTTGGCAGAAGGCCAGGCTAAAACCCAGGATTAGAATAATACCTCTGAGCTAATTATTGCTTAGGTACAGACTGTTTGCAATGCTGAGACAGCTGGAGATGTTTTCATCCTAGAATAGTCCAGGAGACTCCAGATTGGTCACGCTATTGGGGATGAGGATACAGATGCTGAAAGTCTTCCCATTGTGGAACATTGCACCTCTCATAGTTTCTAGTGTAGCCCATGCTGAGGACCCACATCACAATGTCTCCAGTGTGCACCAGAAGCAAATGAATTGGTGCCATCCTTAAGTAGGAGTCCATTTTAAATCTGCCCCAATGGGTGAATTCACTCCATTCACCAAAGAACAGGTGCTCAGCTTGAAGAGGGGCCCAGTATATGGCTATTTAAAAGGGTGGCCATCCAAAATATGAACATCCAAACAAGGAGCAGGAATATGCCATTCAGCCCTCGAATCTGCTTCCCCATTCAATCAGATCACAGCTGGTCTGATTGCAGCTGTAAATCCACATTCCTGCCTAGCCCTGATAACATTTCAGGCATTTTCTTTTTTTTATTCATTCAGGAGATGAGGGCGATGCTGGCCAGACAGCATTTATTGCCCATCCCTAATTGCCAGAAGGCAGTTAAGAGTCAACCACATTGCTGTGGGTCTGGAGTCATCTGTAGACCAGACCAGGTAAGGATGGCAGAGATAGTAGGAATTGCCGATGCTGGAGAATCTGAGATAACACGGTGTAGAGCTGGATGAA
>NC_063332.1:129288255-129319106 GCF_021869965.1 Rhincodon typus | reverse complement strand
GGGTCTCGACCCGAAACGTCAGCTTTCCTGCTCCTCTGATGCTGCTTGGCCTGCTGTGTTCATCCAGCTCTACACCGTGTTATCTCAGGTAAGGATGGCAGTTTCCTTCCCTAAAGGACATTTTCAGGCAGAGGGTTTAAAAGACTCATGATCCTCTGAGGGTAAAGTTTTTTTCTTCGTCTCTGTTTTAATTGAGCTACTCCTGATATATAAATAGAAACCCCTAGTTCTAGATTCTCCTATAAGGGGAAACATCCTCACTATATCTACTCTGCCAAGACCCCTCAAGAATTTATATGTTTCAATCTAGTTGCTTCTTACGCTTTTAAACTGCAGTGGTTACCAGCCGAGCCTGTCCAACCTTTCCTCATAAAACAACCAGCTTATTGCAGATATTAGTCAGGAAAATCTTCTGTGATCTGTTGTCAACATGTTTATATATGTCCTTGAATAAGGTGACCAATATTCTCTGTAGTGCTCCAAATGTTGTTTCACTACTGCTCTGCATTCTCCTTACTTTTATATTCAACTCTTCTTGCAATCAATGCTAACAGTCTATTAGTTTTCTGAAGTATTTGTTGTACCTGAACATGAACCTGGGCATGTCTGCATCTTACAATTCCATAATCTTTCGCTATTTAGATAATTTGCCTTTTTCTCGTTCTTCTGGACAAGATGGGCATTTGGAAATTTTCCCATATTATAGTCCATTTGCTAGAAAGTTGCTAACTGACACAACCTATCTGTATCTTTCTGAAGAAGGGTCTAGGCCCGAAACGTCAGCCTTCCTGCTCCTCTGATGCTGCTTGGCCTGCTGTGTTCATCCAGCTCTACACCTTGTTATCTCTGTATCTTTTTGTAACCTCCTTATGGCCCCTTCACAATGAACCTGTAGGTAAGGCAAATTTTGAATAAATTCTGTTATTGCAAAGTCTCTGAAGTATTTTGGAGGCCTCTGGAGTGGACAGCTAAAGACAGCTGCTACATCCTCACATGGAGACCAGATGACTGAGTGATTTGTAAAAGGTATTTGCAGTGTCAGTACCTCTAGGTATGCAAATAAAAGAGAATTGGAACAGAAGCTGTAGATAGGATGAGTCTGCTTGCTGCCAACCTGGTGTCACAGTGTCGTACAGCACTGAATCAGCCCCTTCAGTCCAACTCGTCCATGCCGACCAAGTTTCCCAAACTAAACTAGTCCCACTTGCCTGCATTTGGCCCATATCCCTCTAAATCTTTCCTATTCTTGTACCTATCCAAATGTATTTTAAATGTTGTAACTGTACTTGCATCTACTACTTCCTCTGGTAGTTCATTCCACATAGGAGCCAATCTGTGCATCCGCTGTTCCCGTTGTGGCCTCCTCTACATCAGGGAAACCAAGCGGAGGCTTGGGAACCGCTTTGCAGAATACCTACGCACGGTTCACACTAAACAACTGCACCTCCCAGTCGCGAACCATTTCAACTCCCCCTCCCATTCCTCAGACAACATGTCCATCCTGGGCCTCCTGCAGTGCCACAACGATGCCACCCGAAGGTTACAGGAACAGCAACTCATATTCCGCTTGGGAACCCTGCAGCCCAATGGTATCAATGTGGACTTCACAAGCTTCAAAATCTCCCCTCCCCCTACCGCATCCCAAAACCAGCCCAGCTCGTCCCCGCCTCCCTAACCTGTCCTTCCTTCCACCCATCCCCTCCTCCCACCTCAAGCCCCACCCCCATCTCCTACCTATTAACCTCATTCCGCCCCCTTGACCTGTCCGTCCTCCCTGGACTGACCTATCTCCTCCCTAACTCCCCACCTACACTCACCTTTACTGGCTCCATCCCCGCCTCTTTGACCGGTCTGTCTCCTCTCCACCTATCTTCTCCTATATCCATCTTCTATCCGCCTCCCCCTTTCTCCCTATTTATTACAGAACCCCCTTCCCCTCCCCCATTTCTGAAGAATGGTCTAGGCCCGAAATGTCAGCCTTCCTGCTCCTCTGATGCTGCTTGGCCTGCTGTGTTCATCCAGCTCTACACCTTGTTATCTCAGATTGTCCAGCATCTGCAGTTCCTTCTATCTCTGTCCTCCTATTTGTTGGGTCTACCATCATGTTAACTTTCTGATATTTGAGTATAAGATCACCCTAACACTGCAGACAATAATATTTAATAATTTCTCACCATTTTAACACCAAACATTCTGTTCTTTTTCTCTTCTTCCTACAAATGTGAATTACATTTCACCACATGATATTCCATCTGGCAATACTTTAAATATAATTCATACAATACAGACAACAAAATAGATGATATGATGTTTGCTAATGACAGGAGACAGTCTGGCAGGTCAGCCACGTATCTAGCAACTCAGTGTGTGTGCCCGCTAGTGTGAGCTGACTCACCATGTGCTGACCCCATTTCTACACTGGCTACCAGCTTGGTGCAGTGCCAGTGTCTGAGCTTGTGGCTGACAGTATTGGGCTGACAGGAACTCCACATTCATGCTGTGCCGTTCCTCTCCCTCTACCTCCTGAGCAGGCAGCAGTCTGGAAACAGACAGTCAGAAGAGGAAGGGTAGTGCGGTGGAAAACAAGAGGTCCAGGGCTGGACAAGAGACAGAATGCCTTTAAGAGCAGAAGCTTGGCTGGACCACAAACCATTAGCTCACGCTGCTTGGTTTTGAGCCTGAAGGTAATATAGGGGGTGCTCTGGCCTCTATAGCAAGGAAATGACAGGACCAAATGTGTCTGTTGCTGACTTATATCTCAAAGTCACAAACCATGAGCCTCATTCACTCAGAGATACCATTTAAGACACCATTTGCTAATTTGTATCTCTTTTTATTACAGATATGGTGCTACCTGTACGTTTGGCTTATCTTGACTTATTAATGTCCTGTGAAAGTTGAAATTGAGCTTTAACACCAACCCTGACCGTTTCAACATTGGAAACGATCAATTTTCTGATTTCAGTTGTGCTGTTCTTTTGGTGGTGATCCCTGAATGAAAATCATTTAAATTAAGATTCATAAATACATGTAGGAATGAAAACAGACATACATAACGTTTATTGGTCTCACATTCTTTCTGGAATACCATTGCATTTTATAAAAATGTGTATATTACTAGCACATGGATTGCTAGTGATCTTCGTTGTATGTCAGCTCTCCTTCAGTTTTGTATTCAGTAAGGTACCAATATGAGTGACTGGGTAGCAGCCAGGCAGAATTGAAATTTCTTTGTATGAACTGAAGATTGTAACTATACTAAATGACAGGAAGTGTCTAAACAGCTAAAGTACAGCTTCCAGGAGATTTTGAGTACAATACACATTCCTCTTATTGTGAGAATAGAACATGTATAGGCATGAGGTGGAGACAGTATCTTGGGTTCAATTGTGAAATGGCGGAGAAACTGAATAAGTACCTTGCATCAGTCTTCACCGTGGAAGATCCAGCAACATTGCAGAACTTGAACAGAATCAGGGGGCAGAAGG
This sequence comes from Rhincodon typus, assembly GCF_021869965.1. NCBI lineage: Eukaryota > Metazoa > Chordata > Chondrichthyes > Orectolobiformes > Rhincodontidae > Rhincodon > Rhincodon typus. The sequence continues at coordinate 129,315,618 of NC_063332.1, read as the reverse complement.
TGCTGGGGATGCTGTAAGGTCTGAAGGTGGATAAATAACCTGGACTAGATGGACTACACCCCAGAAGTGACAGCAGAGGAGATTGTGGAGGCATTGGTGGTGATTTTTTAGGAATCACAAGAGACAGGGAGGATCCCAGAGGATTGGGAAATGGCTAAGGTCTCTTTCTGACTCCATAATCTGAAACACTCTAGATGCTGTTGTCATTTCCTTGACTGAATCCAATTTTGAATCTTTAATTACTTTTGCCTATGACTGAACAAATATAAGTTCTTGTTTCTGCTTCACACTATTGGCCCAGACTTCTGCACAGAAAGGCGTTTCTTCATCTAACTGTGCACACCCTTGGGATGTGCAGCGAAATGAGAAGACAACTTTATTTTTTTATTATCTTTTTCAACGAAGAGATGATTTAGAATGACATACAGGGATTTTGTGATCTTATACCCATTATAATATGTAGAATATTTTGCCCTTTCAATCTGATTTTAATATTTTCTATGCCTCCAAGTTGCGTGGAGGCAGCCTGAGAATTGTTGACCTTAACCATGGTGTATTGTCGGAAAACACTTAAGAATTCACCCCTATATATAATTTAAAATTAGATTAAGCATCAATTAATCATGAATAATGCCATTATTTGAAGGGAAGCAATGGCATTATCACTGAACTGTTAATCCAGATACTTGGATAATGTTCAGCAAATTCAAATTCGAGTTTGAATCCTGCCATGGCAGATTCTGGAATTTGAATGCAACAAAAATCTGGAATTAAATGTCTAATGTCGACCATGAAATCATTATCATTTGTCAGAAAAAGCCCCTCTAATTTACTAGCGTCCTTTGTGGAAGGAAGCTGCCGTCCTTACTTGGTTTGGTCTATATGTGAATCCAGATTCATAGCAATGGGCTTTAACTGCTCTCTGAAATGGCCGAGCAAGACACACAGTTGTAATGATCGCTAGAAAGTCTTAAAAAGAACTGAAACAGGATGGGTTACCTAGCATCATCCTTGACCCCGCTAAAGGCAATGGCTGAACAATCATGGACTGTAATGGTTCAAGAAGGCAGTTCACCATCACCTTCACAGAGCAACCAGTGATGGGCAATAAATGCTGTCCCAGCCAGAGAATGAATTTTTTAAAAAACTAAACACGATATCTATATACCAGGATTCATCTCTTAGGTCTGCATAGCCTGAGGAGCTGCAATCTTATGGTGGGCCTGCCACATCCGCTAGGAAGAGTTTATTTTGTCCCTCTGCATCCTGTAATGCAGGGACATCACTAACAGATGCAGCCTGTGTTGAATTTTCGGTGCTTCTGCTGCAGTTGTGACATGACCCCTCTCTTGGTGCATGACCCTCTATAACACTGAGTTGCCTGGGATCCTGTTGGGGATGTTCTTTAATAGCAGCTATATGCTCACTTCCTTCACATACTTTGCTATTGGTAACTTTTCTAACTGCTCATTAATTCCTCAGAACTGATTTACTGTAATGTTTTACTCACTGTGGTCAATTGATCTCTCCTTATTGCTTGCCACATTCCCAGAGATGGGATTTCTCCTCTGTTTTTGTGCAGGCTTTCTGCCTCTGTAGTTCAGTGCCTAGATGGGCCAAGATGTTCACTGTATGCTGATCTGTGCCATTCACTGCCACATTACAACATACACTTAGTCAAAGAGTTCTCCAGCGAACCTATAATGTTCACTCTCTGCTTCAAAGGCAGTTGCAATGATAGAGTGACAAAGCAATAAATCATTATACATTTATAGAATGCACCAGAAAGTCAAGTGTTAAAATATGACAAAGAAGAAAATTGCTGCTAATAATAAGTAAAGTAATAAATGGGTTCTGCTCAATTGTTTCTGAGTTTGGTTAGATCATGCAATTTACACAAAGCCCACAATTACTTGACTACAAAGAAGTTATTATGAGCCGTTGGTACAGGTGAGTTGGGTTGGGAAAAAGCTGACATGTGTTGACAATGTTGGAAGAATGAGGAAGTTATCAGGAAGAAGCATCTGTCAAAACTTACAGGTTCCCGAGACACATTTTCCTGCCTCCTCATGTATAATACAAATTAACCCACCTTGTATTCCCCATGCTCTATCTCTCCTGAATTCATTGGCCTCTCTGGCATTTCTTAAATCTCTCTTGACATGCAAGCTAAACTATCCCACTCATGTTCACCACTTCACATGACTTCTGTACTCATCTTGTTCACTGAACGGGCCACTTCCAAACACTTCCTCACACCTCACAACTTCATACCCTTTTACATTTTATTCCCACAATCATTCCCTGAAAATTATTCACCAAATTACTTAAAAACACAGCCCTTGTCATTACAGCATTTATCTATCCATCAGTTTGTTCAACCATTGCCTCACCCTTGCAATTTGATACCCTTATCCCCAATGACAACTTACAGTGTCAAAATACAAGTAAAATATGGATTGTCAATGTTCAACTTCCATTATCTGATTTTATTACTGAAACTTTGCTTGGACTAAACTGGTTTCAGAAAAGGGGAAATCATTCACCTAAGATGGTCACAGTGGTCCCTTGAACAGGTTGAGCCAAGGTTGCGAAACCAATATAAAATAAACAAAGACAGTCTGAGCCAAAATTAACATTCTATCAAAAGGAAAATCAGTCAGCTGTGAAGAAATCTTCATCTCCTTTTTTTGGTTTACACCTTTTTGGCAGTTTCATATATTGGCATTAAATTACCTGTGGATTATCCAGCTTGGAAAACAACAAGGAAGAACGGGAATACATAATGTAATCATATTTCAAGCAAACAGATTTTGTTCAAGCAGAGAAGGAAAATGAATTTGTAATAACAGAACTAAAGGATTTCTTTATCTCTCTCTCCCTCTGTTTTTCATTCTGTGTGTTTCTGAAATCTTCACCCGTTGCTTCTGCCAGGGCCACTTCCTCCGCTCTCTATGAAATTTCCTGGCTGACACTCTGAATCACCCCTCACCTAATGCACTGCATCCCCTCGGGGAGCCCATGTTAAGTGAATCACTCATAGAAGTGTTATTTCCCTTGATGTAGGAAGAGTGGGCACAGACCATGAGAGAGATGGAGTGCCAGAGGAGCACATCCATTCTCAACAATCAGAGGAGGTGTCACTGGAGATTAGTGGAGTTCCAATGTGTCTGGCCTTTAAGATGGAATCTCCCAGTGACCTTGTGACACAATCAAATATTGGCAGCCCACTTGACTACGTCCTTTGACACTTAATGATGGTATTCAATCATGTTGACCATGTTTCACTCATTGTTCAAATCAAATCATCTCAATACCGGTAAATTGCAACATTCTTAACTTTGCTGACACTAATAATTGAATTTTATCTCCCACGGGCCCTTAGTGCATGCAGCATCATGTGCTGGAGGTCACTGACAGTGAATCCTCAGAGGAGCCAGCCCTTCTGGTGGTGTGACATCACAGAGGGTGCTGTTTCCTATGCACTCACTCAGGCATATACACTTTGGTGGCACATCATTGAGTTTTTACTTCATGTTTCCCACTTCGTCATGAATGATGAAGACAGGGACAGATGCTGAGAATGGGAGATACAGTACTCCTCAAGCTCTGGTCAGTTGGACGCAGATCTTGCACCGCAGCAGCCCTCAAAAGAAAGGACAATCACTGGGGAGCAGAAAAAATTTGGCAGTGACTAATCGGCCATCCAAGCATACCAACTCCAATTTCAGAGAATAGAGGAGTCACTTTAAGCATGGACGGGTTCAAGCTACTGAGCATTGCAAAGACATATTTTCATGGATTGACCATATCCATGGAACATCAAAGCAGACAACTGAATAAATTCATTCCTGGACAATGGCACTGGACATTTTCAATACCAAAATGCCTTTCAACTTAAGTAATGACAGATACCTTAGCTTTGATATTACGGCACCCCACGGAGTGACATGGAAGTGCCTAGAGCAAAATGGAAGCAGTGGGATGTGAGGAATGATGGTGAAGGAAGACATGAAGTGGAACCTACAAACAAACCAAGTCCACTTTGCATCCAGTGACCAACTGTCCCGCACCCCACACATGCCAGGGCCTGAATGCTGCCTCTTTTTCTGAATGCTGACCGCACCTCTTCACATTGCAGAAACCTTTGGCTCTCCTCAGGGTTTCCGAGATGTAGTGATCATTGGCCAAGAGCATCTGAGCACATGACAGACTTGACTTGCTTGTCTCAACCTCTCCTCAAGTTACAGGGGTTACACTTCACAGGACTGACAGGAAAAGAAAGATTAAAATTTCGCAGCTGTCCAAGTGTATACGATGTGACGTAAAGTTTGCACTTTCGTTACTGTACACTAATTGTCTTTCTTTCAAGGGGTGGTTAGTTGTTCATTGGACTCCATTATGATCATGATATGCTATTGGAAGGGATGGTCTCAATGCTTCACGAAGGGTAACTGTTCATGTGCTTGTGATATCAAGTCTCTAGTTTAATCTCAATGAATATGGAATTAATAATGGGATATCTGGCAGCAATTTGAGCAGCTGATGCTGCATTTTTCTCATTCCCTTTTTACTCCTCATTGGAGCTGTCTGCGGCTAGCGTCCTTGTCCCTCTTGTAACTGTAAAAATTGCTGCTCAATAAGGTTCTGCAAAGATTCATCACAGTCATCCTGGGCACTCTGGTTGGTGCATATTGAAGGATGGCTCCAGATCTGTCAATACACATGAAACATTATCACCATCAAGATCTAGAGTGGATGTTAAAGTGCTGAGCAGCATCAGGAGCAAGACCTCCCTGCCACCTCCTCAGAAAACAAGAATCTCCAGGCCATTTGGTCTAATGTTTGTCACAGGAAAAATGTTAGATGCCATTACTAAAAACATTCCCTCCCTAACAGCATTGTGGATCGACCTGCGACAGAAGTTCAAGAAGGTAGCTCAACACAACTAGGGCAGTTCGGGACTGGTAATAAATGCTCACCCAGCCAGAGACACCCTTGTCCCATAAGTGAATTAAAAATTGCAGTAAAGTACTTAGAAAAGTGCAAGGTAGTTAGGTGTGGTCAACATGGTTTTGTGAAAGGGAAATCATGTTTAACCAATTTCTTGGAGTTCTTTGAGGAAGTAGCATGTCCTGTGGATACAGGGGATCGATTGGATGTACTGTACTTAGATTTTCAGAAGCCATTTGATAAGGTGCCACATCACAGGTTATTGAGGACAATAAAATCTCATGGTGTAGGGGCTAACAAAGTGGCCTGAATAAAAATTTGGCTGGCTAACAGGAAACAGAGAGGAGGCATAAATGGGTCATTTTCTGACTGGCAAGGTATAACATGTGGTGATTTACATGGATCAGTGCTGGGCCTCAATATTTTATAGTTTGTATAAACGAATTGCATGAAGGGATGATACAAAGGTAGGTAGGGAAGTAAGTTGCAAAGAGCTAAGGATATAGATAAGTTATGATGTGGGAAAATGTGGAATTGTTCATATTCAATAATGAGAGATTTCTGAGATCTGAGATGTCAAGTGATTCAGTATCCTAGTCCATGAATTGCAAATGGTTAGCATGCTGCACAGAAAATAATTAAGAAAGTCAATAGAATGTTATAATTTATTGTGAGAAAAATTGAATACAAATATATTAGATTAGTAATTTATTGTCACTTGTATTTTTTACAAAGAAAATACAGTGAAAATTGATTAAGTTGCTATACTGTGGTGCCTATATTAATAACAGAAGGCACAGATAAGAAGAAAAATAAATTTAAGGAGGCTATGCTCTAGTTCTACAGGACAGTGGTGAGACCACATCTAGAGTACTGCATGTAGTACTCTGTATTAGTCTCCTTATTCAAGGAAGAATGTAAATATATTGGAAGCAGCTCAAAGTGAATTTACTAAATAAATACCTAAAATTGGTCCTTTGTGTTATAAGGAAAGGTTGAGCATGCTAGGTTTGGATCAGTTTGGAGTCTAGAAGAGTAATTGGTGACTTGATTGAAACATATACTACCCAAAGGGGTCTTAAGCGGTGAATGCAGAAATGATACTTCCCCTTGAAGGAGAATCTAGAATTAGGGAGTCACTGTTTAAAAATAAGGCGTTGCCTGTTTAAGGCAGAGGGCCATGAGCCTTTGGAATATTTTCCTCAATAGGCAGTGGAATATAGTTACCTTATATAACATATACATTGTTGAATATATTTAAGGTAGACTTGGATAGATTTTTGATAAATGAAAGGATGAATGTTAATTGAGGTTAGGCAAGAACGTGGCATAATCAGATCAGCTATGACCTTATTGGATGATGGAGTGGGCCTTTTGGCTGAATGAATTACTTTTTCTCCTATTTCATATGTTTGTATGTCAGGGCTACACACAGCTACTTATGTAACTGGGAATCAGTCAAAACTTTCATTCCAAAAAACAAATCAAGGTGTATATCAGAGGGAAGAAGGTCAGTGATTGCTGCGTACCTTTCTCTGTTTCAATGAGGGAAAGTCAGTTGGGTTCAGTGGAACATTTATTGAAATAATAAGAACATTGCACGGGCAGGACAAGAGATGTAAATTAAAATGAAATGAGTAAAACAATTAATTAATTGAATGCTACAAAGGTGGTAGGGCAAGTGATGTGCTGCACTGTGGACTGTTCTCTCAACAATTAGGAATGGACAATAAATGCTGGCCAGACAGCAATGTCCACATTTTGTGAATAAATTTAAAAAAGAATGTGTGCACTCGAGAATACCGGGCGTGATCCAAGGCAAACACATCAACAACAAACGTCTATAGTCGAAGAATTTGGACTCGGGGCCATTGATTGTGCCCTGCTCTCCATGAACAAGATGGAGGTCAGTCAGAGGAGGCAGTGGTTTCCATGTTGGGTTGTAAGGTTCTATAAGAGGAAGGCTCCGATAAGATTCTGCCCTTTGATTATTTTCAAGGCAGTGGTATGTAGATTCTCGATAAGCAAGGGGGTGCCAGCACAGCTGAACAGGATGCAGTGTTGAAGAGGGCTGGTGGTGTCGGAATGAGCCAATGCCATGTACATGCATTGCTACCCCTGCTCTCACATTGATATACTTGGAACTCATCAAACACCCACAACTACTGCACCTCATTAATGGCCAAGGAGTGATGCACAGGACGCAGTAAGACATCTAGGCCCTCCACTGGGACATGGAGAACCATGTGAACAGTGAAAAACAAACATTAGTTAATGAAACAAACTATGTACATTCCTGTCATTGCAGGCCCCACGTATCCACAGCACAATGTCCATCTCCTCTCCCGCTTACTGAGATCCCGTGCTTCATAGCTGGGCTGGAAGAAGCACGTTCCACACTGGAGCCTGTAGGCCCTGGAGGTCTGCTTGGGTAACCCCAGGAAATTTGGGTTTTGGATCGATCAGACACGCTGAAGGTTTTCTTGCTGGAACATAATTGGTACACCTCGGCTGGAACATTTTCTCAATGGGATGGGGACAGGTAGGGTGGAGGTGGAGGGCCTGGCCACCTCCAGATTCTCCTAAGTGGAGAGTGTCGAGGGGCCTGTGTGTATCTTTGCCTCTTCCAACTGGGTATCTCATGACATTGCCCCGTCTCCTTGTGAGGGGGTAGCTTCAGGACTGAGGTCAAAGGTTTCACTTCCCCCTCTCGCCTGAGCTTCGGTCCTGAGGACCAACGTGTCGGATGATGGGGGACAGGTGATGCTGACTCTCCAGCGGTTCCTGAAGGGGCTGGCCCTGTCTCTCCATAACAGACACCAACCTGTTCATGGAGGCAGATGGACAGTTGCAAGTGCTTATTTTTGTGGTTTGTGGTTTGTTAGGAATACAGGGAGAGGGAGAGAGAAAAAAGTCTGATTTTGGTGAGTAGTGGGTAAAGTTGTGTAACTGGTTCCTAATTTATTGTAGTTGATAATATCCACAATGGCAGGAGAACTCGGTCCTGTGGAATGCTCCTCCTGCAACATGTGGGACGTCAAGGATACTTCCAGTCTCTATGGTGATCACATATGCAGGAAGTGTGTTCAGCTGCAGCTCCTGATTTACCATATGGAGTGGCTGGAACTACGGATGGACTCACTAGAGTCATAGAATCATAGAGTCATACAGCAACAGAAACAGACTCTTTGGTCCAACACGTTCATGTTAGCCAGACATCCTAATCTGATCTAATCCCATTTGCTAGTGTTTGGCCCATATCCTTCTAAACCCTTCCTATGCATGTACACATCCAGATGTCTTTTAAATGTTGTAATGCACCAGCCTCCACCACTTCCTCTGGCAGCTCATTCCATACATACACCAACCTCTCTGTGAAAATGTTTCCCCTCAGGTCCTTTTTAAATCTTCCCCCTCTCACCTTAAACCTATGCTCTCTAGTTTTAGATTCCCCCACCCTGGGGAAAAGACCTTGGCTATTCACCCTATCCATGCTCCTTAGGATATTATAAATTTCCATAAGGTCACCCCTCAGCCTCTGACACTCCAGGGAAAATAGCCCCAGCCTATTTAGCCTCTCCCTATAGCTCAAACCCTCGAACCCCCGCAAAATCCTTGTAAATCTTTTCTGCACCCTCTCAGGTTTAACAACATCTTTCCCATTGAAAGGTGACCAGAATTGAACACAGTATTCTAAAAGTGGCCTCACCAATGTCCTGTATAGCTGCAAGATGATGTCTCAACTCCTATACTCAATGCACTGACCAACGAAGACAAGTGTGCCAAATGTCTCCTTCAACCACACCGTCTACCTGCCACTCCACTTTCAAGAAACTATGTATCTGCACCCCTAGGTTCCTTTGTTTGGCAACAATCTCCGGGGCCCTGCAATTATGTCTCTAAGTCCTGCCCTGATTTGCCTTACCAAAATGCAGCACCTCGCATTTATCTAAATTAAAATCCATCTGCCACTCCTTGGCCCAATGGCCCATCTGATCAAGGTCCTGTTGTAGTCTGAGATAATCTTCTTCACTGTCCACTACGCCTCCAATATGGTGTCAGCTTTATACTTATTAACCATTCCTCCTATGTTTAGATCCAAATCATTTGTATCAATGACAAAAATAAGTGGACCAGCAGTATGGAGCATCCAAGAGGCTGAGGATATTGTGGATAGGACTTTTAGTGAAGTGGTCACACCATAGCAAAAGTTACACAGACAGAAAAGCATTGGGTGTCGATCAGGAAGACTAGTGAGTGTGAGCAGGCCGTTCAGGAGTTCCCCTGTGGCCATCTCCTCTCAAACAGATAAATCGTGTCGGATACTGTTGGAGGTGAATGGCCTCTTGGGGAAGGCAGCAGCAGCCAGATCAGTGGCACCATGACAGGCTCCGTTGTACATCAGGGAGGGTCATTGTGAAGGTGAGCAGTAGTGATAAGGGACTCTCTAGTCAGGGGCACAGATAAGCGTTTCTGTGGCTGTGGGCAAGACCCCAGGATGGTGTGGTGCCTCCATGGTGCCAGGGTTAAGAATGTCTCTGAGCGGCACAGGATAATTTGAAGGGGGATGATGAGCAGCTGGAGGTCGTTGTCCACATTGGTACTAATGACAGAGGAAGAGAGATGAAAGGAATTTAGGGAGTTAGGTAGGAAGTTAAAAAGAAGGATCTTGAGAGTAATCTTGGGACGACCCCCTGGGCCACATGCTAGTGAGGTCAGAAGTAGGAAAGTAATACAGATGAATGTGTTGGTAAAGAGCTGGTATAGGAGGGAGGGCTTCAGATATTTGGATTATTGGGATCTCTTCCAGGACAGATGCAATTTGTACAAGAAGGACAAGTTGCACCTAAACTGGAGGGCACCAGTATCCTGGCAGGAGGTTTGTTAGTGCCACACGGGAGGATTTAAACTAGTGTGGTGGATGAGTGAGAAACAGAGCAGTAGGTGAGCGTGTGGACTGATTGAGGAGAAGGTCAATTTTAAGTCAAGTAAGTCTAATAGGAAGAAAAGGCAGGTTTGGTTGCATCAGTATTCACCAAGGGGAAGGACATGGATGATAGTAAGTTCGAGGAAGGTTATGTTGATGTTCGGGGACATATTAAAGTTAAGAAGGAGGAGCTTTTGAGTGTCTTGAAAAACATTAAGGAAGATAAGTCCCCAGGGCCTGATGGGATCTATCTCAGGATACTGAAGGAGGAAAAGGAGGAGATTGCTGGGGCCTTGACAAAGATCTTTGTATCTTCTTTATACACAGATGAGGTTCCAAAAGATTGGAGAATAGCCAATATTGTTCCTTTGTTTAAGAAAGGCAACAGGAATAATCCTGGAAATTATAAGTTGGTGAGCTTTACATTAGTGGTAGGGAAATTATTGGAGAAGATTCTTAAGGGCAGGATTTACTCATATTTGGAAAAGAGTGGACTTATAAGGGATAGTCAACATATTTTGTATGGCAGGGATCTTGTCTCACAAACTTGGTTGGGTTTTTTGAGGAAGTATCAAGGATGATTAATGAAGATAGGGTAGTGAATGTTGTCTACATGGATTTTACAAAAGCATTTGACAAAGTCAGTCATAGTAGGCTGGTCCAGAAGATTAGGTCACATGTGATCCAGGATGAGTTGGTAAATTGGATACAAAATTAGCTTGGTCATGGTTTACTAAAGAAGTTGAATTTCTTGTCAAGAGGAAGAAGGAGGCTTATGTAGAGATGAGGCGTGAAGGCTCAGTGAGGGCGCTTGAGAGTTACAAGTTAGCCAGGAAGGACCTAAAGAGAGAGCTAAGAAGAGCCAGGAGGGGACATGAGAAGTCTTTAGCAGGTAGGATCAAGGAAAACCCTAAAGCTTTCTATAGGTATGTCAGGAATAAAAGAATGACTAAAGTAAGATTGGGGCCGGTCAAGGACAGTAGTGGGAAATTGTGCGTGGAGTCCGAAGAGATAGGAGAGGTGCTAAATGAATATTTTTTGTCAGTATTCACACAGGAAAAAGACAACGTAGTCGAGGAGAATTCTGAGATACAGGCTATTAGACTAGACGGGATTGAGGTTCATAAGGAGGAGGTGTTAGCAATTCTGGAAGGTGTGAAAATAGATAAGTCCCCTGGGCCGGATGGGATTTATCCTAGGATTCTCTGGGAAGCTAGAGAGGAGATTGCACAGCCTTTGGCTTTGATCTTTATGTCGTCATTGTCTTCAGGAATAGTGTCAGAAGACTGGAGACTAGCAAATGTTGTCCCCTTGTTCAAGAAGGGGAGTAGAGACAACCCTGGTAATTATAGACCAGTGAGCCTTACTTCGGTTGTGGGTAAAGTGTTGGAAAGGATTATAAGAGATAGGATTTATAATCATCTAGAAAGGAATAATTTGATTAGGGATAGTCAACACGGTTTTGTGAAGGGTAGGTCGTGCCTCACAAACCTTATTGAGTTCTTCGAGAAGGTGACCAAACAGGTGGATGAGGGTAAAGCGGTTGATGTGGTGTATTTGGATTTCAGTAAAGCGTTTGATAAGGTTCCCCATGGTAGGCTATTGCAGAAAATACGGAGGCATGGGATTGAGGGTGATTTAGCGGTTTGGATCAGAAATTGGCTAGCTGTAAGAAGACAGAGGGTGGTGGTTGATGGGAAATGTTCATCCTGGAGTTCAGTTACTAGTGGTGTACCTCAAGGATCTGTTTTGGGGCCACTGCTGTTTGTTATTTTTATAAATGACCTGGATGAGGGCGTAGAAGGATGGGTTAGTAAATTTGCGGATGACACCAAAGTCGGTGGAGTTGTGGATAGTGTGGAAGGATGTTGCAGGTTACAGAGGGACATAGATAAGCTGCAGAGCTGGGCTGAGAGGTGGCAAATGGAGTTTAATGCGGAAAAGTGTGAGGTGATTCACTTTGGAAGGAGTAACAGGAATACAGAGTACTGGGCTAATGGTAAGATTCTTGGTAGTGTGGATGAGCAGAGAGATCTCGGTGTCCATGTGCATAGATCACTGAAAGTTGCCACCCAGGTTGATAGCGTTGTTAAGAAGGCGTACAGTATGTTAGGTTTTATTGGTAGAGGGATTGAGTTTCGGAGCCATGAGGTCATGTTGCAGCTGTACAAAACTCTGGTGCGGCCGCACTTGGAGTATTGCGTACAGTTCTGGTCACCGCATTATAGGAAGGATGTGGAAGCATTGGAAAGGGTGCAGAGGAGATTTACCAGGATGTTGCCTGGTATGGAGGGAAGGTCTTCTGAGGAAAGGCTGAGGGTTTTGAGGCTGTTTTCGTTAGAGAGAAGAAGGTTAAGAGGTGACTTGATAGAGACATACAAGATGATCAGAGGATTAGATAGGGTGGACAGTGGGAGCCTTTTTCCTCAGATGGTGATGGCTAGCACGAGGGGACATAGCTTTAAATTGAGGGGTGATAGATATAGGACAGATGTCAGAGGTAGGTTCTTTACTCAGAGAGTAGTAAGGGCGTGGAATGCCCTGCCTGCAAAAATAGTAGACCCGTCCACTTTAAGGGCATTTAAGTGGTCATTGGATAAACATATGGATGATAATGGAATAGTTTAGGATAGATGGGCTTCAGATTGGTTTCACAGGTTGGCGCAACATCGAGGGCCGAAGGGCCTGTACTGCGCTGTAATGTTCTATGTTCTATGTTCTATGTTCTAAAACAGGGGCTAGTTTGTGGAGGGGTCTTTTTCTGACTGGTGGTCTGTGACCTGTGGTGTTCCACAAGGATCAGTGCTGGGATTTCTTTGGCTTGTAATATATATAAATGATTTGGATGAAAACGTAGTTTGCAGACAACATGAAAATTGGTGGAGATATGATAGTGAGGAAGATTATCAAAGAATACAGCCGGATATAGATCAGTTGGAAAGTTGGGCGAGAAATGGCAGATGGAGTTCAATCTGGACAAGTGTGAGGTGATGCATTTTGGGAGGTCAAATGCAAGAGGAAAGGTACAGTAAATGGCAGGATTGATATACAGAGGGATCTTGGAGTGCAAGTTCATTGTTCCCTAAAAGTGGCAATACAGGTGGATAAGTTGGTAAAGAAGGCATGCAGCAGGCTTGCCTTCATTGGTTGGCGCATTGAGTATAAAGTTGGCAAGTCATGTTGCAGCTGTATAAGACTTTAGTTTGTAGCATTGCATGCCGTTCTGGTTCATACACTATTGAAAAGTGTGGAGGATTTGACAAGCATGCAAAAAAAGGTCACCAGGCCATTTTTTTTCTATTCATTTGTGGGATGTGGGCGTCACTGGCTGGGCCAACATTTATTACCAATCCCTAGCTGCCCTTGAGAAGGTGGTGCTGAGCTGCCTTCTTGAACTACTGCAGTCCACATTCTGTGAGTTGACCCACAATGTCAACAGGGAGCGAATTCCAGGATTTTGACCCAGCGACGGTGGAGGAATGACGATACATTCCCAAGTCAGGATGGTGAGTGGCTTGGAGGGGAACATGAAGGTGGTGGTGTTCTCATATATCTGCTGCCCTTGCCCTTCCTGATGGAAGGTGCTGTCTGAGGATCTTTGGTGAATTTCTGCAGTGCATCTTGTAGATAGTACACACTGCTGCTACTGAGAGTCGGTGGTGGAGGGAGTGAATGCTTGTGGATGTCGTGCCACTCAAGCAGGCTGCTTTGTCCTGGATGGTGTCAAGCTTCTTGAGTGTTGTTGTTACTGCATCCATCCAGGAAATTGGGGAGTATTCCATCACACACTTGACTTGTGCCTTGGAGATGGTGGACAGGTTTTGAGGTGAGTTACTCGCCTCAGTATTCCTAGCTTCTGGCCTGCTCTTGTAGCCACTGTGTTTATGTGGTGAGTCCAGTTGAGTTTCTGGTCAATGATAACCCCCAGGATGTTGAAAATGGGGGATTCAATGATGGTATCACTATTGAATGCCAAAGGGGTGGTGGTTAGATTGTCTCTTATTGGTGATGGTCTGGCATTTGTGTGGCACAAATGTTACTTGCCACTTGTCAGTCCTGCTGGATATTGTCCAGATCTTGTTGCATTTGAACATGGTCTGCTTCAGTATCTGAGGAGTCGTGAATGGTGCTGAACATTGTGCAATCATCGGCGAACATCCCAACTTTTGACCTTATGATGGAGGGAAGCTCATTGATGAAGCAGCTGAAGATGGTTGGGCCTGGGACACTATCCTGAGGAACTCCTGCAGAGATGGCCTGGGGCTGAGGTGATTGATCTCCAACAACCACGACCATCTTCCTATGTGTCAGGTATGACTTCGACTACCAGAGTGTTTGCCCCCTGATATCCATTGGTTCCAGTTATGCTAGGGCTCCTTGATGCCACACTCGGTCAAATGCAGCCTTGATATCAAGGGCTGTCACTCTCACCTCACCTGTGGAATTCAGCTCTTTTGTCCACATTTGAACCAAGGCTGGAATGAGATCAGGAGCTGAGTGGCCCTGGCAGAACCCAAACTGGGCGTCACTGAGCAGGTTATTGCTGAGCAGGTGCTGCTAGATCGCACTGTTGATGACACCTTCCATCACTTTACTGATGATCAAGAATAGACTAATGGGCCGGTAATTGGTCGGGTTGGATTTGTCCTGCTTTTTGTGTGCAGGACATACTTGGGCAATTTTCCGCATTATCGGGTAGATACCAGTGTTGTAACTGTACTGGAACAGCTTGGCTAGGGGCGTGGCATGTTCTGGAGCACAAGTCTTCAGTATTATTGCCGGAATGTTGTCAGGGCCCATAGCCTTTGTAGTATCCGGTGTCTCCAACCGTTTCTTGATATCATGTGGAGTGAATTGAATTGGCTGAAGACTGGTATCTGTAATGCTGGGGACCAATGGAGGAGGCCGAGATGGATCATCCACTCGGCACTTCTGGCTGAAGATTGCTACAAAAACTTTGACCTTATCTGTTGCTAATATGCTGGGCTCTTCCATCATTGAGGATGGGGATATTTGTGGAGCCTTCTCCTCCAGGGAGTTGCTCAATCGTCCACCACCACTCAAGGCTGGATATGGCAGCACCGCAGAGCTTAGATCTGATCCGTTTTTTGTGGGATCACTTAGCTCTGTCTATTATTTGCTGCTTTCGTTGTTTGGCGTGTAAGTAGTCCTGTTTGGTGGCTTCACCAGGTTGACATCTCATCTTCATGTATGCCTGGTGCTGCTCCTGACATGCCCTCCTGCACTCTCTGTTGCCCGGATTGCAGTCTATTCACTTTGAGGAGAGGTTGGACAAACTTGGATTGTTTTCATTGGAGCATCAAAGACTGAGAGACGACCTGATAGAAGTATATAAAATTAGGAGAGGCATGGATAGGGTGGAGAATGGGAGGTGTTTTCCCAGGGTGGAAATGTCGTAGCTTTAAGGTGAGGGGGCAAAGTTTAAAGGAAATATGCAAGGCAAGTCTTTTATGCAGAGGGTGGTAGGTGCTGAGAACACACTGCCAAGTGAAATGGTAGAAGCAGATATTGTAGCAATGTTTAAGAGGCATTTAGACAGACACATGAATAGGCAGGGAATAGAGGGATATGGACCATGTGCAGGCAGATGGGGTTAGTTCTGAATGGCATCATAGTTGGCACAGACATAGTGGGCCAAAGGGCCCATTCCTGCACTGTACTGTTTTATGTTCTATATTAAGCCAGGCTGCAGTGTCTGACCAATGATGGGCAGTGTGTCCTGGTACCGGCTGCATTGCTCCTGTTCCTTCGCACAGGATCTTCTATATGCCTGCTCCCTGAGCATCTGCACCAAATCTCTCATTGCTGAGACCACAGGCCCCTCTCCTGCTGGCTGCTCAGTAAGTGCCCCTGGTCTCTGGCTGCCAGTGGCTCGCAGCATTCCTCCTTCACCCCATCGGCATAACTATCTCTGTGCAGGGCTTAGCCTCCGTGGTCACGTACATGGACTCCACTTTTGGGCGGAGGGGGGATGTCACTTTCAGAGCCAGTGAGGCGCAGTGGGGAGGTCCTGTGGTAGCCTTGGCAATGCTTCCTCAAGCAGGTTGTCATGTCTAATTGGTGGCATGCCCTCTGGGGTGTGCCCGGCTCTCTGCTATTGTGGGTCAGTGCAGCTATAACACAAGAAAGAAGCTGAGGCCAATGGTTAGAAATGGTGTACCCTTAGGGCACCAATGAACTGATTAAGGTTGTCATTGCAGTGTCATGTTGAGTGGCACTTACGTGGTTGCAGAGACAGGAAGGTTTCTGCATTCCCACAGGAGCTGTCCCATTCCTTTCCTGCGATGGTGAGAATTCTCTCCTCATGCGAGGTGATGGTATTGGGTACGGTGCTGCAGCTCTGTCATTGCTCAGTCCAGTTCTGGCATGTCTTTCCTGCAATAGTCCGTGTCGCTGAAGCATACCTGTTTTGATATATTTCCCTCACAATTAATGATAGTATTTTATTAATTCTTCTAATTACTTGCTGGATCTGCACACTCATCATTTCTGATCGCATATGAGGTTACTGAGACCCCTCAGCACCTTCAAGCTCTGTAACCTTTCACCATTTCTATTATATGCTTCTTTTTGTTTAATTTTTCCTGCCAAAATGAAATTTCATAGTTTTCCAAATTGTATCCTATCCATAACCCTTTGTATCTTCCTTACTTCCTCTCCACAACTTACTTTCCTACCTATCTTTGTGTCATCCCTCCATCCAAAACATTTATAGAAACTGTGAAAAAACTGAGTTTCAGCCCTGATCATCACTCATTACGCCTTGCCAACCAGAAAATGAACCATTTATTCCTCCTCTCTGGTTCCTGTTAGTCCTCCAATTTTCTATTCATGCCAATATGTTACCTCCTTATACATGAGCATTATTTTTCCACAGTTACCTAATTAAATATCTACTGGAGGTCTAAGTACAGTAAAACTACCAGTTACCTTGTATCCACAGTACCCGTTACTTCCTCACAGAACTCCAATAAATGGGATAAACATGATTTCTCTTTCACAAAACCATGCTGACTCAGCCTAATTACCTCAAACAAGGCACATTTCAAAGTGTCATGTTTGTATCTTTAGTAATGGATTCTAATATTTCCCCTGTGACAGATATTAAGCTAATTGGCTAACTGTTAAGAACAAAGAACTGTGGATGCTGGAAATCTGAAACATAAACCGAAAGTGCTGGAGAAACTCAGCCAGTCTGGCAGCATCTTTGGAGAGAAAAACAGAGTTTATATTTTGAGTCCGGTGACCCTTCATCCGAACTCATAGGTTCTTGCTTTGTGTCTCCATCCCTTTTTGACTTTTCCAATCTAATGGAATTGTCCCTGAAAGGGGTAAGTTTTGGAAATTTAAAACCAATGCTATTTGACTAACCACTCCTTTTAAGACCCATTTCAGGACCCAGGCACTTGTCAGTCTGCGGCTCCACCAATTTTGCTCAGTACCACTTCTCTAGTGATTGTGATTTTCTTAAGTTCTTCTCTTCTTTCCATTTTTTACTTTACAGCTATTTCTGGGATGTAACTTACACCCTCTACAGTGACTCTGCAAAATACCTATTCAATTAATCTCTTTATTTTCAATTAGCAAATCCAAAGGTTCACGTTTTACCGAATCACACTTACTTGGCTAATTCTTTTCTTTTTAAAATGTCTGTAGAACCTCATATCATCTTTTCATATTTCTAGTTAGCTTTTTCTTGTACAGTCAGTTCTGCTATAACATGAGTTTTGTCAATGCGAATTGGCTGTAACGTGACTGACGAATAGGGAAACGCTATTTCTAAAACAAGAACTTGTATTGGCTGTAACATGATTCCATCGGTGCGCAGAGGAGTACGTGTCGACATCACATGATCATTTCATGGGCTTTCTCCTGAGCAGGTGCAATGTTAGCACCAAGAGAGTCACAATTTTAGAAGAACTTTAACATCAAGAATGCAATAAACATTATCATGGAGGCCTGGGGTGATGTCAGTAAGGACGGCTTGCATGCAGTTTGAAGGAAGCTTCTCCCAGATTTTTTTCAAGATTTTAAAGGCTTTGATCTGTCCAAGGAGCTCCCAAGAATCAAAGAATATTGTGTTGATCTTGCAAAGCAAGTTGGATTTGAAGAAGTAGAGTGTGAGGATGTTGAAGAACTGCTTGAGTCCCACTGTGAAGATCTCTCTACAGCTGATCTACAACAACTTGTTGCTGAGGGGGAAGTGGAAGCTGGAGGTGAAGAAGATGAAGTCCAGGATGCAGCACCACAAAAGCTTTCCACTTCTGTTTTATCTTCTATCCTGAGGGAAATTGAGAAGCAGTTGCAGCTCTTAGAGGACAACAATTACAATGCAGAACACAGCAGGGTAGCAGTTTGTGGAATAAGATCTTATTTGGCACCCTATGAACAGCTTCTTCATGAAAGAAGAAAAAGGGCAAAGCAGCAAAAACTGGGTGTTTTTTTAAGCCAACTCCCAAGAAACAGTCAGGCAATGAACCACAGCCATCCACTTCTGGATTAACTATTTTTCGCCCTAACCCTGCAACCACATCTGTACCTGAAGGCGATGATGATGATGATGACCCTCAGCCCCTGCATTAACAGCACAGCAACCTCAAAACTTCCTCCCCCATCACGGCCTCTTGACATTTTTCAAGGTAAGGTGTTAAATTTACTTTTATTTCATTATTAGATATGAATTAAACGTTTATTAAAACTGTGCTATCCTTTGAGCGATAATGTTTGGTGGTCTATACCTAACCCCACTTTTCCCATAGGTCCTGCTCTTTCTATAGCGCAATTTTCTACAAGGCAATGTTGCACAGGAGTGCAACTGTGTGTTATAGCAGAACCAACTGCATTTTATTTTTTCCCCTCCTTATTCTTTTGTTTGTTATTTATCATATTTGATAAGGTCATTAGTCATAGAGTCTCTACAGTGTGGAAACACACCTAACCTACACATCCTGGACAATGTAGCCAATCCACATAACTTGTACATTTTTGGACAATGGGAGGAAACCAGAGCACCAGGAGGAAACCCACACAGACACAGGATGAGGGTGGAATTGAACCCAGGTCGCTGGCACTGTGAGATAGCAGTGCTAACCACTGAGCCACTGTGCCAATCTTCTGATCTGCTGCTCAACTTTGTGTAATTATATGCTTCTGCTTTATGTGCAATACTATCATTATTGTTTGGAGTTAACCAAGATGGTGGGTCCTCCTTGGAATTTTCTTGCCTGTTAGATTCTATCTATTTTGCGTAGTCTGAAACATTCCCTTAAATGCCTGCAATTCATTTAGAATCATACAGCATGGGAACAGACCCTTCACTGCAACCAGTCCACGCTGACCATAATCCCAAAACTAAACTTGTCCCACCTGCCTACGCTTGGCTCATACCCTCCAAACATCTCTTATTCATGTACTTATCCAAATTCCTCTGGCTGTTCATTCCACACATGAACTACTCTCTGTGTAAAAGTTTGCCCTTCATGTCTTTTTTAAATCTTTCTCCTCTCACCTTAAAAAATGTCCCCTAGTTTTGAAATCCCCCACCCTAGGGAAAAGACATCTGCCATTCACTTTATCTACACCCCTCATGATTTTATAAACCTCTATTAGGTCAACCCTCAACCTCCTATGCTCCAGTGAAGAAAATCCCAGTCTATCCAGCCGCTCCTTATAATGTAAACCCTCCATTCTTGGCAACATCCCGGTAGATCTCTTCTGAACCCTCTCCAGCTCAATAATATCCTTCCTGCAACAGGGTGGCCAGAACTGGACACAATACTCCAGAAGAGGCATGACCAATGTTCTGTACAACCTCAATATAACGTTCCAACGTTTTGGAATCCCATCCTTATCTGTTGATTTACTCTTAGATTCGTACTCTCTCCCTTCCTGTCGTGGTCAGTTTATCATTTCCCATATTAAATTTTATGCTTTTCCTTTGTCTCTACTGTTTGATTTAGCAGCTCTTCTCAAAGTTGTTCCCATGCCTCCACTATTTAGCTTAAGGGTAAGTAAAGTGAGTGAGAGAGAGAGTTTGAGCAAATAAGAATAGACAATAGAGAAATAGCAAATGAATTCAGCAGCTATTCTGCATTTGTTTTTATTGCAGTGAAGACATCCCAGAAATAATTGTAAATCAGAAGCGAAGGGGAGAGAATAACCTGAAACAATTATACTCACCAGAGAGAGGGTACTGAGAAAGTAACTCAAACTAAAAGCTGGTTGTTCTGTTGCTGTTGTTTATCCTGGTGGTGCACTTTATACTGCTGCTGGTCATTGGTAATGATCGGACGCCCATACATGGTCAGAACATTGAGTATAGGAGTTGGGATGTCATGTTGAGGCTGTACAGGGCGTTGGTGAGGCCTCTTTTGGCATTCTGCGAACAATTCTGTTTGCCCTTCTGTAAGAAGAATGTTGTTAAATTTGAGAGGGTGCAGAAAAGACTTATAAGGATTTTGCCAGGGTTGGATGGTTTAAGCCAAACGGAGGGGCCAAACAGGCTGGGGCTTTTTCCCCTGGTGTGTCAGAGGCTGAGGGGTGACCTTATAGAGGTTTATAAAATCATGAGGGGCATGGATAGGGTGAATAAGCAATGTTTTTTCCTTAGGGTAGAGGAGTCCAAAACTAGAGGGCATAGGTTTAAGATGAGAAGGGAAAAATTTAAAAGGGACTTAAGGCACCAGACGAAGTGGTGGAGGTGGGTACAATTACAACACTTAAAAGGCATCTGGATGGGTATATGAACAGGAAGGGTTTAGAGGGATATGGGCCAAATGCTGGCAAATGGAACTAGATCAGTTTAGGGTTTCTGGTCGGCATGGATGAGTTGGACTGAAGCGTTTGTTTTCGTGCTGCGTAACTCGATGACTCTATCACTGTAATTCAGGAGTCCTCTGAATCGTAGAAAATAACCTTGCAATAAAAAGATTGCAAACAGACCATTTCCCATTAATAGATAAGAGTCACTCATGTCCAAATTGAATTTGATCTACCCTCAACTATTGCAATGTTGACCTTCCCCTTTCACTGGTGAGTTTCAAGATGCTCACGAAATCCATGATGTATCTTTGAATTTGAAAGTCAGACAATATTGTTCTGAGTGAGCGATTCACATTGGTTAATTCCTGAAGGGACTCAGAAGCCCGATGTTATCTGGTGGAACCTGGCTATCAGTGGTCTGGAGCCGGCCTCACAATGTACTTCCAGGTTCAAATTCCCCTCAGCATGTGTGAGCTGATCTTGGAGATAGACTAGATCATACATTGGAAAAGATGAATTTGAAATATTATTCTTGGGCCTTGAATGCCTCTTATTGAAATATAATTACTTTTGATCATTAATTACAGTAAAAGAATAGCTATGCTCTGATAATTCCTTTCCAAAAGATCCATTTAAAAAGTCTCAGAATGACAGAAGAATGTACTGTTCATTGAAGGCCAAGCTGAAGATCTGCAGTAGTGGGAGAGAGCACGACCGAGATATCAGATACTAAAGCAGTAACCAGACGCGGAAATCAGACTGGGGTGTGCTGGGTAGTGGGGCGTATGCTGGTTGTCGAGTAACATCTACGAAGGTCTTCAATTTGATGTCAATATGCCACAGTCTATCATGCACTGAAAGCTCAACATGATCGCAAACAACAAGTGCATGCAAGCTCTGGGAAACCAGGCCAACAACTGCAGAGATTGCTATCTGGAGATCTCACTGCCCAGTTCTAGTGAGCTCTCCAAAAAATTGTTATTGAACATAAAGTATTCACAGACACAAGCAGATTGTCAATTACCATTGAACAAGAACTGTTTAAGTTTTGCTCAGTTTACCTTTAGATGCCTTGTACAATTTCTCTGTATGCCACAATAATGACACTCTGTGAGATATAATAACGGCAAATGTATCTATTTCCAGGGACTTGCATATTTGATGCAATATTCAATGAGAATATTTAATGAGATTTACACTGCCAGTAAACAGCCCATTGACTACACGAGAAATGCTAAAATATCCTTAATACAGATTTATTGTGATTTTGTCTTTTTGCTCCTATTCATTACAATAGATTTGATAAAATCAGGCATATTAGCTAAATAAAGAAATTAATAAAGATTATTTCCACCTCTCCCACCTGAATCAAGTGAGAGGAATAGAGTCCTTTAGAGTACCTATCTTGACGTGAGGGGTTAATATTTGACTAAACATAAGAGAAAGAAAAATGTGTAATACTTTATAATGAAACCTTACTGTTGACAAATTATAGAGAGTAAGATCGTGGCACTTTGCCATAATCCAAGGACTGTGGTAAACAACAAAATACGTCTCATTTAGGGTGGAGCACATACCAACAAGTATGTACTTGTTGTGGTTTGAAAGAAAGGCTTTGACTTATAATGTGTCTTCAAATCTCAGAAATGTCTCAACAGTTTCTATTGAATGAACTGCTTATGAGTGGGGTGTGGCAGCCATTTTGCAGACATACTACATGATCAGTTACTTGATAAAGAGCCTGTAAAATAGTCATGTTGTGTTGGAAAAGGTACAAAATATAACACTTTGTCTGTTTGTAAATGCATATTTGTTTAGGTCTGATTCTAAAAGATGCTGTTTTTATTTGCTACTAAATGCCTGCTCCCTCATTCCAATTACATCATCACAGACCACACAAAGGCAAGGATCCAAACTTTTCCAGCCAAACAGAACATTTAAACACAGGGAATCTGCTCAGTGCTCAATGGCTTCTCACAATCCCACCTAAACAAGCGTGCAAATAACTAAAACTGCTTCTGAGCTTATAGAAACAAAATCAAATTTAGTTAGTTTGAACAAATAGTTGTATAAAACTTTAGTCAGGCCACATTTGGAGTCTTGGGTGCAGTTCTGGTCACCGCACTATGGGAAGGATGGGGAGGCTTTGAAGAGGGCGCAACGAGGTTTACCACAATGTTGTCTCGATTGGAGTGTATTAACTATAAGGAGAGGCTGGACAAACTTGGACTGTTGCCCCTAGAGTTTTGGAGGCTGAGGGATGATTTGATAGAAGTATATAAAATTATGAGGAGCATGGATAGGGTAGATATTCAGGGTCCTTTCCCAGAGGAGGAATGTCAAATATTAGGGGGCATAGGTTTAAGGGGAGGGGTAAAGTTTAAAGGAGATATGTGAGGAAAGACTGTCGTACAAAGGGTGGTAAGGTGCCTGGAACACGCTGAAAGGGAGAAGGTAGAAGCGAGTATGATAGCATTGTTTAAAAGTCATTTACACAGACAGATGAACAGGCAGGGAATAGAGGGATACAGACCATGTGCAGGCAGATCAAGTTAGTTTATAATGGCACAATGGTTAGCACTGACATGGTGGGCCGAATGTCTTATTCCTGCCCTATGTTGTCCAGTGTTATATGTTCTAAATAGATTTGATATTTTAGTAGATTCACATAAACGATATCTGAAAATATTCTTTTCTAAATGTGCATCATTTCTCTTTAGATAGTGCAATATAATCTGAAATGTTTGATCCTCACCTGTAATTAGGTAGAAGATCAAAAGGAGATTCAGTGCAAGCATCAAGTCTCCTTGCTATTCATATGGCAACTAATTATATCAAAGTACCAATCATTTGTAGAAAGTTAATTTAAGCAGCTGAATATCAGGGCCTCATGAACAAGTGGTGTTCTCATGCAAAGGTTTGGCATGTTTTGTGACAGTGGTACCAAGTATTATTTAATCTGTGTCAAACTTAAATATATCAAGTTGGGAAAAGTTACCTTTTCAATAGGTAATAAAAGATACTGACAAAAAAGATAAGCTATAAATAAAACAACAATAAATGATATTAAGCCCACTACCCCAATACAATTTCTTCAACCAGTCACAATGGGACATTGGTCAAAGCCACAGACTTAGAATGTATATACACGGAGGCTGGATTTTCTGGTAGAGATGGGAAAACAGTTCTGCGACCATTTCCTGACCCTTGAATCCCAAGCCCGCTGCAAGGCCCTTTCACAGCGTGATGTTATCCAGGGGGAAGTTGGGTCTTCCATTGCAGCTGGTGAGTTCCAGGCGGGCCTGGAAGAGGTGACTGGGCACTGCCTTTCCTGTGGCCAAAAAAGGGTGGTTGAGGACACCTTGACCATGGTGGGCCTACTCACAAGCCAGAGTGATGGGGTCTCTGGCCTATGACCTTACTGACTGCTTTGTGTCAACGAGCCCATTAACTGCATTCCCTTAGCGTCAACAACAGAATGGCTGTGCCCTCTGGTCTAAGACAATGTTGCCACTCTCATCTCTCCCTTGTGCTGCTTGCTGCTCTGATTCTTTTGCTGCTGATCACTGAAAGTCACTGACTTAAACAATATCACATTGCAGCTTACACAGCTCTGCATGTTGTCAAACAGCACAGGTCATCGAATGCACTCTTCACTTCAACTCAGACTCTCTCATGTCCACAACACCTTGTTCAATGCATTCCTCTTTGGTACATACTGATCATGGAGCACTCCCATGCTGATACCCACTGACACATGGCTAAGCCAACCACAAATGCTCCTCACATAACCCTGGCCCTCAATGCATTGGCGATATGGAGCATGACTTGTCACCTTGTCAATTGGCACACAATACTTTGGTTGCCAGGGTGGTGCTAGGCAAAATGGAGCTACATGAGTCAAGATGGGTGGTTCTCAAAGTAATGCTAGTGAGGGAGAGTTAGTCTTCTATCTAGGATGCAGCATGCAGCCAGTAGGCCTGGGGGGTGGGTTGCAGTGTCCATGGTTAGTGAGTAGAAACTAAGATCCTGTTACAACAGGTGGCTGCCCTTAACAATGTCCTGAGATGCCCTCGACAACCCCAAATCAATAGTGGAGTGCTGCAGGGGAACAGCATGTATCCAGGTGCATAAGCACTTGGAAACTCCAAAAACCATGTCTCAATATTCACCTCCTGTGAACTGGGTAAGACTGACAGTGGCTACAAAGCTGTGAGAGGGCAAGATAGGGAATGCCATGGTGTGGATCCAAATACACATGTGGCAATGAAGGTCAATGGTGGAAGGGGAAGGACTGAACTTCGAGGAAGCATCTCAGGTGCTGAGAGTGTCAGCTAATTGCAGGTCATGACAGCGTTTAACTGTGAAGGCAGCGGATTGAGGAACAGGAGAAGATGGAAAGGAGCTGATGACAAATCATGATCCTGACTTCATCTCATGACTGTCTTGTGTTTCTTTCATGGGTTATGTAACTGCAGTCTCAAACCGCCTGGACAAGGTATCTGCCTCCCCCAAATCGCCTTAGCAAGTTTTCTTTAGCCACAGTCCCAAATTGCCTGGTTACCACAGCAGCTGAGTGATAAACCCCCTCTATGGGTATTCGCATGCATAGAGAGTGGGCAGCACTGAAGGAACAGCAGAGCAGCAGTGTATCGGAAGAGGGGACAGAGGTTTCTATGCATGTTCCCCCAGTCAGGCTTGGCCAGTCAAAGGGCTGCTCCACTCTGTTTGCAATGGATGAGTTGGACAAGTGGTGACTGGTCAGTAACCGTCTGTGGGAGTTTCCTGGAGCATCATGATCTCCAGGCACTCTGGCAGGAGGACTCCATGATGCTCATGACCACAGCTACACTCGGGTAATTGAACACAAATTGATCAGTTGTCACAAAAGAGAGGCCTGTTTTATAGTGAGTGTGATGTGCAGAGCCGGAGATGGTGAGAGCACCCACTCAGAGGCTCCGGGCCGTCCCAGTGTTAGCACTGTTACCTCTGACACTGGGTGGCAAGTTGGTAGTGGGAGGCTGGCAAGACACCCCATGCAGCTGTCAGGACAGGACAGCAGAGCTTGGGCTGGGCAGGAGGGAGAGGGGTCCCTGGATGATGGAGGTAGCCCTTACAGTCTAAGAACTGGGAGGTAAGGAGTCAGCCTTCAGCTCCACCAAGGTTACAAGGACGATAATGTACATACCATATCTCAGCAGAGAGGATACTGCTAACAAAGGTAAAAGACTAATCAGCTTCTGGATGTTTAGATAAGTGTAACCTACAGCTTCATGTACAAAACATGTATACATTGAAATTTGAAGCAATGTATAAATATGTGAAAATGATTCAGTTGAGACACAGTCCAGGTCTATCTCTGGCTAAGTTCCTCACACTGGTTCTCAAACTCCTCATGTGATGTCCTGCTGTTGGACTCTGCCACCCCTCCTCTGTTACAGCATCACCATCGTGCCAATGGACTGCAGCAGGTTTTGCCTACGAGTGTGATTGCACACCGCCTCAGCACTGAGGCCAATGCATCTTCTTCCCATCAGCTTTCCTCTTCCTCCTCTGCAATTCCTTCTCGTCCAATTCTTCCTCTTCCAATTTCTCTGCTGTCAATTCCTCCTCCTCCTCTCCCTCTGGTAATTACTCTTCCTCATTGTCCTGCAGTTCCTTATCTGAGGAGAGGATACTGTCACTGCTCTTCACTGCACCATGTTGTGGATTGTGCCGCATGCCTGGGTCAATGGGGAAACCCCGGGCGGGGTGCTGTGGAGAGTCTGTGCAGAGCAGTCAAGGCATCTCAGACATATTTTACTCAGGCCCACGGCCTACTCAGTATAGATGCCTTGTCTGAAGGAACTTTCATATGTGGAGCTCCACCTGAGTCTGCAGTCTGGGAGTGAGCAGCCACCCATTCAGAGGAGATCCCTGATCATTGGTAATCCATTCTTGCAGCAATGTGATTACTGGGACTGGCAGTGTGAAAAAAACAGTGTTGACTGCATGGGCATACCAGAGCACTAGTCCCTGTGACCTACCCCTCAGGTAGCTGCAGAGTCTGGAAACAAACGCAAGCATCAGACTGAAGCCGATGGTGCGCTCAATGCCAATGGCGGTAAATGATTCAGATCTTTGCATTTAACAGGAAACACATTCTGAGTAAAGATACCACAACTGAACCCCAAGGGCAAGGGCTCAGTCTCCAGAATTATGTAATCATGTTGAACAATACTCGCTGTGTTTACACATCGTATCACAGTTGAGTGAAACCACTTGGGATTGTTGAGTCAATTCCATAGAGAAAAATATCAAGGCTAATTAAAACTGCAGCTTACTGATCAATGCAAGCTGCAGATATCCTGAATGATAAGGTAAGTTTACGAAGGAGACAATTTGAGCTGCAGGATAACACAATTCAATTACTCTGAGGGAATGACAGGTGTCTACATGCCTAAATACAAACAGCTGAACTCTTGTAACATTCCCAGTTGGATGCCACCTTCTGTTAACCAAGTGGAGTTGGCCAGGTCTCATGGTCACAATGTCAGTATATTGTCTGCATTAAAAATTAAAGTGCAGAGAGAGTAGGAACTGCCAGTGCTGGAGTCTGAGATAACCAGGTGTGGAGCTGGATGAATACAGCAGGCCAGGCAGCATCAGAGGAGCAGGAAAGCTGACGTTTCGGGTCTGGACCCTTCTTCAGAAAAAGGTTC
>NC_063332.1:129133426-129287855 GCF_021869965.1 Rhincodon typus | reverse complement strand
TGGCCTGCTGTATTCATCCAGCTCCACACCTTGTAATTAAAGATTAAAGTGTCAGTCTTGAGAAAGTTGCAGATAGTTAATCAAATTGACCTTGGATTCTTTTGGGGCCATCAACTGGCTTGGACTTGAATCATAAACATAATCAATGCTCAAAATTGAAAAAGGACCATTCAATATTGGTACTAGAAAGCAAACAATATTCATGGCCTAGATTTTCGATCGCCGGACAGTTATTATTCCACTGTCGAGGTAACACCTGGGAATCGTACAGAATTCCTCTCCACTCTGAAAGGATTTCCTGGGAAGTTGAAGTTTCCACTGTGAACCTTTGGAAGGTCTCCATTTAAATCAGGGAATTCAGAGGGTTCCAAAAAATTTATTGAGGAAAAGATAGACTCTAGTATACCTGGTCTAACTCCTGCATAACTCTTTAACTGACCCCATACTTACCTGACAACAATACCTCTCTCAGATCACTTATACCCCTCTCCACATGCCCCAGAACCCATCTGGGCATCACTGAGCAGGTTATGGCTGTGCAAATGCTGCTTATAGCACCTTCCATCACGTTACTGATGATCAAGGGTAAACTGACGGAGCGATAATTGATATGGTTCAAATTGTTGTGCCTTTTATGGACAGGACAGACCTGGGCAGGTTTTCACATTGTATGTATATAGTAGCTGTGGTGAAACAGTGTGGCTAGGAGTGCAGCTAGTTCTGGTTCACAGATCTTCAGTAGTACCATTGGAATGGTGTATTGGAATGGGCCCTTGGCTTTTGCAGTATCTAATGGCTTCAGCCATTTTTTATATCATGTGAACTGAATTGGCTAAAGATTGATATCTGTGATATTGGGGACCTCAAGACGACATGGAGCTGGATCATCATCTTGGCTCTTCAAATTGAATTTAATTGCAAAAGCTTCAGCCTTTTCTTTTGCAATGAATTGCTGGGATTGCCCATCGTTGAGGGTAGGGAACATCTACAGAGCATCTTCTGGTTAGTTGTTTAATTGTCACCATTATTCATGAGTTGATGTGGCAGAGCAGTTGGTTTGTTTAACTGTTTAGTTCTATCGATTGCGTGAAACAATATCTCACAGACAACAATTGCTTAAATTACTGTTTTTTTAAATCTCAAATTGACTGAGGAAGCCACTGGTCAGACTCCCAGCACCTTGACGAAGTCTTCTGCACTCACTTGATCAGGAAACTTGGATTCCATTTAAATGTTTTATGTAGCCCACAGTGAATCACTTTCTGTACAGGAATAAAGAGTAACTCAAGATGATGCTATATGCTGAACTTTGGAATTGGAGAGCTTGGAGGTAAAGAGCTGGGACCTCAGTGAGCTCATGTGTGTACTTTGGGGAGGATAAGGCAGCTATGGCTCACAAGGGAAGTCAAGGACAGCACAAAAGCACAAACAAAAGCATATAATGTGGCGAAGATTGGTGGGAAGCCAGAAGATTGGGAAACCTTTAAAAAAATCAGTGAAGCGTGACAAAAAAAACAATAAGGGGGGAGCTGATGAAATATGAGGGTAAGATAGCTTGAACAAAATAAGATTGCAAGAGTTTTTTAGATATATAAAAGGTAGGGGGAGGCAACAGTGGACATTGGGCTGCTGGGGAATGAGACTGGAGAAGTAGCGATAGAGAACTGTGCAGGAACTGAATAGGTACTTTGCATCAGTTTTCACGGTAGAAGACACCAGCAGCATACCAGAACTTCAATAGAGTCAGGGGACAGAGGTGAGTGTAGTAGCCATCACTAAGGAGAAGGTGCTAGGGAAGCTGGAAGGTCTGAAAGGTGGATAAATAACCTGGAGCAGATTGAATGCATCCCAGGATTCTGAAGGAGATAGCTGAGGAGATTGCAGGGGCATTGATGGGAATCTTTCAGGAGTCGCTGGAGTTGGGGAGGGTCGCAGAGAACTGGAAAATAGCTCATGGAATACCCCTTTTTAAGAAGGGAGGGAGGCAGAAGACAGGAAACTATAGGCCAATTAGCCTGACCTTGGTCGTTGGTAAGATTTTAGAGTCTATTATTAAAGATGAGATTGTAGGGTACTTGAAAGTGTGGGTTTGAGGAGGTAACATGCAAGTTAGACTAAGGACAACCATTGGATATGATCTATCTGGATTGCCAGAAGGCCTTTGACAAGGTGCTGCACAGGAGACTGCTGAATAAAATAAGAGTCCCATGATGCTAGAGGAAAGTTACTGGCATGAATAGAGGATTGGCTGACTGGCAGATGGCAGAGAGTAGGGATAAAGGAGAATGGTAGCTGGTGACTAGTGGAGTTCCACAGGGGTCAGTATTGAGACCACAACTCTTCAGGTTATACAATAAAGATCTTGAAGAAGGAACTGAGAGCATTGCTGCTAAGTTTGCAGATGACACAAAGATGGGTGGAGGGACGGGTATAGTTGAGGAAGTGGGGATGCTGCAGAAAGACTTGGGCATGCTAGGAGATTGGGCAAAGGGGTGGCAGATGGTATACAATATGGGGAAATGTGAGGTAATGTAATTTGGTGGGAAGACTAGAGGCGTAGACTACTTCCAGACATCTGAAGCATAAGTGTACTTGAGAGTCCGAGTACAGGATTCGCTTCAGGTTAACATTCAGGTTCATTTGGTGGTTAGGAAGGCAAATACAATGATAGTATTCATTTCAAGAGGACTAGAATACAAGATCAGAGATGTACTGTTAAAGCTGTATAAGATTCTGGTCAGACTACATTTGGTATATTGTGAACAGTTTTGGGTCCCGTGTCTAAGGAACACACCATGCTGATGTTGGAAGAGAAGTGTCCAGAGGATGTGTACAAGAATGATCCCGGGGATGAACAGCTTGTGATATGAGGAATGGTTCAGGACCTGGGTCTGTACTCGATGGAGTTTAGAAGGGTGAGGTGGGGATCTCATTGAAACTTACAGAATACCGAGAGGTCTGGATAGATGGACATGGAGAAGATGTTTCCACTAGTAGGAAGAGACTAGGACCTGAGGGCACAGCCTCAGAGTGAAGGGACAACCTTTTTGATCTGAGATGAGGAGGAACGTCTTTAGCCAGATGGTGGTGAATCTGTGGAACTTATTGCCACTATGGACTATGGAGGCCAAGTCACTGAGTGTCTTTAAGACAGAGATAGATAGGTTCTCAAATAGTAATGGGATCAAGGGTTACAGGGAGAAGGCAGGAGAATGGTGTTGAGAAACATATCAACCATGATTGAAGTGAGGAGCAGATTCAATGGACCAAATGGTCTAATTTTACTCCTATGTCTCATGGTACAGAATAGCCAGAGTCTGGAGGATGAAAGTCAGGGAATAAAGTAAAAGAAGACCTAAATTGGCAAGAGCACGAGGAAAGGTGCTGATTGATGAGTAGCTGGTGAAGGTTTTTTTTTATTATTAGTTTATTTCTGTTAACCTTGGCGATGAATGCCTTAAATAGACTCGTTGCCGGGCACTGTAGCCCAGTAACTACAGATCTTACTCCATGTGGGTATTTCCCAAAGATTCTCATGTCCTGGACAACCTCACATTCAGGAAGTTTCATCAGCTGGAGGAGGTCGAGTTGCAACTGGTATTGTGTCAGGGCATCTGTCAGACTGACAGCGACATAGATAGCACATTCCAAACAGGGGGCATCCTGCAGTTTAATGGTTTGTAGCCAGAGAAGCTACAGTAACTTTCAGATAAGGGGAACCAGGCAGGTAGTTACAGGAATTATCTGAGTGCATCTCACAGTGTAACCCATATAACTGGTGAAGGTGATGGTTCTTCTGGAGATGTCAGCCAGAGCCAAGTGCATAGCACCATTAGTGGCTCAGCTAAACAGGGGAGTGGGTGTATGAAACAACGATCAGAACCACATTATTGTTAGTGGATTCAATGTTTAGGGGAACAGAGGTGTTTTTGGAGCCACAGGCAGGCTACCACCACGATGATATGCTGCCTTCCTACTGCTAGAATTCAAGTTATAATTGTGCAGTTGCAAGCCATTCAAAAGGAAGGGAGTGAACAGCCAATGATTGTGATATCAGAGAAATGAGAGGATACAGCAGATGGCTGGATAAATAAAACAGGGGTAAGGTCTTTAGATTTGGGTTTTGGTGCTAGCACGGACCAGACGGGTTGCACCTCACCAGAGCTGGGACCAATGTTCTCCTGAGGTGGCTTTAAGCCAACTTGGCAGGGGAAAGCAAGATGTACAAAGCCTTGGAGGAGACAGGTGGCACTGAGCACAAAATTGTACAGTTCTGGATGGGCTAACACTAAAAAATACAAGATTTAAATTAGGTTTACAGTTCATGTGTGTAAAATGTCCAAAGTGTGATCAATAAAGTCAGTGAGCAAATGAAAATAGTCATATATTAAAGGGGACTATTACCCTGCTGAAGAGAGACGCTGCTTTGGACAGGCAAGGAAGAATCTGTCTGTTTAAACACCACTGCAATACCATTTGTTACACTACTGATTTTACTGTATAGGCTACCGACTTGTGGGAAGGATATAAAGCACATCAGCAGGATAATTACACAAACAGTTGCAAGAACAGTGGTGACAATAGGGAAATTCAATCATCCACATCTAGAATCAGGCAGTCATAGTGTAATGGCCAGGAAGGGGGAAAAGAATTTCTGAAATGTGTTCCAGAGAACATTCTTGGTCATTGTGTTCTGGACCAAGGAGAGTGGTATTGTTGGATCAGACTCTGGGATTGAGGAAGTCAATAGGAGGGGCTAAGTTTGAATAGAATGGCAACTGACATAAAAGGGAATCCAAAAGCCTTGTATCAACAAGTGGTGAAAGGAAGAGCAGAGCTGCCTGGAGATCAAAAACAGGATTTATTTAGAGCTAGGGTGTGGTGAGGCTCTACATGAGTACTTTACATTTGTCAAGGTAATGTTGCCAAAATCACAATAAAAGGCAGGATAATTGAGATATTGGTTGGACAAATATCAGGTCTAGATGGGATGCATCTGAGGGTCCTGTGGGTGGAAGATGTGGAGGTACTGACCATAATATTTTAATTCTTTTGAGATATTAGGCTGGTAGCAGGAGACTGGAGAATTGCAAACGTTAACACCTTGTCCAAAAAAAGCTAGGTATAAGTAAATATATAAATATAAAAATCCTAAGCAACTACAGGCCAATCACGTTACGTATAAACATTGGAATTAGAAGCAAGAGTAAGCTAAATTGGTCCTTCAAGCCTGCTTGGCCATTCAATAGGATCACAGTTCATCTGATTTTAACCTTAAGTCAACATTCCTGCCTAACCTCAATAACATTTCATCCCTTTGCATATCAAGAATCTATCTATTTTTCTCATTTCAAGTACTAGTCCTATAAAACTTCCCTGAACTGCCTCCAACTCATATCTATCCTTCGTCAATTAGGGACACTGGGGTACACAGTGCTCCAGATATGGTCTCACCAATGTCCTGTATAATTGACATATATAGAATCATAGAATCCCTATAATGTGGAAACAGGCCATTCAGCCCAAAAAGTCCACACTACCCCTCTGAAGAGCGTCCCACTGAGACCCATCCCCTTACCCCTGCATTTTCCCATGTCTAACCCACCTAACCTACACATCCCTGGGCACTATGGGCAATTTAGCATGGCCAATCCACCTACCCTGCACATCTTTGGACTCTGGGAGGAAACCCACACAGACACTGCGAACTCCACACAGTCAGTAGCCCGAGGGTGGAATTGAACCTGGATCCCTGGTGCTGTGAGGCAGCAGTGCTAACCACTGAGCGACTGTGCCATCCAGCAATTCTGAAAGTGACAAACACCACTTTATTAATCTAAGTAGCAGAGAACAGCTTTGATCCCCCAACCTCTGAGTTATGGGCTTGCTCCCGCTGACCCACTCTGCTGTCTAGTCAAGATGCCATTACCATAAAGTTGCACCCTCATTAGAGAGAGGGAGAGACACATACACACATGCACCTGCAGTGGTTTCACTTGATGTTACCATGCCTCAGATAAGGGGAGAGATCTTCATGATAACCTCAACTAGTGTGGGAGTTGAACCTATGCTGTTGGTATCACACTGCCATGCAAACTAGCTGTTCAGCCCAACTGAGCTAACTGACCTCCCTCATATAATGCCCTTATGTTTAGATTAAGTTCTGTTTGCAATAAACAATAATATTCCATTTGATTTCCTAACTATTTGCAGCATATTTTGAGATTTATGCAGTAGGACATCCAGATCTCTCTGTATCTTAGAGCTCTGCAATCTCTCACCTCCGAGACAATCCTTTTTTTATTCTTTCTGCCAAAATGGGCAATTTCACATTTTCCCACACAATATTCCATTTGCCATATCTTTACCCATTCCCTTAACTTATACATGTCCTTTTTTCAGCCTCCCTCTTAACAATTTACTTTTCTACCTACATTCATGTCATCAGAAAATTTAGCTACCATATCTTCTGCCCTTTTACTCACATTATTAATACAAATTGCAGGGTTGAATCTCTTTGGCACACACACTGTAATGCCTTGCCAAGCAGAAAATGACCCATGGACACCCATTCTCTTGTTAGCTAGTCAATTTCCTATCCATGCTAGCCAATATATCAAATCCTACCACAATCCCTTATTTTTCACAATAATCTTTGAACCAGCACCGAATCAAATGGTCTCAAAATCTGAGTACAGTATATCCACTGATTCCACTTTTTTGACAGTATGTTACTTCTTTAAATCATTGTACTGAATTTCTTAAAATATGATTCCCTTTTCACAAAACCTTGCTGAATCTGATGGATTGCTTTAAATCTATTCAAGTTCCCTGATACGATATCTTTAATAATGTTAGTATTTTCCCTATGGCAGATGTTAACTAATCTATCATTTCCTGCTTTGTCTTGCTCCCTTTCTGAACAAAGGAGTTACATTAACTACTTTCTAATCTAATCTTTCTCAAATCTAATGAATTTTGAAAACTAAAAACCAACATATCAACTATCTCACTATGCACTTATTGTAAGATTCTAGGATGAAAGCTATTTCGACCAGGGCACCCGTCGAAATGCAGTTCCGTCAAGCTGCGATGTACTACTTTCCCTGGTGATTGCAATTTTCTTGCAATCCTCCTTCATTTTCAGTTTCTGATTGACTTCTATATCTACGATATTACTTGTATCCTCTATCATGAAGACCAATGCAAATTCTCTGTTCAATTCGTCAGCTCTCTCCCCTATTTTTCATTATTATTTGTCCAGACTCATTTTCTATAGGACTGATGCTCGTTTTGTTAACTTCCCATTTTAAAATGGCTGCAGAAACTCTTACTGTCTTTGTTTCTAAGCTAGCTTTCTCTCATACTCTGTGTCACTCATTAATCTTTGAGGTAGTCTTTGTTGATTTACATATTCTGCTCAATTTTCTGACCCAGGGACCAAAATTTATGAGAATAGTTCCAGGGCTGAAAGACTTCAGTTAAATGGATAGATTGGACAAATGTTCTTCTGAAAGGTTAAGAAATTTGACAGAATTGCGCAATATTGAGTAGCCTGTAGAGTAGATAAGGAGACACTGTCCCCATTAACCAGGCGACAGATTTAAGGTGATCAGCAAAAGTGTCAAAGGCAATATAAAGAAAAACACATTTTTTTAAAAGCAGTGTCTATGTGACTTGGATTACCTGCGTGAAAGAATGATAAAAGCAGACTCAATTAAATCTTTCAAAAAGGAATCAGCTGAATTCATGAAGGGGGAAGACATTGTAGGCCCACAGACAAAAAGTAGAGTTAGATGGATTTATGTTACAGAAAGCTGGCATGGGTTTGATGGATCACGTAGGCTGCTTCTGTACAGTACCTAAGATTCTGGAGTGATTCTGATTTGTGTATTTGTGACTAAGTCAAGTTACACAATCAATTTAATAACTTACCAGCTGAAAAGCAACTGATTGAAGACTTTAACAGTGTGAGTGAATTCCTTGAGATGCTTTAGCTTTCCTATGTTACATTTCCTTTGGAGTCACTTAGTTGGATCAGCTCAACAACATACCAGACCCCTTAACCACATTGACAATGTTGTGAAATATTGGCTGGTAATTGATTGCTAATTGTTTTGTGAAATTATGTGAAATGGATAAGCTATTTGTGTTTTCATCTGGATATCATGTTCTTCATTAAATGCAGTTAAGCCCCTAGGAATTATCCAATAAGTACATGGTGGTTGCTTATTTCTCATCGAACTAGGGCTGTCAACCCTCATTAAATTGAAATCTTGGTCAGTGTAGCATCAACAACCGCCAAGACTCTTCAGTTAGGAACACTATGACATCAAGTTGATTTGAAGTGAACTGATCCTAAAGGCAAGATTCACAAAATGTTAGGAATTCAGATGTTGGTGCAAGATAGGGTGTGGCAAATGAATGCAAGGTTGAACTCAAAAGGTTTGCATAGAAAATCTCTGATGTAGTTATCAGATTGATGCTCAGAGAATGTACCGTAGGTTCACAACATCAGCTATGGGGAGAGGTCACAGACCAGCAGATCATACGCAGGAAGCTTAGCATTAAAAGTTTTAGTTCTGACAGAAACAAAAACAAAGTTGCTGGAAAAGCTCAGCAGGTCTGGCAGCATCTGTGAAGAACAAAACAGAGTTAATGTTTTGGGTCCGGTGACCCTTCCTCAGAACAGCAGGTGTGTTCGTTGTGGATAGAGGAGGTTAAACTCAATATATTATTAATCTGTGCATCTCAATTATTCATTGGCAAATTCAGTAAATCACTTTTGAATTTTATCAACCGAGGGATCACTGGCAGCAGCTGTGAAAATCCTCCTACATACAATCACAGAAAGCTCTTGCAAATGCAATTGCTGGACAAAGTAGAATTGATTTATTTTATTTCTTACATTATAAAATTTGGAAGGAGCATCTTCTCAAATCATTAAAAAAAAGTTAATGCCAAAAAAGGCTTTACTGCTATAGCAAACAATTTCTTTTCACTTGCACACCTCCAAATAAGATGTGTAAAAATGATTCAAAAATCAAAACTGAGCATTTTCCCATAAAAACACATAATTGCAAACAGATATATTGTCTTCTACTTGATTGCATTGAAAAGTCAAAAGCTTAATCATAAAATGGGTGTTTGTGAGAACTCAGGATTTTAATTTATTGTTATAGTAGAATTTTCATTGTGGGAATATAAGAAAAGTGACAGCAGTCAGTATTGAATGATAGGGAATATGCAGTCAATATTAATCATACAGCACAACATGAAAGTTAAACACAATTTCAAATGAAAAAAAGCACATTTTATTGCACTTAAGTTATAAGAAAATAAAAATTCTAAGTGAATCAAACCATAGACACAATCCCTTTAACGTTTCTCCATCACGTCAGGCAGTTACATACTGTAAAGTAAAAAAAAAATCTGAAATCTGATTTTATTGTTTTGTTTTAAAAACCAGACTATAAATTAACAGGAAAGTAAAAAGAAAAACAAAGTATCTAACTCAAGATTATTTAGTATACAGTGTTAAACCACTTTCACAGTTCATGTTGCATTGTGGATTTTGAATAATAATTAGGCAAACAATTTAACTGTTTTTGCCTGTGCCGCATTCAGTACAAAACATTTGGTATTGTTTCGTCAGTGGCTCATAGCAATAACTGTAACAATTGGATATTTCAATACTGTTTACACTAAGACTGACCAGCAATGACACTTCTTATTTGTATGCACATCTCACGTAAATTATTTGTTCTTTTGCATTATGTCAGTAATCTTAATTGTGTTTTTGACTGTTGCACCATAGTCCTCACAATGAAATTCTCCACAATACAGGCTGAAAGAGCTCCCATCTGAAGGAATGTGTTCAACATTGTTTGCAAAAAAAAAAAAAAATCCAATGTAGCACATAACACTTCTCAATTTCCTTCTTGCAAGCAAATCACACTTTGACAGTTTGCATCTCCTTCCTTCTTTCAGCCTCTCAGAGGCACAGTTGGCTCAAGTTTCAGTGGCAAATGCCTTTTTAAAACTCAAAAATCATCCATACTAGATCAAGTTTAGAACTAGTATGTGGATGTGAAATGTCACAAAAGACGACTTAGCAGCAAGTTATTTGGCCACTGGTATTACAGTACAGGGATGGGACAACTTTAACAAGTCCAAAGACTCATTCAAATAGCAACCTTAAGAACTCTTCCAACTTTGAGTTCTTTTAAGTACTTAGATCACTCAGGATAATTTGCCTCTAAAGAACTATATAAACCCTCATTAAAAGAATCTGGAAGCAGTGGTGAATAAATAGAGAAATATATGTTAATACTGTGACCGTTTGTTGGCAACATTAGGCTTATATATATATATTTTTTTTATATATATATATATAAAAATTGTACAAAATTCACAGTAAGGTCCCAAATGTTGAAACCTGGAAAGACAAAACTGAGACATTTAGACAACCCAAGTCTTTAAGAAAACCAGCTCTTGGCCTGATAAGCAGCTTGTTTAAAACATAACATTTCAAATAAATCTTTTTATGCCTTGCTGCTGAGAATCATTAAAAAAATAATCATTGCACTCGGCTTTGTATCAAGTCTTTCTACACAAAAACTGCCCAGAGTCAAAGGGAAGCCAGATATAACAAGACAATATGTGCATCTGACCAAGTCAAATTTTGTCAATTATAACATGTCCTCCCTTACTCCCTTTCCCGGTGATCCATAGGTCTTTGTGTCTTCATCATGCATCCTGTTGCCCTGAACCAACATCCTG
Source organism: Rhincodon typus (assembly GCF_021869965.1). Taxonomy (NCBI): domain Eukaryota; kingdom Metazoa; phylum Chordata; class Chondrichthyes; order Orectolobiformes; family Rhincodontidae; genus Rhincodon; species Rhincodon typus. The sequence continues at coordinate 129,277,073 of NC_063332.1, read as the reverse complement.
TACCCACCAATGGCAGGGTGATGTACACTGAATTAACAGGCAAATTCTTAATCCATTTCTTCACTTCATGTCCACGTCAAAGTCCAATACAAGCAACTTTGTTTCTTCAGTCCCATTTCTGCTTCCTACTGCACACACAAGCTTTGTATTTGATGCTCTGATTCGCCAGACAACACCTCCACTGCCTCCACTTTCCAGTGTAACCAAATTTCGAATGAACTCTCCTGTTTTCAGGTCCCAAAGTTTTACAGTCCCATCATCTGAGCTAGTTATCACAAAGTTCTTGTTGAATTGGAGGCATGTCACAGCACTCTGATGTTTGTTAGGCCCTGGTGAAGAAAATAAAAGGAGGTGAATCAACAGGCCATGACTTGAAACTCTACATATCCTTATACAAAACAGCTAGGTAAGAACATAAATTTAATACATTACTGACAGGAAAAAGAATTCATACATCATGACAAACTTCACACTTGTACTTTCATCTTCTTTGTGTGTGCAAAGAGTTTAAGTTGTGGCTCAGTCAGTAGCACTCTCATCCTGGAGTTTAAAATGGTGGATTCAAGTTCCACTCCAGGGCTTGAGCACACACATTAAAAAGCTACACTCCAGTGCAGCACTGAGGGAGCCAGAGGTGCTGTCTTTGGAATGTAACATGCCCTGGCCAATATTTGTCTTTCAATCAAGATTACAGAAAGAAATCACCACCTTTATCACATTGCCGTGCAGAATTTAGACTGCTGTATCTGCCAGGCTTGCTTCATGACAACATTACTACTCTTTAGAAAACTCTTCCTGGTCTGTAAAATGTTTTGGGATACCTTGTCGCCATGAAAGGCACTAATAATACAATTATGTTAGTCTTATTACATGCAAATAATGCAGAGATTGCCACAGAAATCAATGAACCAATAAAATCCAGTCATACCTGACTAATCCCCTCAAACCCCTAATTGCTCACCAGTTTCCAAACTGAGAGTCATGATCCCTAATGAGATGACAGAACCGCAAATAGGGCCAAATAGCCTTTTCTCTGTATGTTAACAATTCTGAGATTCTGGGTTGAGAGAAATTTCTGTGGACTGTAATTTTTTTTTTAGTTACAACTGTAGTTTTTTAAAATAAACCACTTGTAATGAAAGTATCAACATTCATCCAGAAGATATTCATTTTTTCATGATTGTGCAAGAATTCACAGTGAGTGTGTTCTCAAAAAAGATAAAACTCTGAAGCCATCTGTGACCACTATTTAACTCCCCAACAGAGGGGACATGAGGCTCAGGCTGAACTGCCCCTCTTCCTAGTCTGTGCCACCGCACTGGCACAGAGATCCATGTCACGTCATGCCCTGCTTGTTTCCTGCACACTCTTTCTAGTGAGGCCATGGCTCCTGTCTGTGGCCATTTTGGATCTAAAAGTATAGTCTTAACCACAATCCCCCTACTCCTGAGCTGTGGGCTTTTCTGACTCCAGTCAGATCACCCTAGTGCTGTGGAAAGATCCGAGTTCCAACACCTTTGATCTTAATACCCTCAAACTGTGCTCCCCCTCCTTCAGGGCCATGGTGGATGAGCTACAGTGGCTCAGATTAAGTAATAGACTGGTTAGTACATGCAATTTTACAAAATACTTTTAAGTTAGACTTTTTCAATTTATGTGAGGTTTCATGTAATGATCTATAATTTGCAAACTTTTATTAATTATATACTGAACATTACTCTGTGGCTTGTTGTTATTTTGTTGTTGCATGATGTCATCCTAACGTTTAAATGTTAAGATTGGGTTCTACTGCTAAATAGTTTAGAAAACATTATTTTCCTTTTTTTGCCTCGATAATTCCTACATTTTTCTAATTTTTTTTCTAAACCCATTTTTTGGATTTTTATTCTTATTGGAAGTTAAGAAATAAAAACATGGTACTGAAATACTTTGCAACCTACATATATTTTCAAACAATTGACACAAATGAAATAGCCCCTGCTTCATTAAAAAAACTCATTATCATACTTACTTACATATAAAATATCTGTCACGTACAATCCTTCCAGGAAGTCTTGTGACAAAGTGGTAATGTCTCAAACTCTGGGTCTGAAGCTCCAGCATCAAGTCCTATGCTAGGCCTTGTTGGCCATGGAAGGGACACGTGTAACATGGCCGTGCAGGTTAATTGTCAGCCTATAAAACCTTCCCACGTGCCTGACAACTGACAGCGAGAGTGGGACAGTTTTCTCATCAGTCTTTGAGATGGCAATGATCAATGGCAAACTTCTGTACTGTTTTACCCAAATGTGCAGACCAATCCAATGGAAGTCATGCAGCAACCCTCACAAACCAGGATAGAAGAAAAGATCGATAGTCAAACTCTCAGTTAAAGATTCAGGATTTGCACGGAGTGCAAAGCAAAAAAGTTATCATGACTCTATATAAAATAGCAGATTGGCTTCAACTAGAGAGCATTAAGTCCAATTTTGGAAACTGCAGGTGCAAACAAGATTTGTAAGAATGGTTTCAGAAATGAGGGACTTCAGTGACTTGAACAGATTGGTGAAGCTGGAGTGTTTTTTTTCCTTAGCAGAAGAGAAGGCTGCGAGGGATTTGATCGAGGTGTTCAAAATCATGAGGGGTCTGGACAAAGTAGATATTGAATAAACTGCTCCCATTGGTGGAAGGACACTTAAGGGGACTGAGCCAAGGACCAGAGGTAATAGATCTTTTCTTTTAAACACAAGTGGTTGAGATCTGGAACACACTACCTGAGCTGGTAGTGGAAGTAAATTCAGCTGTGCTTTCAAAAGTGAAATGGAATTAGCAACTGACAGGGATTTATTGTAGGGCTTCAAGGAAACTCAGACTATCTTATTTGTTCATGCAAAGTACTGGTACGGTGCAACAGGTTAAATGGGTTCCTACAGTGTTGTAACCATTCCATGATTCCATAAATCTGATGATTGAACAGATGTCTCTTAGGCAGCCATTAAGTGGTTAAATCTAGTAAGGGAGATTCATTTCAAGTGTTCCCTTCCTCCACAGTTTCTTTACGTTCAGCTGACAAACTAGCCAAACTGGCTTTAACTGCTGACAGTTTGTGCACAGTTACATTGCACAGTGGTGTAACCTGCTTTCCAATCAGATTTGTATCAAAATGTTTCATTTCCACAACTGAGAAATTCTAAAGTTTCTTAAGTTAACAATACATTTTATTACGAAGGTGGGTAAAATTGTATACATGTGCCAAGAGTTAAAGTACAACTTAATAAGAAATGAGCTATCTAAATAAAAGTTAGTGAGTATTGATAAAAATTGTAGCCAGTAACAAACATTTCAGACTGCCCACAGTCCTCCAAGATCATAAAATTAATCAAATGCTAGTTTAAAAGAAGCATGGTCCAGATTTTGAAGCAAGGCACCTTGACCTGATGCGGCATGTTTAGGATTTGACCTGTTTTGTCAACATAGTTGCTGGAAGTAAGCACTGAAAACAGTGTATTGAATGTGACTGGTCATCTGGGACTATTGTGAATATCAGGGCAAACAGTAGATTTCCGTAACTAATAACATTAAAATATTGAGAAATAACAGAAGAACTCATAAGATATCATAGAGTCAATCAGCATGGAAACATGCCCTCGGCCCAACCACTCTATGCCGATCAAGTTTCCCAAACCAAATTTCCTACTTGCCTGCATTTGGCCCATATCTCTCTAAACCTTTCTCATTCATGTATCTATTCAAATGTCTTTTAGATGTTGTAACTATACCTGCATGCACTTCCTCTGGCAATTCATTCCACACATGTACCACTCTGTGTGAAAAAGGTGTCCCTCAGGTCCTTTTTAAATATTTCTCCTCTCACCTTAAACCTATGCTCTCTAGTTTTGAACTCACACACCCTAGGGAAAAGATCTTTGATATTCACCTTATCTATGCTCCTCATGATTTTATAAACCTCAATAAGGTCACCCCTCAACTTCCTACACTCCAGTGAAAAAAAAAGTCCCAGCCTATCCTTAACTCAAACCCTCCAGTCCCAGCAACATTCTGGTAAATCTTTTCTGAACCCTCTCCAATTTAATAATATCCTTCCTATAACAGGGCGACCAGAACTGTACACAGTACTCCAAACCTAGCCTCACCAAGTGTACAACCTCAACATGACGTCCCAAATCCTATACTCAATGGTCTGAGCAATGAAAGCAAGCGTGCTAAATGCCTTCTTAACCACTTTGTACCTGAACCTCTAGGTCTCTCTGTTCAGCAACATTACCTAGGTCCCTATCATTAACTGTGCAAATCCTGCCCTTACCAAAATGCAATACCTCGCATTTGTCCAAAATAATTGCTATCTGCCACTCCTCAGCGCATTGGCCTAATTATCAAAATTCCTTTGTAACCACAGATAAGATTCTTAATGAATACTATTTCAATTTGAAAGAGGGGGGAAATCAAAGATTGTACTGAGGATAAAAAGATAACAAGGACAGTGGCTGAGGGGAGAACTTACAGAAGTTTATAAAATCATAAGAGGCATGGATAGGGTAAATGCCCAAAGTCTTTTCCTTGGGGTGGAGGAGTCCAAAACTAGAGGACATAGGTTTAAGGCGAGAAGGCAAAGATTTAAAAAGGACCTGAGGGGTAACTTTTTCCACACAGAGGGCGGTGCATGTATGGAATTAGCGGCCAGAGGAAGTGGTGGAAGCTGGTACAATTACAACATTTAAAGGGCATCTGGATGGGTATATGAATAGGAAGGGTTTCGAGGGATACAGGCCGAGCGCTGGCAAATGGGGCTAGGTCAAATTGGGATGTCTGGTCAGCACCGACAAGTCAGATCGAAGAGTCTGTTTCCATGCTGTATGACTATGACTCATTAAGCGAGATTTGACACATTCTTAAAATAACCTAATACAATTCACTTACAATTGTTCACATTCTTGGCAAAATATTAACCAATTAAAATTTTGTTTAAAAAGCCATACCTATGCTGTTAAAGTTAAATTTTCTGCGGTGAGCTTAAATGGACAATTATTGCAGTTCATTCATGAAAATCAAGTGACAATAGGAGAGGAGCAGTGCAGATCAGTTTGCTCATTACAGGGTATAATTGCTTTGCTACAAATGAATGTTAATTTGGATATGAAAAACAGTGTGCTAACCTCAGCATATCCTTTGACATGTTTATTGATGATATGTATGAATTCATTGCCTGTCATCATGTGCTATTTACAGTCTATGCATATGATATAATACGTGCAGTTGCAAAATGAGATTTTGTCAGTTTACTTCAAGGGAATTTTCCTTACATATTTTAAGATATACTAACCGGCTGCTGACAGTTTGGACTGACTGTATTAGCATGATATTGTGATGGAGGTTGTGTAAACGTGTTGAAGCTCAAGAGTTACTGAGTTTATTTTAATGAAATCTTTCATACAAATGTAAATATTGAACCTTGTCAGTGTCAGTGGCTCATTTCACTCAATTGGTGAGTTTTTGATCAGGAACACAAAAATCCGCAGTAGGATTACAGCAAGGACCAAATTGGGAACTCCATGCCAGACAAGGCTTAGTAAAACACTGTTCAGTTCGTGTACCCTCTCAGTCACTGGGAAAATATTCAGCATATTTACAACTCATAGAAGATTCTCCCTTCTATTCAACAAAATCACTTCTGCATTTGGTTGTTTGGCTCAGCATTAAGTTACCATTAAAACACAAAATAACCCAAGGTTATATTCAAAAACTTAAACCTTATATTTGAAGGTTACATTAAATAAATCAACTTATGCTTTGAAAACTGGCTTGGAGGGTGTAATTACTGCACATTATTCAAAATAAATGCATATCACATGATGCTATACTCTTCTCTACTGTTGAGTTAAATCTTCAAACTTAAAACAAAATGCATTTAGACATGTTCACAGATGACATGAATGAATTCAGATTCATTGCCTGTTATATGCACTATTTACAGTCCATACATTGGAAGTATTATATCAAATGCAAATTAAAGCAGCCAACGAATAATTTTAAATTCTAGTAACAGTTGGAAGAGGAAATGTGGCACCACATTTGTGCATAGAAAGCGCTCATAAACTGCAATTTGATCTGTCTTTGGGTAAAAAATTGAGTAGACTGAAGCCATTACTTTTTTAGTCCAGACTCTGTTCTCTAACTACTGCTTCCATGCCACTCCCTGGCTATAGCATGTTTATAGTTTTGGTTCCATAACTGACTTCTGAACTCAGTCGTTCCATCACTAAAACTGCCTACTTCTATTTAAGATCACCTCTCTCTGTCCTGCCTCAGATCATCTGGGAAGGTCTCAGCAGATTGGAAAACTGTGAATATAAATCTTTATTTGAGAAAGGAGAAGGGCACAAAGCAGGAAATCATAGACCAGTTAATCTAAACATCTGCCATTGCAAAAATGCTAGAATTGAGTAGCAAGGCATTTAAATCAAAACACAACCAGTGTCAGAAGTGTTGTGAAACAAAGATCATCCTTGAGACACTTATTAAAGTTCTTTGAGATGTACAGCAGAGTGGATAATGGGGAAATAGTGGATGATGCAACCCAACGGTGCTACATAAAAGGTCACTTTGCATAAAGATTGAACTGTAGTGCTGAAGGTGATACATTACCATGGATGGAGGATTAGCTAATGAATAGGAAATAGCGAAATAGGTCATTTTCAGGCTGATGAAATGTTAACAGGTGGAGTGCCACAGGGATCAGTGCTGGTGTGTCTCAAACACTTATGATCTGTAGTAATGACTTGGGTGAAGGGTCTAAGTGTATTGTAGCCTAACTTGCTGATGACATAAAGATGAGTAGGCAGGCGAGTTTGCAAAGGTATATACATAGGTTAAGTAAATGGGCAAACTTTTGACAGATGCAGTCTAATATAGGAAAATGTGAGGTTGTCCACATTTGGTGGGAAGAATAGAAAAACAGAATATTATTTAAATGGAACAAAAAAAACACTGAATACTGTAATACAGGAAGTCTAGATGTCCTTGTACATGAATCACAATAAGTTAGCAAGCTGGTTCAGCAAGTAATTAGGAAAGCAAATAGAAATTTGCATTTATTGCAAAGAGGATGGAGGATAAAAGTAGGAATGTCTTGTTAAAACCATACAGGATATTGGCGAGTCTGCAACTAGAGTGTATAGTTCTGATCGCCTTACATAAGAAGGGTTATACTTGCACTGAAAGCAATTCAGGAAAGATTAATTGGGCTGACTTCTGGAATGAAACAGTTGTCTTATGAGGAAATAAGCAGATTGGGCATATATTCACTGATTTTACAAGAATGAAAGGTGATCCTATTCAAACATAACAATTCTGACAAGGCTGGACAGAATAAATGCAGGGAGGATATTTCCTCTTGTGGTGGAATCTAGAACCATTGAACATAGCTTAACAATAAAGGGTCTCTCACTTAAAAAGGAGGTAAGAAAGCTTTGGAGACTTGGTCCCAGAACATATTCAGAGCTGACTTAACCAGATTTTTAACCTACAAGAGATTGAAAAGTTATGGTGGCGAGACAGCAAAGTGGAATTAAGACAACAATCAGATCAACCATGGCATTTTGAATGAAGGAGCTGTCTCAATAGACCAAACGGCTAACTCCTGCACCTATTTATTACAACTTCCTGCTGAAAATCCCATCCATGGCTTTGTTCCTTTAGCCTATTGGAACATTCATACACTTTGATTGACAGATCTTTAGCTCTATACCTTACTTTTCTACTTTAAGATACTGTTTAAAAGCTTTATCTTTGACTAAACCTTGGTCATCTGACCAATATCTCCTTATGTGGTTTGGTGTCATATTTTGTTTTATAATGCTCCTGAGAAGCATCTTGGGATGTTTTCTTATGCATGAGCATAACCTGTTACTGCCTTTGACAATGATAGAGGAATAAATGTTAGTCACATGGATTCAGAGTAACTTCCCTGCTTTTGCTCAAAATAACAATTTGAAGATATGCTTATGAAACTTGAACAACATACAGGATTTACGAACACTCAAGAGAAAATATTAACATTTAAGACTGTTTAAACAAGTCTTCTGTAGAAACTCACCTTGTAATGTTTGTAAACACTGTCCTGTTTTGATGTCCCAGATTTTCACTGTGGAATCTGCATTTCCAGAAACAAGTGTGTTGTCCTTCAGTTCCATTCCACTAGTTAATGACTGATGTCCCGTTAATGTGTGAATACAATTCCCAGTCTCCACGTCCCATACGCGAATAGAGGTATCAAGTGAACCACTTACTACATGGATACCATCAAACTACAACATTAAAGAAAAAAAGAAATACACCATCTTTAAAATTAGAAGGGATGCAGCAGTAAACAGCATTTTAATGCCTGAGCCTCCACAGCCCACTGGGACAAAGAATTTCAAAGATTCACCATTCTCTATGTGAAGAAATTCCAGCTCATCTAGTCCTAAATGACCTGCTCATTATTCTGAGAGCTATCCTCCCAGGTTCTCGATCACTGGTCAATGGCCATCTTTACTGCAACTACCCTTTTGATCCCTGTAAGAACTTTGTACATCTGAATAACATCACTTCTCACTCTTCTCAATTCTATCAAATACAGGACCAGTCCTTTCCTCATAGGACCATCCCTGCACCCCAGGAATCAATTTGGTGAAGCTTTGTTGCACTCCCCTCATACCTTTCCTTAGGTAAGGAGACCAAAACAGTGCACAATTCCTCAGATGTAGTGTCACCCAGGCTCAATGTAACTGCAGCAAGACATGCTTACTCCTGTACTCAATACTCTTGTACGAAAGACCAAGGTACCATTTTCCTGCTTAATTGTTTGCTGTACTTGCACATTAACTTTTAGTGATTCATAATCAAGGATATTCAAGTACCCTTGAAGTTCAATACTCTTAGCCTCTCACCACTAAATAAATACTGTATTTCTCTTTCTCCTACCAAAGTGGAAACTCATACATTTCTTGACATTGTACACTGCCTGCCATTTTTGTTTACCCAATAAGCTTCTACAAATCCCCTTGAAACATCCTTGCATCCACCTTACACTTATAATTCCATCTGGTTGTGTGTCCACTTAACTGGAAGACAGCTAACGTTTAAATAAATGACGCCAGACTAAAAGGTCCTGTAGGAGACAGTATCCATAACATGGTAGAATTTAGCATTCAGTTTTGAGGGGGATGAACTTGGGTTGGAAACAAATGTGCAAAGCTTAAATAAGGGTTATTAGAAAGAAATTATGGCAGAGCTAATTGCAATGAACTGTGAAAGGAGTTTAGCAGCAAAGACAGTTGAGGCACAACGATAGACTATAAGAAAACAGTTTATGGCTCACAGCACAGATATGTCTCAAAAAAGGATTCTAGAAAGCGGATAAGCCAACCATGGTTAACTAGAGATATTAAGGATAGCATCAGATTGAAAGAAAAAAAAACATACATTATGATAAAAGTTAGTGGTAAGCGAGAGGATTGGGAAAATTTTAAAAACCAACAAAAAAAATAGAAAATTAATAAACAGGGAGAAGAGAAACTTTCAGGGTACATTTGCAAATAATCAAAATGAACAGTAAGAGCTTTTTTATAGGAATGAAGAGGAAGAGAGAGATCAAAATTAACGTAGGCCCCTTTGAGAATGAGGCTAGGGAAATAATGACAGAGAATCAAGAAATACTTCGTATCAGTCTTCATAGTAGGAGCTAATTATAACCATTTATCTCTCTGTAATGGACAGAGATGCTTGTGGTCCTTTGTGAACTGTGGCGAATTATTTATCGAGTGCACCAATTTCCACCTCCATAATTTTGCTAGCTTCCAACCTTACCTCATCTCTTTTGCTGCTGAAGCCCTCACCAATGACCTTTGTTACTTCCAGACTTGACCAGAATTTTGTTAGTCATCTATATTCCAGCCTCTGTAAACTTGAGGTCATAAAATACTCTACTGCCTATCCCTGATGATATACCAAATACTGCTTGCTGACTGACAATGCCTCTCAGTTGAACAACACTTTGATTTTTTAAATTCTGTTCCTTGATTCCAAATACCTGTTTGTGGTGGCCCACCCTATCTCTATATACCCAGTATACCTACAACCATCTAAGATGTCTGCGCTCCTCAAATTCCAGCCAATTCAGCATTCCCAATTTTAAGCTCCAACATTGGCAGATGCGCCTTCAGTTGCTTCAGTCCCAAGAATTAGAATTTCCTTCGTGAATCTTTGTAACTCTTTCCTCCATTCTCAGTACATACCTCTTTGGCCAAGGTTGGGGAGCATTCATGCAGAAACATAATTAGAGATTAAAGATACTTGACCTGAAACATTAACTCTTATTCTCTCTCCAAAGATGCTGGATGGACTGCTAAGTATTTCCAGTATTTTCTGTTGTTATTTTAGATTCCTGACCTCGACAATATTTTACTATCACCATTGCTTAATGTTTATTAATTTTACTTAACATCATCCCTTGTGGCTCAGTGGCGTGTTTTGTTTTATAATGCCTTTTTGAATTACCACAGTATTCTTCAAAGGTGCTATACAAAACTGTTGTTACAACAACTTCCAATCTTTAATCCAAACATCAGCTGCAACTCCTTCCTGTCTTACTAACATATGAAAATTTTGAGTGAAATAACGTCAAGGACAATTATCCGTACAATTCTCTTGCATGTCAGCCACTGAACAAATAATTGTGCTTGGCTCTCATCTCAGTTGTTTTCTCATTCATGACTACAACTAGGGTTTTCTTTTCCATCAATTTTGCCTGTATGTTATTCCCCGCCCCTTGAGATTAAGGTGTCCATAGATGATCTTAAGTGTCACACATCTTTAATTTTCTGCATCACGATTTTAGAATTTCACTTGCATACTTGTTTGTATTCTGACATCTCCCTAGATTTCCAGAAATCTGTAACTTGAACAATGTCAATTAGAATAAGAATGAAAATCCAGCACACTTAATTGGCGTTTGGCTAATACTCACTAATAAATGTTTCAGTCATGCACAAAAGGTCTGGGTTACTGACTTCATAGATGCATAAGGAGTATCTGAGAATCAACATGAATCTGACTTTAGTACTGCAGGGAGTGGCTTCTGATTTACAGAGACTGCAATAGTCTTATTCAACAAACTCCTCCCATTTTTGAAATTAGGTTTAGTAATGTCATTCAAGATTCTTCTGGGTTTACATACTACTGTGGAATATTTTACAAAACATGTGGTGTAAATTTACATTACAAAAACATAGCAATTAAATAAATGCCGGAGGATCCATAATAAATCATCTCAGCTACCTGCATGGATCAGTCATGCCACACACAAAGTTGGGCAAAGCTTAATTATATGTCTGTACATTTTAGAATGTAGACTACTAGTTATTTTTGATTAAACACTGCTCTCACTTATTTTAGCAGAAGCATACATTTCTTTAACGAACATCTGCACCAGCATATGACACAGCAGGTTTCTAAAAATAATTTTGGGATGCTTCCGGGAGCCAGAACATCCAAATAAAAACGACACACCCTTGAAGAACCATTTGCCATTTAATTGATACCCAACACTGCACTGGCCTTTCTATGTGACCTCAACTTGAACAATTAGGTAATTGTTCAACCACTTAAGAAGTTATATTCATCCCTAATGCACTGTTTGATGCCAATAAAACTCAGCTGTACCATGCTGGATTCTTAGTTCAAACAGAACTCAGAAGCAGCATTTTAATATGGGCAAAGGCAGCATAAGACAGCGCATGAAAACAAGTCTGTAGATTTTGATCCAGATTGAGTGGATGCGGCTATGGCGGGACTTGGGAGGTGCCCAGGATAATTTATTTGCTACTTTATGTTTCTATGTTGCATACTACTTGGAGGAGTTCAACTCCTGTATGGAAGTATAGTCTTAAAGGCAAGATCACAAACTCCTCAGGCACAGTAAAGCATATGTCTATCAATTTTACTAAGCAATGTGGAACCAAGTGCAACATGACATACCATGTTAACTCCAAGATAACCATTAGCTACAGAATTCCTCTTAAAACATATACATATCTATACATGTCTTTGCACTTAGGTAAGGATTTGAAAGCCAAAATGCTATGAATAATTATTTCAGTCTCTTACCTGTAATGAATAGACCCTGTTAGTGTGTCCCTGTAGTGTATGTAGACAGGTTTCTGTTTCAGGGTCCCACACCTTAACCATGAAATCATATGCCCCACTAACAACTCTTCTTCCATCATACTGTACACATCGCACAGCTGCAACATGACCCATCAACACATGTAAACACTGTCCTGTTTCAATGTCCCAGACACGAAGAGTAGCATCTCGAGAGCCACTCACAACTCTGTAATATTAAACAAGACCATCCAAATTAGGGAGTAACAAAACCAAAACTGGTCAAATAGAGATTAATGTCAGCTTGTGTAAAATTATGAACAATTTGATAAAGATCTATCTTTTGATTGTACAATTACTTAATATTAATATAATTTGAGTTTTCTCCAGGAATATTGTCATTTCATTAAGTAGAGACATAATCTCACCGATTTTCATGGAGGTGCATGCAACGCACAGTGGAGGTATGACCATAGAGTGTGTGAATACATTCACCAGAATCTGCATTCCATACTTTCAATGTTCGGTCAGTGGATCCGCTTATAATGATATTGCCTCTCATCTGGGATGACCAGACACCACCCGTATGTCCTACTAATGTTCTTAAACACTGCAAATAAATGGGAAAATAACAAAAAACAGTAACTGTTACTGAAAACACAACACTCCTAATATATGCACATTCCAGGAGTTTTTCTCCCCCCTTTAGACTAAGCTTTTGTCTTGCCAAGTCATGTTGTTTGACTTCCATCTCTTTGGAGTTCAAGCTTTTTTTTAAAAATAGTCCATTTCCATTTCCTTTATTCTTTCTTGTTTCTCTTCTCTTTCCATTTCTCTTCTTTCACGTTACTTCTTTCTAATTAAACCGTAGCCAATTCAAATGGAGACATCAATTTCAGGCCCTCCATTTAATTCTAAATAATGGACAATTTCTTTAAGCATCTCATCTTTACAAAATCTTGCTTTTATTTTTACCTGTAATTTATCCACCAACTCTATCAGTTTAGCCTTAGACAAAAATTTCAAATAATCCACTGTTATAGTTTCTACTTTCAAAAAAGTCTTAGTGACAGTCAAGGTCATTTTGAAATTTCAATCATACATTATCCTTCACAATCTCTTACCATTTTAATGTTCAGTGTCTCTACATACTTTTAAAGATTTACAGATCCCTCTTAATTCAATTCAATACATTTTAATACTGCAAACTCTCCTTTATTCTGATCCCATCTGATAGCAATATTGGAGAATAGGAAAAAAAATCAATGCTACAGAGTTTGTTAGATTTTTGTGAACACCTTACTTTGAGGTCAGCGGTGATGTTGTCACAGTTCCTGATCAGTTGCTCAATATTTTTGGAAGAGCAATGCCTAGGTTTTGAAGTAGGGTCATTAAACTGAAACATTTAGGAATATAGGATTATGGATTAAGATTAGGTCATTTTGGCCTTTTGAGCCTACTCAACTATTCAGTAACACCATGACTGGTTGTGGTCCCATCTCCATTTTCCTGACTGCACACTATAAACCATCTCCCTGGTCTGTCAAAAATCTAATTAACTCAGCACTGAATACATTTAAATAAAAAAAATTACAATTTCTAAGGAAGAAAATTCCACATACTAATGACCCTCAGAAAAAAAAATCCCACTATTTGTCTTAAAAAGGAGACCTCTTATTCTTAAACCATGTCCTCCTAGTTTAGGTCTCCTGCACAGTGGAAATATCCTTTGGTTTCACCATACCTAGGCCAGCGCAACACCTATCGTGCTTCAATAAGATCATTTCTTATTAGAGTCAGACTCATACAGCATGGAAACATAGCATTCAGTCCAACTAGTCCATGCTGACCATGTTCCCAAACCAAACTAGTTCCACTTGCCTGCATTTGGCCTATATCCCTCCAAACCGTTCCTAATTGTGTACTTATTCAAATGTCTTTTAAGCCTTCTACCTGTACCTGCATCCACCACTTCCTCTGGCATTTCATTCCACACATGAATCACCCTCTGTGTGAAAAAGTTGTCCGTCAGGTCCTTTTTAAATCTTTCTCCTCTCACCTTATACCTATGCCCTCTAGTTTTGAACTCACCCACCCTAGGGAAAAGACCTTTGATATTCACCTTATCTATGCTCCTCATGATTTTATAAACCTCGATAAGGTCACCCCTCAACCTCCTATGCTCCAGTGGAAAAAAAGTCCCAGACTATCCTTATAACTCAAACCCTCCATTCCTGGCAACATCCTGGTGAATCTTTTCTGAATCCTCTCCAATTTACTAATATCCTTCCTACAGCAGGGCGACCAGAACTGTACACAGTATTCCAGAACAGGTCTCACCAACGTCCTGTACAATCTCAACTATGACATCCCAACTCCTGTACTCAAACATCTGAGCAATGAAGGCAAGTGTGCTAATGCTTTCTTCACCACCCTGTCTACCAGTGATGCAAATTTCAAAGAATTATGTAACCTGAACCCCTAGGTCTCTCTGTTCAACAACACTATCCAGGACGCTACCATTAATTGAATAAGTCCTGTCCTTGTTCACTTTACCAAAATGCAATACCTAGCATTTATCCAAATTAAACTCCATCTGCCACTCCTCAGCCCATTGGCCCAATTGATCAAGATCTCTTTGTAATCTTAGATAATCTTCTTCATTGTCCACTATACCACCAATTTTGGTGTCATCCACAAACGTATTAACCATGTCTCCTAAATTCTCATCCAAATCATTTATATAAAATGACGAACAAAAGTGGATTGATCTCTATGGAACACCGCTGGTGACAGGCCTCCAGTCCAAAAAATATCCTCTACCTCCATCCTCTGTCTCCTACTGTTAAGCCAATTTCGTACCCAACTGGCAAGCTCTCCCTGAATCCCATGTGATCTAACTTTATTAATTAGTCTACCATGCAGAACCTTGTCAAAAGCTTTACTAAAGTCCATGCAAACAACGTCTACTGCTCTAAATTCTATATTCCTAAATTCAACCGCATATAGACCTAATTTAACAATTCTTCACAAGTTAACTTTTTAATGTGAGGAATGACTTGCATGACCCTTCTTGAATCATTTCTAAACTGATTAGATTTTTTTTTCAAATAAGGAGACCAAATCTACACACATTACTTCTAACGTGGCCTCACAATCAGTCTGCGCAGCTCCACTAATCAACTTACTTTTATATTCTGTTCACTTTAAAAAACTCAATATTCCATTTGCTTTCTGAATCACTTGCTCTACCCGCATACTAATTTTATGTGATTCATAAAGCAGGACATCTTGATTCCTCTATACCAATGAGTTCTGCAGCCTCTCCTTTTAGATACTTTTCCTACTTTTCTCTTCTTTCTGCTGAAGCGGACAAATTACCGAAACCATATTTTATCTTCCTTAACCTTTGCAGACCCTCCACCTCCTCTTGAAAAACTTACTTTCCTAACTAACTTGATGTCATTGGCAAATTTTGCTACCAAACGTTTTGGTTCCTCAAAAAATCACTGCAAGGCTGTTTCTCTTCACAGATGCTGTCTGAACTGCTAACTATTTCTAACGTGATATTTTTACTTGCAGAACTCTTTATTTTATATTACTAACATTTGGAGAAATTTGTCTGATCCAGACCTCTGCTTTCTCATTTAGGTCAGATAAGATTTATGGTTTCTATTGCCTGTTGTGACTTCTCCCTTACCCTAATGTGGATGCTGCAATAAATACAATCCCAATCTATACCCCATCACACATTACAGCTACAAATCAAGTCCTCATGGTGCAAGTTTGGCACATTGCCAAAATGACCATTTCGCCCGTGTATGGAAGTTTTCTATTTGATTCCATTGACATCACAACCAAACTGACAGACAGACAGACCACACCACAGAAGCTATTTCATAGCGATCAAAAATGGAAGTTTTAGTTGACATTTTCTCTCATCTCAGGGCTATAATATGAACTTTAGAATCCTTGCTACTGTAGTGATTGTAACGAGGTCAGCCAGGTGGACCTCAGAATATGAATTCCCTGACTGGGGCTGTTAACCTGGTCCAATCGGGTTGCCCTGGCTGACAGATATAAACTGGAGTGTCAGAGGTTCTGTTCACTCTGACACCTGGCTCTGGGGAAGCTGGATCAGTGTCAAGGACTTGCCACATGTAAATAAAGGGTGACTCGGTGACCAGATACTGGCCACAACTACCACTAATTGTTCAAATCAGCAAAATTAACAAACAGCAGCACCACGATACATTCAAAACTTTCTCTTCTAAGAACTGCCAAAATTGAATGTCATGTGCAGTGCCTTGACACTGTCTTTTTGACTGAGTGAAGTTGTTGCAGTATATTTCCAGGTGTGATTAATGTTGACTGGCAATCAGGCACAGAAAGCCCTTTGAATCTGCCAGATGGAAATCAAATCAGGAATTTACCATGTTGATCAATCCCAGGAATCAGTTGACCAACATACTATACTGCTGTGAAGGATTAATTTCAAAATGAGGTTTTAATTTTCTAAATTTTTAGATGGTCATTTCATCAATTCACAGATGTTTTACTGAAATGCTCTCTCTCAACTCTGCTTTCTCATTCAACTCAGAACATCAACAAATTCTTTGAAGGCCTGTAGTGAGATTATTTAAAATCACTTTATTCTCTTTTGCATTTCATTATTTTATCCCAATCTTGTTCCTTTCATTCTTGGCAAACTTTATTGCAGTATTTTGTTTACTATTAGCCTTCAGGTCAATCAGCTCAAATGCACAGTGACAACAATTGATACATTTCAATCTACAACAGATTTGGAATTGGCAGGTGTACTGATTGAAGGAAGATACTGTAGGTTCAGAACAAAGGTGGTGAAAGCACTACTGTGAAATGTGTTCAGCATCTGGGTTTTACAAAAGACAAAAATATGCTTTGAATTTATTTTAGACAAGAGGAGGGTAAAGGAAACAGAATTATTAACCAGGTTGCAAAATGTTGAACAGAAATGTCCTTTTGCTTCACCCACATTTTTTTTTTGACAGACAGGGTGTGGTCACTTAGTTACAAATAACAGGAAAAAACTAAATTTCTGAAAGTAGAATAGGTCAAATCGCTATTCTAATTTTAACTTTTATTTTTCTAAATAACTTCCTTTTGATAAACTCAGGTTCAGGAATGATCACAAAGCATAAGAGAAATAGGAATTTAGCCCATTGAGTCTGCTATGCCATTCAATTTAATCATGACAGATCTGAATATCATCAACTCCACTTCTCTACCTTTTCCTCATAAACCTTAATCTACCTAATGATTAGAAGTCTCAGTCTTGAAGATAGTTGAAAACGCAGCCTTGACAGCCCGCTACATTAAGGAACTCCACAGACTAACTACTGTCAAGGGAGGCAAATTCTTCCTTATCTCTGTCTTAAATGGGTGACACTTAACCTGAGTTTATACTTTCTGGTTCTAGAGTCTCCCACAAAAGGAAGCAACCTTTCTCTGCAACCTAAGAATCTTACATATGGAGCTGGAAAAGCACAGCAGGTCAGACAGCATCCAAGGAGCAGGGAAGTCAACGTTTCAGGCGAGACGGTTTCAGCCCAAAACTTTGACCTCCCTGCTCGTCGGATGCTGTCTGACCTGCTGTGCTTTTCCAGCTCCACATATGTGGACTCTAGCTTCCAGCATCTGCAGTCCTTATTGTCTCTAAGAATCATATATGCTCCTTTCAATCTTCTAAACTCCAATGAGTTCAAGCCCAATCTACCCAACCTCTTTTAGGAAAATCACTCTATACCCAGAATTAATTGAGTGAACCTTCTCTGGTCTGCCTCCAATGCCAGTATATCTTTCCTGAGATAGGGGACTGTTTTCGGTTTTCAGCATGTGTGATCTAACTACTGTCTTGTATAGTTTATACTCCATTCCATTTGAAACGAGGCCAACAATCCATTTGTCTTCCCTACTACCTGCTGAATTTGGATGCCCATTCACTTAATCTGTCTATATCCTCTGCAGATTGTGGGTGTCATCCTTACTACTGGCTTTCCCAGCTATTTTTGCGTCACCTACAAACCTGGTGATAGTATATTCATTTCCCTCATCCAAGTCATTGATATATATTGTGAATAATTGGGGCCCCAGCACTGATCTGCAGCCATCCCTAGTTGCGATGCTAAGAATATGATCAGTCTATTTTGGATCTAGTGATGTGTACTGTGGCCAGTTTTATCAGAATAAAAGATCCGCAAGGATAAATTCACCATAGTATAGTAGAATTTAGCATTCAGTTTGAGGAGGAGGAACTTGGGTTGAAATAACTTTAATAAGTTTAAATAAGGGTATTTACAAAGGAATGAGGACAGAGCTGACTGGAGTGGAATAGGAAAGGAGTTTAGCAGCAAAGACAGTTGAGGAGCAATGGCAGACATTTAAGTTCAAAGCTCATTGTAAAAATAAATCCTAGGAAAGGGATTAGCCAATCATGGTTAACCAGGGAAGTTAAGAGTAGCATCAGATATAAAGAAAAACAGAATGTGGCAAACGTTAATGGTAAATTAGAGGCGTGGGGAAGTTTTAAAAACCAACAAAAGATGACCCGAAGAAATGCAGAGGATAAATTCTGACAGTAAACTTGTAAGTAATATCAAGATGGACAGTAAGAGCTTCTTGAGAAATCTAAAAAGGGAGGAGCCAAACTGAATATAGACCCCTTAGAGAATGCAGCCAGGGAAATAATAATGGAAGCCAGGAAATGAACTGAGGATTTGAATAAATACTTTGCATCAGTCTTCACAGTATAAGATGTTAATAACATTCCAAAATTATTAAATAATCAAGGGGGAAAGTAAGAAAACAAAATAAATACAATATCTATCACTAGAGGAGAAACTGCTAGGAAAACTAATGGGGTTAGACACGGATAAGTCCCCTGGACCTGACAGAATGCATCCTAAGATATGAAAGGAAATCGGTACAGAGACAGTGAATGCAGTGGTAGTAATCTTCCAAGCATCGTTAGATTTTGAAGACGTCCCAAAGATTTGAAAATCTACCAATTTAAACAGAGAATGTGGCTAATGAACAGGTACTATAGCTGGTTGGCTTAATGTCTGCCAGTGGGAAAATGTTTGAGTTAATTATAAAGGATGCAATAGCAAAGCATTTACAAATATATATAATCAAGCAGAATCAGCACGGCTTCATGAATGGGAAATCATGTGAGACAAATTTACTAGAATTATTTGAGGCGGCAACTAGCAATAAATTAAGGGGAAACATTGGATGTGATATTTTTGGTTCTTCTGAAGGGTTTGATTAGGTAGCACACGTTAAGTTACTTCATGAGATAAGAGCGCATGGTCTGGGAGGTAGTACATTAGCATGGATAGAGGACTGGCTGACTAACTGAAGACAGAGTGTTGGGATGGGGCATTTTCAGAATGCAACCTGTAACTAGTGGAGTACCACATGGATTATTGCTGGGGCCACAATTATTTACAATATATCCTAATGACATGAATGTATTACAGTCAAGTTTGCAGGTGAGATAAAATTAGGTGGGAAGGCAAGTGGTGAGGATGACACACGAAGACTGCAGAGAGATAGACAAAGGTTAAGCCAGTAGGTAAAAACTTGGCAGGTAGAATTTAACATATGAAAATGTGAGGTTATGCATTTTGGGTGGGAAGAACAGAAGACCTGATTGTTATTAAATAGAGAAAGGCAGCAGAAAGCTACAGCACAGAGGAATTTGGGAATCCTCATGCATGAATCACAAAACATTAGCAGCCAAGTTCAGTGCATAATAAAGAAGGCAAATGGAATGTTGACCTTTATTTTAAATGAAATAGAAGACAAAAGTAGAGAGATTTTGCTAGAACTATACAAGGCAGTAGTCAGACCACACCTGAAATACTGAGAACAGTTTTGGTCCCCTCATCTAAGGCAAGATATACTGGCATTGGAAGCAGTTTGGAAAAAAATTTCACTAGGCTGGTACCAGATATGGAATGACTGTCTTACAGGGAGAGGTTAAGTAGCAGGAGCCCTGGAATTTAGAAAAATGAGAGATGATATTATTGAAACATGCAAGATTCTAAGGGAGTTTGACAGGGAGATGTTCACAGGTTGTTTCCCCTTGTGGGAGAGTTAAGGCATAATCTCAGAATAAAGGACTGCCCTTTTAAGACAGAGGCGAGGAGGAATTTCTTAACTCAGAGCGTAGGGAATGTGTCAAATTCTTTACTGCAGAGGGCTGATGAGGCTGTGTTGAGTATGTTCAAGGCTGAGATAGGGAGATTTTTAATCGGTAAAGGAATCAAGGTTTATGGGGAAAGCTAGATAAGTGGAGTTGAGAGTTATCAGATCAGCTATGCTCTCACTGAATGGCAGAGGAGACTCGGCAAGCTGAATGGCCGACTTCTGCTCCTGTGTCTTATGGTACAAGAGTCATGCATGATTATGTACTGGACTTTATTTTTACATGCGTTCATTACGTCTCAATTTATTCTCTGTCTTGTGGAACAGCAACTTGAGAGAGTCATCAGGATATGGCTGAAACTGAAGAAACTCACCTTTCCTGTAACAGCTGACCACACTTTCAGTGTGTTGTCATCAGAACCACTGACAATTCGGTTACCACAGAATTGTAGGCACGTGATCACATGATCATCATGACCTTTCAGCACCTGCTGAGAAAGAATATCAGAATATCAAAGAATACCACTCAGAGCTAGGGCAAACTTGGATTAACTGTTTCTCATTACAAAAATAATACTTCCACTATTCTAACTATTTCACTACTGAAATAGCAGGGTTCTATGTGCACCAGTTTCTGCAATATCCAGGCAAAGTTAAAATTTTCAGATGGAAGTCTGACAATTAGTCTTAAGAGATTAATTGATTGTAGCTATATCCAGTTCAGTTCTCACCAAATCTGCACTCATGGATCCTGGAGAATATATCATTCCACAACACACACAAATAGATATATGATTAATCTCATTCAGCAACTCTACCTCAACAAACATAAAACCTTGACAGAATTAAGCCAATTCTAGTACTGTGACTGCAATTGTGTTGCACAACCAGACTGAAACATGGAGATTCCTGGTTTGCATGGCTCAGGCAATTTCTTTTCTCCTTTATACATTTTTATAAAATGAATCATTAAAATGGAGTTTCTTCTTGCATTACGACAAACCGCAGTTTTCAAGTGACTTTTACCAAATGATTTTGGAATCTCATCAAAATTTACCATCCATTTCATCAACATTTTATACTCTATTAATAGAAAGTATCATACAGTAAGTAACTCTTCCCAGAGTTTCAATTTCTAAATTCTTGTTGAGACAGTACCTTTGGGGTCTTTAGATCTCCACAGCGCCAGTTAGTATCTATTCTGTGTTGTCGGATATAAGCACTTTTCCAAGGGCTGTGAGCAAAGCCTGGTTTGATCACTTTTCTCCTTTTGATGTATACAGGTTCATCAATTCCTGGAGAAGGAGAGAGTTCATGTACTTTTAAGAAGTGGTTTATCACAATTCTTCAAATAAGAACAGTCACAGGTTTGCCTTTCAAAGAAAAATAAATTGGCACCAATTCTACATGTGCATTTATGGAATGCTTCTTTCATTTGGTTTCTTCCTCACTACTAGATTTTCTAATCATAGTCAAAGAAACACTCGTTATAAAGCTGTGAATGCTAAACAAAGTTTTTTCCAACGCCCTCACCTTCCTCTTTACATTTTTCTCTCCAAAGTAGGTTGTCTTCAGCCAGTACTCTCCAATAGCGGCAGGTCTGTGCTGCCTGCAGCAGGTCCTTGGGATCCAGGAATGACAGAACATACAGGGCTAGCTGCAACAGGTGCAAGTTGAAAATAATTCATTATTTCTTTTCCACAATGGGAAAGATTTCTTTCAAATACAAAAGCTACAAATAAAAATTAAAAATAAACAATGAAGAAAAGTGAACAAAAGCTGAAACAAAGAAAAATGCTGGAGAAACTCAACAGGTTTGACAGCATCTACGGAGACAGAAACAGAGCTAATGTTTTGACTCCAAAATTACTCTTCTTAAAAACTGAAAATATTAGAAAATGGTATTTTTCATACTTTTGATAAAGATTGAGGTGGAGAGAGGGGAATAAGTGGTTTGGAGACCCAGTGCAAAAGTCAAAGGGTTGCTATTTGTGGTGAAACGCTGCTGTTATTCTGGGAAGGACAGGAACGGGTGTGGGAGTTGAGATACGGCTGAGATCCTGGTCAACCACAGTGGAGAGGGAATCCCCAGTTGAGGAAAAAAATTATATTGGAGTCACTCGATGGAAGGTGGCATCATCAGAATAGAATTGAAGAAGGTGGATAAACTGGGAGAATGGAATGGAACTCTTGCAGGAGGTAGGGTCTGAGGATGTATACTGATCCTGGATACTTCTCTTATACAACAGACTTGCATAGAATTTAATTCATTGCGTCTTCATCGTACACATAACTGCAATTAATTCACAATTCAACTTTCAAAGCCTGAATGGCTTTTTAATAGAATTCTTGTCATTTGTGTATTACTGCATCACGTTTCAGAAACAATTTGATTAGCATTGCTTATGTAACTGCCAATGCTTCATTAAGCAGTTAGTTAAAAAATTCATTAAACTTCAGAACACTGGTTTTTCAGAGCACCTCACCTCTTTTGGAAGCAGTGATATGAAATCTCGTTGGAACTGGGGTTCTATAACTTGCATCATGTGCTTTACTTGAGTAGGTTCACAACTGTCAATCAATTCATCTAATGCAAGTAATCTTTCTGGTCCACTCCAACTCTGAAACAAAAACATATAAGGGAAATCATTGTTGGGGGTGGTATCCCATTCACAAACATGAAGCATCCAATCCCAAAACCATCAACAGAATGACAGCAATGTATTCTATCTGCAAGATGCATTGTGGCAGCTCTCAAGTCTCCTCCATCATCACCTTCCAAGCCTTTGATCACCACCACCTAGAAGGATGACAGCATCAGATGCATGGAACAGCACCACCTTCAAATATCCTTCCAAGCCACACACCATCCTTATTTGGAACTATATCATTGTATTGCACCAGGTCAAAATCCTGGAATTCCATTTCCAACAGCTGTACAGATGTACTTAAAGGTCAAGGGCTGTAGATGTACTCAATAGCAATTAGGAATGGGCAATAAACATCAGATGTGCACATGGATGGTGAGCTAACGAATGAATAAAAACCTTGTTTCAATGGACACCATTGCACTGTTTCCAACTGGGAGGCTGTGAACAATTACTAGCAATTTGTGAGACAAGTGAAGATAAGAACAGAGTTAGGGTTAGGGAGACATGAGAAAAGCAGATTGAGGATTGAACTTTTTGATGCTGTTGTACAAATGAACGTTATCCTGCTTGAAGGAACAACAAAATGAGATTGGATTGAAAAAGACCGAGTAATTAAAGAAAATTCCTTGCTTTTCTTATGAACAGAGCACAGGGGGAACATGATAATGGGCTACAATTTGCTGTAGAAGGGTGTCTAACTGCATGTCATTACAGGGTGCCCTTGTACATTCCAGTTTTTAATACTTTTCGTACAAAGTTGCATATGTGCAGTTGGTAATAGACAGTTTTAACATGTTAATTAACAGTGGCAGAGTGGTTGACTGACAGTAATGAAGATCTATCACATTGAACCAAATAGGACAAGTCCTAGCCAGCTATCCTGAGTTTACTATGCACCTACCATACCAATATCACAACTTCATGCCATCTTTCGATGGCAAGGCAATAGCAAGATGCTGTTTTTCAAAGTTTATGATAGAATGGCACACCTCAGATACAACATTTAGATTTCTGCATTTAACCTCATCGCTGCCTTTGTCTGAAGCTGCAGCAGTATTTGTAATTAATGATTATCCTGACAGCAATTTAAGAGCCAGAGGCCAAGAAAAACACCAGAATGATGTAGTGACTTGCAAAGTGAGCAAATGAAAGCAATAAATTTGAAGGTCAAAATAAAATGAAAATTAGTGGCAAATGAGCACCCATGTAAAATAATGTGACAAAGAAAAACAGCAAAGTCTACAAACTGAAGCAAGAATGAAGGGAATTGTTAAAAAGGGGCCAGCAAAAGAGGACAAAGATATGAAAAATAAGGATCAGGCATTGCCTTACAAATTAATTTGGGAAATGTCGACCAGCTCGACCACACATACGTGCATAAATGCTTATGATGTGGAGGTGCTGGTGTTGGACTGGGGTGGACAAGGTCAGAAGTTACATGACACCACGTTATAGTCCAACAGGTTTACTTGAAATCACAATCTTTCGAAGCACTGCTCCTTCATTAGGTGAATTGAAGAAATGCGCACAGGCACTGCTCTGAAAATTTGTGATTTCAAATAAACCTGTTGGACTATAACCTGGGGTCATGTGACTTCTGACCTTATAAATACTTACAATTAAGTCAATCCAATCATTAAACTAAATTGCTGCAACTGATGCTCAAATTTTCTCAATTAATAGCTGCTTATTTTTAATTTTCAAAAAATCTTTTATCAGAAACCTGCTTATGAGCCTGTAAACTGATTTCAAAACTGTTTTTCACCCATAGATTATTGATATTAAACTGGATGACTGATGATTATAGAGATTCAATATAGAATGTGCAAATAGAAGCAATGTATTTGAGTCCACAATAATCCAAATAAAATTTAAATTCATTTGTCTCTAGGAACAGGTCACAAATCCAAACATCATCATCTTCTCTCTGACTGGTTTACTGTGCGCTCATGTTTTATGCACTACAGTAAGATCCTTCAAAGAACAAGTTTTAAACTGACCTTGGCAGTCCACATCTCAAAACAATCCACATAACATCTTTAATATCTTTTCAAAATAGAGCACTTTCTACATAGAACATTTAAAAGTTAACAGATTTCCATTAAATCTACACTATTGCTAAGCCAGTTATAAGTTTGTTTTGAAATTGCTAGTGGTTATATGTATGATTTGAAACTGCAATAATTTTAGGCTATATTTTCCCCGAAACTGAATTCTACAACCTTTCCTGCTCCATTAGATTGTTATAATCTAAAACAAGCTGGTTATGAGTTTCCACTTGCTTAAAAGGGACATGCAACATTGTCAGAGGGACCAGTTGACACTGCCATGGCACATTACCAGCACACCAGCCTGAATCCATATACTTAAAGCAACAAACTTGTGGGGCAGTGAAGGATGCCAGGTTCAGGTGGAATTAAAATCCTTGTTGAACAGTGATAAAACTTTCATTCAAATCAATGTCATTATTTGACTTATTAAAACAAGAACAATCCTTGAGAAATAAAAACTAGATACAACTGTAAGATGATTTAGAGATCAAAAGAAAGCAGTGTTGAATTTCAAATGCACAAAATAAGTTGTACAGTTTGGAAATAAAGCTCCTAAAGTAATTATTCAAGTCGTAGTAAATGCTAACTCATGTCTTGTGGTACTCATGATTTGCTCAGAGTACTGTGATAAACTTTATTTGGCATTCCAGCTTTTTCTTTTAATGCCATTTCTGGTTGACTACGGCTCCAGGTAATTTTAGGTTGTTTGTACATTGACAGTTACCATAAGTTCTAACTTTTTTAAAATTGACGGCTTTGTATCTGTGTCAAATTGTGGCTTACATATGAATATTTACTGAACAGCAGATATGTTGTTAATTCTAGCAAATGGCCTATGGCGCTGTACAAGGTAAACAAGTAGGAACACAGGGACAGGAGTATTCCATTTAGTCTATTCAATAATATCATGGCTGATCTAATTAAGGGGCCACACAGGCTAATGGGAGAGCTGGCAACAAATAACTGAGTCGTAGAAGGGAGTTATCAGCTAGTTGTAAAGTTGCTTGAGCAACCACTTTGATTCCTCATGGAGCTGTGGATTGGCATAGAGTACATACATCGTCATTGCTGCTAAAATAGTGGGTCTTTATCCAGCATGACGTTCTGAACATGGGCATACATGAACTGCACAATGGGTAACAACTTTTGAGTGGTGAGTTACCATTGAGACATGGCTGCTGCAAAGCTACACGTGTGCTTGATGGCTTTTATGAATAGGAAGTCTGCCATCTTGGCAAAGCCACATGCATGCTCCCTCAATCCTTTCAATGAACGGACAGGCAATGAAGTCCATTCTTCTGTCAAACAGACTATCACCTCTGATACAAAATATATGCCAAACTGTAAGATATTAGCTATGTCACCAGTTCCATCCGGGATGGATCCAATTTAAAAAAAACTGGGTCACAGTCATCATCGTGGTAAAAGGTAGCACAACCCTCCTCCTGCTTCCTAGATGTGATAGAGTCCTTTCACCATTGCCTTGATGAAATGCAACACTGAATACGCTACTACCAACTGTGAGGTTGAAGTAGTCCTGGAAGACCCTCAGTGGATGAAACATCCTGTTGACAGCCCCTCTTTCCTGTCTTTTGCCAGAAATTTTTAATCTCTGTTGCCTATTCTCCAAACTCAATTTATACTGTGAAGGAATGCTGTGTTACAGCTCTCGACTTGAGTGACACTCTCAGCTCTTGCAGTAGCAACTGCTTCGCACATGCAGCACCACTCACTACAGACATTACCAACTGTTATAAACTTCTCCAAATAATCAGTATTTGTTCATTTGCAGCAGAAGGTGATAAACACCTAATTCTCAAGCTGTTCATGATTCTTCCTTAGGTGAAGGGGTCTCGAGTTGCTGAACACACTTGGTGCATGTTTAAGAGAGATGGCTGAGATTGGTGAAATCCAAAATGGCATGTCAGGCACCAGATCAGGTTGGACGCTGACTAGGATCACAATTTGTTTCCCCTGCATATCTCTGTAATTGGTTGAAGACATGACAAATTGTAACGTCATTGGCAGTTTCAGATGCACACTGCATTTAAATGGATCTTACATCTATACTAAACTGTTACATCTAGACTGGACATCTGAAGGTTAAAAAACCAGATTGTGCACCACAATTCTGCTGGAAACTCTGGATGAATACCTTAAATAGCTTTTTACTCTATTTGCTGAATCTACAGAAGATAATTGCGAGAATGACTGAAGAAAATCTAACCTGAGATCTGACGCTCATTGCTATGTTGCTGATAAACTGTTTACTAACCATTTAAAAAACAACTCCATGGCATATGGGCATTGTTGGCAAAATCAACATTTATTGTTCATTCCTAGTTGCCTCCATTATGATCGTCAGCCATTTTTTTGAACTAGTACAGTCCATGTGATGTGCATACTCAGTGCTGTTAAGCAGGGAATTCAAAGATTTGACTCAATAACAGTGAAGGAAAGGATTTACAGTTCCAAGTCACGATAGGATTATAAAATTCTTCCAAGGAGTGAAGATGACAGGTTTTGTAGATGTCTGTATAGAAGCCAGGTGAATTGCTGCAGAACATTTTGTATATGGTATACACTACTATCACAATGCACCAGCGATGGATGGAGTGAATGCTTAAGGTCATGGATGTCATTCTGTTT
The DNA here is from genome assembly GCF_021869965.1 of Rhincodon typus. Taxonomy (NCBI): domain Eukaryota; kingdom Metazoa; phylum Chordata; class Chondrichthyes; order Orectolobiformes; family Rhincodontidae; genus Rhincodon; species Rhincodon typus. The sequence continues at coordinate 129,249,391 of NC_063332.1, read as the reverse complement.
TGTCTTGGGTGGTGTTGTGATTAATGTGTACTACTGGAGACACATTTCTCAATCACATTCTTGATTTGTGCTTCGTAGGTAGAGAACTGGCTTTAGGGAATCAGGAGCTAAGTTGTTTTTTGTATATAGAATATCTAGTCTCTGACTTACTTTCGAAGCCACAGCATTTATATGGTTGGTTCAGTTATGTTTCCAGTCAATGTTGCCTCCAGGATGTTTACGGTGTGGAAGATTATATGATTATGTTAGTGGCACTGGCTTTCAAGAGGAGGTGATCAGACAATTTCTTGTGGGAATTGGTCATCTGGGAGTTGCAAGATCACATATGTCACACTTATCTACCAAATCTTTATGTTTGCCAGGTCTTGCTGCCTGTGGGCACAGGCTCCTTTGTTATTTGAGGAATGTAAATAAAACATCACAACCTGAATCTTACTGATGGAAGAAAGGCAATTGGGAAAATAAGTGAAAGTGGTTGGAATTGGGACGCTACTCTGAGGAGGTTCTGCCTTGAGGTTAGGAGTTATGTCATGAAATGCTCAATGTATTACTGTTATGGTAGAATCAAACCTCATCAGGACTAGAAACTAATCATTGAGATGGCTCTGATCACTTAGAATTAAACTACTGTTCAATAAGGGAATACTGACAAACGTTTCAATCTTCAAATAGTATTGTTATGTTCATTAATACATGTGCTGCAGCACTGGAATAGGTCCAAAGTATTCAAGAATGGGAGATGAGAATGATGGTCCAAAATGTGGGAGACCCTGACCTCTGGGGCCATTTAGATCAAGGTCACAATTCTTAACCACCAAAGAGAATGATTCCTTAATAAGGAGCCCGAGGAGGAAGGGCAGTTTTCACTGGATTGGCAGGATCTATCAATTTTGAGAGGAAGGACAGTTGGAGAATGAAGTCTAATTGTTCTTTGGCTCCATCTGGACTGGACATCTCTCCCATTCCTCTCCATAATTATTTTGCCATTGATCAGCTTCCTGTCACAACTCAGCAACAGCTTCTTTGGGCTCACCACTCCGTTTCTCATTATCTTTTGGTTACAGTCCTTAATTAAACTCAGATTCCTCAGAAGGAATGAGACAGGAAAAAAAATAATAGGGAATATGGAAATCGCAAAAAAAAAAGCAATATTTGCATCTTCACAGAAGCTGACACAAAGAAGGTAACAAAACTTGTCAAAACAATGCTTTATTAACAATGGGAATGATAATTATCAGCAAAGACAAAGTATTGGAGAAATTAATGGGCCAAAAAGTTGACAATTTCCCAAGATTTGTTGGCCTACATTCTAACATTTTAAAGGAAGTCACTTCACAGGTTCTGGATAAATAGTGGGGGATCTTCCAGAATTCCCTAGATTCTACAATGGTACTTGTAGACTGGAAGGCAAAGATAGCCTGCTCTTCCAGACAGGAGAAAGTGAGCAAACAGAGTAAATAGACCAGTTAGCCTGATATCAGCGATTGGTAAAATGTGAATCCATTAGGAACATGGGCACAATATGGCTGTGGGGCTCAGTCATAGAAATTGATAGAATTCTACATACTAAAAATGTTATGAGATACAGGGACTGTGCAGAAAAAAAAGGTGTTAATGTAGAAGATCAACCATTATCTCAGTGAATGGCCCAGCAAGTTCAAAAGCTAAATAGACTACTTCTGCCCCATTTCTTTTGTTCTTATGGAAAAATCACAATCTAATTCAGCAGCGTTTCATACATCATATAGAGCCTTTTTGAGGGTCTAACTGTAGCATAGATGACAGGAACCAGCAGTAGTAGTATATTTGGATTTTTACAAGAGGCTGCAAAGGGATATACATAGGTTAAGTAATTGTCTTTAAAACGATGACAGATAAAGCATACTGTATATAAGCATAAAATGATCAACTTTCATATAATGGAAAAGCAGATTTTGTTTTAAATTAAGAGAGCTTAAGAAATGTTGGGTAGAGGGATTTGGGACTCCTTGTATATACAATGGAGAGAGTCAACATATATACAGTACTTCAGTAAAAGATACTTTCTTGAAGCTTTTCATTTTGCACAATCAAGATGTATCACAAGAATATAAATGTAAAATGAAAACAACATTTATATTGCAGAAGAGAGTGCTGATTATTTGACAAGTGAACTCTGATAGGTAGAGACATTGCCAAAGAATCCACCAATTAATAATGACTGACAGTAAACTGCCCAGCATTATTTAAATTTTGAACCAGGTAGGTTAATTCTGAGTGGTCAATGCATTAACTTGAGGAATTAACCAAAGAGAGATAGCTGTCACCTATTTTTGTTTAGCTGAAACAGGTGCAGTATGTGCACCTGTCCTTTCTTTCTGCAAAGAACAGAGCCTTGTGCATTACTGAGAGTAACTTCCAAGACACAATGCTACACTGAGTCCAACTATCATAAATTAGTTGTCAGCCTCATTGTTTGCACGTTCAGGACTATACAGAAAATACTGTCTAATCTTGGAATTGCATCTAATGTGGGTTTTGCAAGGGTGTTTTGGTTGGGAATGGTTGGTACCTTGCTGGTCACAAATAGCCAAAGGGATATGCTGTTTGATATAATCTTCCAGTCCTTGGAACATATGACCTACGTATGTAATATCACATCAACACAAAGAACATTTTTGTCATGAAAATCTTCCAGTCTACCTCAGATGAAGGTAGGGTATCTCAAAAGTAACAGCAACAGCTGAAGCTAGCTGTTTCACACTGCAATGCAACACAAGTGATGTTCAACTAACAGAATGCTTTTATCAAGCCATAAAAGATGTTTGGCCAATCATACAAATAGGTGATGTGGTGTATGACTTTCAGTGCTAGTGTGATGGCAGATATGTAGGCTATACATCCCAAAGACTGTAGAATTGTGTCAAACCCAAGCATATCCCTTCTGACAATTGCACAGTTCACAACTGGTAAATTCACACAGCATCCAATAGTAGGCGTGAGTCCAAAATCTGACAACATTTCACGAAAATCCTGAATGTGAGAAGAATTAAGCTGACATCAATTTACGATGGTCACTTCATCTCACTATGTGGCACACTTGCATGCACTGGAAGCTAATTATATTGATAAACAAGTCAGTCCCCATTCTTTGCAGACAGAAGGAGTATGTTCACACACTGTACCTGTTTTAACTCAACAAAATAGGTGTCAGTTACTTTCTAGTTCATTTCAGGGCAATGCATTGACCAATCAGCCTGCCTACTTAAAACATAAACAAAGACTTGCAGTTAATTGTCAGTCATAATCAACTAGCACCCTTCCTGTGGCAATATCTCTACCAGAGTCCACATGCAATCTGCACTCTCTTCTCATGTAAAATCCATGTTGTTTTCTCTATGAATTAGCATTCTTGCGAATTGTAGTGATGAGTGCAAGATGACAAACTTCAACAAAATGTCTTTTATCCCCCACAATACTACCAAACAACTAAGAAATTAAGTAATCAATTGAGATGACAATATTGTATGTTATAGACTTTGTTGAGAGGAATTTATAGTATGCATAGTCTTGGTTTCCTTATCTAGGACAGATTCACTTAATTTGGAGCAGGTTCACTAGACTGCTTCCCAGAAAGACCTGTTCTACGAGCAAAGATTGAGTAGAATAGGTCTATAGTGTCTAGAGTTCAGAAGAATGAGGTGATCATATTGAAACATGCAAGATTCTTTGAAGGTTGACCAGATAGATGTTGGGCGGCTATTTTCCTGAGCTGAACAGTCTAGAAATAGAGGTTATTATCTTGGGAAATGGGTGTACCATTTCAGACAGAGATTAACAAATTTATTCATTCCGAAGTTTGTGAATTCTAAAATGATGTGTCCTGGAAGGTTGTGGATTCTTAGTTATTGAGTCAATTCAACACTGACACTGATTATGTATTCAAGAGATCAAGATATTTGGGATATGGCCTTGCTAGTTCTTAACGTTATGTGAGCTTGTAGAGGCACATGATTGGGTGTCATCAGCAAATAAGGAGGCTTGCTGGTCTGTTTACAACAGCTAGACGGGCGATTAGTACTGTAAATTTCCTCATCAGCATGCCTTGATACTGCATCATAATATTCATTTACCTATTAGAAACTCAAGAGGCACAAAGAAATTAAGCTTAAACGATAGCATTTACAGCAGAGTTATAAAACATTTATTTGACAATGTATTTTTGAAAGTTTTTGAAAATCTTACACCCTTGGCCCCAATCTAATATGAACACTTGCTTAACCCACTGATGTCTAATTGATGATTGAAATAATATTGATTTACTGCTTGGAATATCTCTTTAAAATTGAAAATGCTGCACCAATTTCAGGTGAACTAGATGATCAGAAGCAAACATTGTGTTGGAGGGCTATGCTACACTTCATATAAATTATTCATAGAGTTTCAACTAATTTCACATATGTAATTTGAAATCAAACACAGATTTTACAAGACATGTATCATATATGTTACTCATTCCAGGGATAGTTCCACAAAAAGTCAGTAAAATCTGTGTTTGACTTCAAATTACATATGTATGCATTGAATCTTATCCAGTGTCATGAGGGGTCGCTTGTGCTATGATAGCTCTTATGTTTGGTTCCATGTCCGCAACAACAGTGTTGCAGTATGCTGCTTTTATTGCTGATGTCACAGTGACATTAATTATCTCAGCAAAAGCTGGGAATAATTTATTAAAATTTTTTTAAAAATCAAATAATACTGTCAAAATGCTTTCAAATATAATCCTTCAAACTAATTCAAGAACAGAGAAATCAAATCAAATATTTAATCAATAATCAATTTTCTCAAGCAAGATCTAAACGTAACATTATGTTGAAGAATTTACAGGCTTCTACAGGATGTAGTGAGTATTACTATAACTTCAGTGATATCCAACCTCATGTAATAATAGCCCAGCACGGGTCCTTTGACAATGTAATTTTTTTTGTCATAATAATTCTTCATGCTAAATATCCTGTTGTTACCAAAGTACAACCCAACCTGAAAAGTCTTCAGCCAATCTTGCAGTTCTGGAGGTGGCTGGACACTTGTGATCCGACGCCGCTGTTGCCCTTGTCCATTTGCAGCTCTCAGGTCGCCAAAGGTGGTAGGTGTTGCTGAACATGGAACCAGCCCTGTGGTGCTGCTGAAGAAAAACAGATTGCTAAAACAAACTTTGATTTAGAACAAAGATACTTTTTCGATGACTACAAGCATTCACAGATCAGCACCCAAAAGACCACCCTAAGTCTTACTCATGCAGATGAATTAACTTACATTTATATAGCATCTTTAACACGGCAAAGTGTCTCATGGCACTTCACGAGACTGTTATCAGAGATGACAGAGATAGGAAGAGAGGGAGGTAAGGCCATTGTAGATTGAAAACACAGGTTGAAGACCTTTTAAATTAAGCTGTTAGTGGATTGGGACCTAACACAGACCAACAAGGACAAAGGTTATGGGTGAAATGGACTTGGTGAGGGTTACAAAATTTTGTAACCAGCTGTGTTTTGGATGACTTGGCCCTTATGGGAATGAATGAAGTTGGAGGCAGACAAAGTATTGGAAGAGTCAATAAGCTAGTTTTCTGCACATAGCAAAACAACAAATCTAGCTCAATAAAGATTTTAGGTCATTAAAAGAACACCTTTATAGTTGGAGTCACTTTAACAAAGAAAAGAAGATAAAGTCATTCATAAAATGAGGGAGGGCAGGAAGAAAGAAAAACTTGCATGAAACATTCAACCTTTTGCATTCTCAGGATAGAGGGCACATCACTATCAAGAAATTTCTTTTGGAACCAAAAGCCAATTTACTCAACAAGATCTCTTAAAAATTATTGGTAGTTGGAAGTTCAATCAGGGGTATGACACTTAAAAACTTAAGTTTATTTTTTGAACTGCACTTTTGAACGTGCATTGTTGTGTTAATATAGCTTGTGAACTCAAAATTCATACTGAAACTCTACCTTAGCAGTGAGTACCACCACGGAGGCAAACTGACATGCTGATATATGGTATTAGAAGTGTTTATACAACAATGGCTGCTGAGATTGTGATATTCTACATGGGATCAAAATATGGCACTAAAGATTGTTAGATTGGAGGGTCAATATGCCCTCCATTGAATTTCAATCTGACTTGTACAAATATAGGAACTACTGAATAGAAGCCATTGGAAGAGTAAACCAAAAAGATTCTGTGTTTTCAGGTATTCCTTCAATGCTGTAGATACTTATCCAGAACCCCTTTATACAACAATATTGTAATCAAGTCCATGCTCTGCCCTCAATGTTGTCTATGTTGAAAAATGTCCATGTTTTTGATAGAGAAGGGGTAACAGACCAAAAAGAAACTTTTAAACAAATCTGGCAATCAGATTTTTGGCAACCAATTCAACATTACCCTATTTACTGCAGATGAACTGACATGCCTATAGTTGCCATACCCCACAGTTCACATGTGAACACAAAATCTCATTACTAAAAATGTATGAGAGAGAAATAAAAGAGACTAAATGATTAACAGGTCTTATTTCTCCCCCCAGTTATAAATATATCGTGTCTCACTGGAACATATTATTATACTGTTATTTTGGTCAAGTTACCACAAACATAAAGTTCAGTAAATTACTGAAAATGCCTAATCAGTTTTCAAAATAACAGAATGATGAATAACTTTTTTCCTTCCAGCAAAGAGCCTGCAGTCTATTGTTGCCCCCCACGTGCAAGACCGCCCCTCTTGAAATCATAATGCCAAAGTCTTCAGCAGCACCAAAGAGTCCTCTCTGCAGGGTCAAGTGTCTTACACATTCAAATTATTTTCGTAATGTGCTTATTGAACCGTGATCTTCATAATTCCAAATGGTGCAGGGAGCAGTAATGAAAGAGTGTGACTGGAGAACAGCCATCACAGCCAAGCAGTTAGGAAGAATTCTGCTGAAAGCCTGCACTGTTTTCTACGCTGAACTGCCTTAATAATTTAGGCTTTAATAATACTGCAGAAGGTTAGGGGAGGCTGAAGGGTTGAGTGGGGGGTACTAGTGGATGATCTAGAGTTTGCTTGCAGAGGCACAGCATATTTTCAGCAACATGAGTTTGAAGGTTATGCTGCAGTATATCAAAGGACAAGCATGAGTCAATTTAAATATTAGTTAACCTATCAGCCAGCCTCTTGAATTTTCTACTTTACAGTTGTCAAGTCTTGTGGTTTCCTTGAGCCAGTACCAACAAATGAGTTTGTAAATTGTCACTTTCAGGCATTAATTAGACACAATCATGATCTTTTGTATGGAAAAAAGCTTCTGACTAAAAATTAGTATAATATAAATTTTCACATGTGTAAGAAATGATGGATTTCAAACATTTCAATATCCCTATTTTGTTAGTTTTATTTATTACATATCAGCTTAAGACTTTGGAATTAAAGTACAATTTAGAATCACTTCCGTTAAACAGAAATTCAGTTATTAATGCCTATGATCACAGAATTTATCACTGTACTTGTACTTGTTTTGTGCTCATTAAATAAAATAACTCTAAGAAGGAAAACCAATTTAACAAACGGGCAAAAAAAATGTAAAGAAATCATGATGATTCTACAAATCCATTTCATGCTGTGCATTTGGCAAATGTTGAGTGCTTAGTTGATGATATACAGTGAAGGGTTTTATCTTTAAGATCATGGCAGCCAAGGATGCGATAGACTAAGATGTTAATACATTAGCAGACTATTTTGTTTGCCAATAATGAAAGTGTTAATATGGGTCTAAGAAAACAAGTCAGGAAAACCATCCCCCTTGAGTGTTTGTCTGATGGCTACCAGTCAGGTTATTTTGACATGTCAGTAGCAGTTGCTTATTAATGTACATGAAGCAGTCTACCCTGCAGCCCATACTACCAGATTATGATTGGACCAAAATTAGTCTGATTTTCACGCTTTGCATTTTATGCCAAGAAACTGCCACATCCCATTTCTCTTTATATGCCAGCAAAGAACATAGACAATGTACAAAACTGAGGCAATAGTAAGCTAATGCATTATTGGGTTGAGTACATATTCCATGAATTCCATTTTCAAACTCAAGCATGTCATTAATGGCCAGGTTCAGTTCATTTTCTAACAGGATGCACTGAAATAGTGTAGCAGGATGTAAAACATTCTTGTGATCCAAAATAGTTAATGTTATCTGAAGTAACGTTTACCTTTTGTATTCTGAACCTTTGCAAGGTTTCTTCCCTGAAGAGAAAGACCGGACCTCAGGGCCAGGGTCCAATTTTCTCTTCATCTGTAAAAGAAAAAAAGTGACTTTTAAAATTTAAAACAAAGCTAAACACTTATCTTTGATTCTGATACCCAAACCATGCACTTTCAAATTTAACCAGTGGCCGCGGTAGCTTAATCGTTACAGTAGTAAATAAGTATAGAAGGTATTATGCTAGCTGGCATTATAAGAAACTTGATTATTAGTTATATTGGCCTCATCATGGATTAAGTACTTGACAGCTATTTTAGCATTCTGAATGGTAAATTCAGAAGTTATTTTAAATGTCCATTATGACCAAACCATACAAATGGTCTATGATGTACTGTATTCAGTCACATTTAAACATTGCAGCATGTGTCCTCTTTCTGCAGATTACAAACAAAAATCATTGTTTAACAGACTGGGACAGAGCAATAAGCATGCAAAAATGATATGTCAAAGAGTGAGAAATGTAGACAGAGATTGAGAGAAAGTGGTATAGAAGATTTTTGCTTTACTTTGATTCTAAAGGCAATTTATTACACAACACATCTAAGGGAAATTCAAGAAGAACTTTAAATATGTAGTTATCTCAGCACACTGTTTTGGGGAAGTTTCAGATCCCTGCTGGGGGAAAAAGTATTATCGTGCACCTCTAACTTCTGTAAACTGTAGAGCAATTCTTAAAAATAAACAAACAAAACTCAATGTATACTGGCTCTTCTTCATACTGTGAAACATTTATCACAAATTTAATTCTTGCTCTTCCACCTAAAAAAATTAATTTACAAAATTAGGCGTATTATTCTTGCTCTTAGTGACCACAGAATACAAGATTAATCTTCAACAGTTCACACTGCAGTCTGGCAAAAATATTAAATTATAGTTCCAGAAATGATTTTGCTAATCAGTTTATTCATTAACTACATGCTTGCACCTGATCTCAGATCCATTGTGAACAACGTAAAGACAGTAACAACCTCCCTAAATTTTTTTGGTAAAGTAGTCATTTAAAAGCTCAATTTTTGCCGATGCATTTAAAAAACCCTGGCCATTTTTTCTGTGAGAGCCAAGAATGGGTTTATTTGTTGGCTATAGGTTTATTTGTATTCAGTCTTCGTTGATCTGATTAGCAAATTTTAACACTTCAAAGAGAGAAAAAATACCTTTAGGTTTTATACATTGAATTAAATTGGTATATATCGTCATAGCCTAGAAATGTGAAACAGACTGCAGCAAAAAAGTGAGTCATTCATAACTCTGTGTTGCAAATCGACATTTTCACAGCTGGTAAATGCTTCCCGCTTTATGTGATCCGAGTGAAACCATAGGAGGGATACTGTACTGCATCACTACCACCGATAAATTCTTCAGGCTCAGTACAAAACCCAATTGCTCGTTTACTACTAATAATGTTACAAAAATAAAAGCAGACAAACCATGATATATTCGCGACAACAGCAATATCCGCTGTGATTGCACGATCAAATCAGCGTATGATGTGGATATTTGCGAAGCTGCGACACTATTTTTTAGCTGCTGTAAAGTCAGAGGTTACCAACTATTTAAGTACTCACGAGATAAATCGTGACCAGAGAAACATTAACCTTGGTCACCAGCAAGAAAACAAACATTTTCATAAATTTTCTATCCAACGTTAATTTTGCATTGAAATCATGGCCGTATAAGTATTTGAAAATAAAATCTGTCGTGGCAGCACCAAATCGTGTTGCCATTTATTACACGCTAAAATCAATTCATTTCCAGAAGTCAGTTGGTAATGCTCAATTCTCTTTCAAAACGAATTAGCCGCAGATGTTGGGTAACAGGTAGCAAGATTTAAAACGGACAATTTACATTGATTTTGCTAGAATCTACAACATTCACAATTACTGTTTAAGATTTTTGGATTCTGGAAGTAAAGATTGCTCATTACTTTCCAGTAATTAATCAGCCTTAATCTTAAACCGATGAGTTATTACCAATAATTTTAAAAAGTGTAGTTAAAACGGGCCATAATCAGGCTGCATTTGCTCGCTGTACTCCGCGCAATGCACACTCGTGCACTTACTTTAAAAAAGATCATTTTTAAAGTGCCGTAGAAACCCATTTTTACAGCTGGTTCAAATCCCTGCGTGTTCGGCTGACGATTGCTGATAGTGTGTTCCGTCAGGTAGATCCTGCGATGTCCCCAACATGGACATGCTCAGACACGTCAAATAATGGGAAAGCGTAAACTACCACTGAGCAAACCACCATCTATAAAGCTAGTGCAGCTCACCAATTTCAGACAGAAAACTGCACTGGGGCGTCAAGGGGGAAAAAAAAACATGAAAAGACGGGAGAGCGGAGACAGAAACGCTTGCCTTGGAGAATCTGTTCTCCAATGAACATATTCTTGTGTCTGGCAGATGGATCAAATTGCACTCCGCTCCACCCCCTGCCTGAGGAAAAACGAAATGGCAGAGTCCAGCTCCCGACAATGTGAGTTGCACGTCAATTAGATGAACAAAGCCCCAGGGAGTCCGTAAGCAGAGGGGGAGCGAAACGGAAGGAGGAATACAGCCGGTTTCTTCTGATTGAATTTAGCTCAGCTACCACCCCGCCTCCCCATCAATTTGCCTGCCTGCATTCTGCGGGCAAGTGGAATGTATGGAATTACTAATCAGATCTGTGCCATCCGAGAATTGTGTCTCTACTTTTCACAGGATCACATTAAAATCGGCATTTAAAAAAAATAGGTTTCTTCCCGCTCCATTATTTGTTTTGCTGTCTATATATCGAAGGACACAGGTCTTTTACCGGCTCCTTTGGCCTGTTTAGATAATTTCACCTGTCTTTTTCACGGTAAACGTGATGCAGGTGGTAGGTGGGAGAGAACTCAGCGCTCCCCATCTGCCAATGATCTCCTCCCATTGCCATGGCAATATCGGAGTTTAAGTGGCAGAGGTCGGCCACCTACTTTGGAGTTAGTTTTGCTTCAAGCGCGTTCTCGGAACCCCTGGGAGTCAACTCCCAACCTTTACACAGCAGTGAGGAATGCCAAACATGCAGAGGTCACGCTGGCTCTTTGAAGCGTCCATAACCCATTGTCGTTAACCTTCTGGTGTGCAATTCCTGATCATCAGTGCCAAGATTTGAGATGGCAGGCTGAAAGCTCCACAACCAGAGAGGAACCTTTACAAAACAGGTGTCTACTTGAACCTCAGCAGTTCAAAATCAATTTCACACCCAATTTCTTTCTGCCTTCCTCAAATGAATAGGCTTTTTAAAGCATTTTCAAAGTAGCAATCAAAAGCACACTTCATTTTCTCAATAATCTTTTATGTGAAAGTCAATGCAAACATTTGCATAGGAGAGGTTCAGAGACCAACTTTATTTGGCTGGTAGAACTGAAAGTTTGACCTACAATTACACAATGACATTAACCCTTTACATACACTAATGCAAAATATTAACAAGAATAGTAGAAAAGTAAAATTTGCAATTCTTTTTAATTTTATGATTCATATTGCTGATTTTAAACACTAATACAGAATCTAATGTGGATCAAAGCTCATCACAGGGTCAAATTGGAAACTAAAGTTATGAACAATAGGCATGAGGAATAGCTAGTTGTTTGAGTATTTATTGCCAGTCAAGAATTCCTTGCCCAGTGAAGTAGTTGACGCTACTTCAGTAAATGCTTTTAAAAAAAAGGTAGTTTTTTTTGAACAATAAAGGAATTCAGGGATACGGTGAGAATGCGGGTAAGTGGATCTGAGTCCACGAAAGGATCAGCCATGATCTTATTGAATGGCGGAGCAGGCTCGAAGGGCCAGACGGCCTACTCCTGCTCCTAGTTCTTATGTTCTTATACTCAAGGAAGATCTATTACCTTTACTTGAGAGAAGGGACAAGTAAGGTGGTAAGTTTGGGTGGCGGTAAAGAAACAGAAGAGAGCAGGAAAGGAAGACAGGTCAGACGATGTCAGGATAAGATTTCTTGACTTGTTGAAATATTTGAGGCAGTTTTGAGCCAAAAAAAATTACCTAAAATTCCAGCAACACGGAAAACTGACATTAGACTACATACAGGACAGAAATAATGCAACATATTAACTGAAGTGCAGATTTTCAAATGTTCTTGGTAAATTTCTAATTACAATTCACTTCAGCATATTTTGCTGACAAGTATCCCAAGGCACTTCACACTCGAGTGCAGAACCAGAGACTTGGAGCAGGTGGAAGGAATTTCTTAAAAAAGTACTTAGGGAACAACTGGTTCAAATGTTGTAGTATTGGGATTAATGTCAAAATGCATAAAAGATCAGTGTTAGAGGAACATGATCTTTGGTGATAGGATTGAATTTGTTACTGGAGAGGGTTGCAGAGATGGGGTATGAAGCAACAATGAAGTAATTTAAAGACAAGGATTTTGAAGGGAACACATTGTGGGAGAGGGGGAAATAATATTGGTCAGTGATGGGGATCGAGGCAAAGATGGAACTGGATGCATGTGACAAGTTTGCACAAATTAGAGTTTATCTGGTGGAAGAAGGGAGGCCAGGATGTAGATTTTTGAAATAGTCTGTCTAAAATTGAGGAGACATGCATGATAGTTTCAATGGTAGAGATGTGTTGCAGAGGTGTATGTAAACATCAGAAATATCTTAATGAAAACCAAAGAACTGCGGATGCTGTAAATCAGGAACAAAAACAAAGTTACTGGAAAAGCTCAGCAGGGCTGGCAGCATCTGTGAAGGAAAAAACAGAGTTAACGTTTCAGGGCTGGTGACCCTTCCTCAGAAATATCAGAGGTATATCAGAAATAACAGAAATATCTTGCATGGGAAAGAATAAGATGGGAAACTATGCTCATACCGAAAAATTAAGTCCGGGTTTAGTGCCACCAGTGCAGGATAAGGTAATTTATTCCTTGAACTGTTCCACTGTTCAATGAATTCACAGCTAATCTGTGACATCACTTCATTTTTCTTCCTTTGGTTCATATCTCTTATACCCCTTAATCTTAGTTTTAGGTTTAACAATTGATCTAGCAGAAGAGAATTCCATACTTTCACTACCCATTGTATGTAGGATAAACCCTTAAATTTTCCCTGGAAAGGACAGGTCTGGCCTGAACTTTTTGATTATAACACTAATTTTAGACCCTCCAACTTTTAGAAATGGATATTCTTTCTGTTCCCCTCCGTATCTGGAAAACTTCAACCAAATCACCCTTTAATCTTGTGTTTGCATAATGGCTTGTCAAATTCAAGATAAAGTTCCTACAGGGGGAAGGATTAGGTGGAAAGGCAGAGATGGTGATGAAGACTGAAGATGACAGTTTTAGATTTCCAAATTTTCAGTTGGAAGAGCTGTGATTTATCCAGAAGTGAATTTCAAAAAGTCAACCCATACTACACACAGTTCAAGGATCAGAGGATGTGGTAGTAGTACATTTGGAAGCCAACCCCACACATGTGGGAAGAATCAGGTTTAGGCCTAAACTGTCACCATTCCGTTAGATCATTATTAACCTATATATCACAACTTCATCCAGCCATTTTAGCTCTGTAATCCTGAATACTCTTTGCTAACAAATTTATCAATCTCAGTATAGAAATTTTCAACTGGCCTAACCCCAATAACTTTCTTGGGGGAAGAAAGTCCGCAGAGAAGCATTATACCAGCGATCTGGACTGCTTTAACACAGTTGTCACCATTACCTCTAATCCAGTTCACTTGACATAAATGACCAACAATCTATCAGTACATTTTTTTCTAAAATGGAAAATGGCTAATAATATAACACCCCTGATGAAGAAGGGAGGGAGGGAGAAGACAGGAAACTATAGGCCAGTTAGCCTGACCTCTGTCATTGGTAAGATTTGAGAGTCCATTATTAAGGATGAGATTGTGGAGTTCTTGGAAGTGGAGTTCAAATAGGGCTGAGTCAGCATGGCTTCAAGGTGAAGGTGCCTGACAAATCTGTTAGAATTTTTTGAGGTGGTTAGCAAGCAAGTCAGACAAAGGATAGCCAGTGGACAGATTCTATTTGGATTTCCAGAACGTCTTAGACAAGGTGGCGCAAAGGAGGCTGCTAAATAAAATAAGAGCCCATGGTGTTAGGGGCAAGGTACTAGCATGGATTGACAATTGGCTGACTGGCAGAAGGCAGTAAGTGGGAACAAAAGGGTTTTTTTCAGGATGCCAGGCAGTAACTAGTGGAATTCTGTAGTGTGCAGTGTTGGGATGGCTATTCACATTATACATTAACGATCTGGACAAAGGAACTAAGGGCATTGTTTGCAGATGACACAAAATAGGTGGAAGGACAGGTAGTGATGAGGAAGCAGGGAGGCTGCAGAAGGACTTGGACAGACTAAGAAAGTAGGCAAATGGCAGATGGAATACAAAATAGGAAAGTGAGAGCTTATGTACTTTGGTAGGAAGAATAGAGGCATAGATTACCACCTAAATTGGGAAAGCCTTCGGAAATCTAAAGCACAAAGGGACTTGGGTCCAGTTCAGAACTTAAGGTTAACATGCAGGTTCAGTCAGCGGTTAGGAAGTCAAATACAATGTTAGCATTCATTTCAAAAGGGCTAGAATACAAGAGCAAAAATGTACAGCTGAGACTGTGTAAGGCTCTGGTCAGATCGCATTTAGAATACTGTGAGCAGTTTTGGGCCCCGTACCTAAGGAAGGATACGCTGGCGTTGAAGGGGGTCTAGAGGAAATTTACAAGAATGATCTTGGAGATGAAAGGCATGTCATATGACAAGGGTTGAGGACTCTGTGTTAGTACTCAATGGAATTTAGAAGGATGAGGGTGGATCTGAATGAAACTTACAGAATACTGTGAGGCCTGGATAGACTGAACATGGAGAAGATGTTTCCACCGTTAGGAGAGACTAGGACTTGACGACACAGCCTCAGAGTGAAGGGACAACTCTTTAGAACTGAGATGAGGAGAAATTTCCTCAGCCAGAGGGTAGTTAATCTGTGGAACTCATTGCAAAGTCATTGAATGTATTTAAGATAGAGATAGATAGGTCCTTTATTGGTAAGAGGATCAAGGTTATGGGGAGAAGGCAGGAGAATTAGCTTGAGAAACATATCACCCATGATCAAAGTAGACTGATGGGTTGAATAGCCTAATTTTGCTACTATAAATTATGGTCTTACTGTCTAAATGTCCAGTAGCTTTGTCATTTCAGTACATTACTACCATGGAGATGAGGAAAAGGAGGCAAAATTAGATTAGTGTTGACTCCTGAAGTAACAGCATAGGGGAAGGAATACAAATCATTATTGGAGATGTAGTGGCGATATCTGGATAGACAAGAATGGAACAATTTTCCAGCTGACCCATAATGCTGGCATTAGGGAGGATGGGATGGGTCAAACACGCCAAACTCTGGAGAGGTCAAGGATTTATCAAGAGTTATGTACACTTCAATATTGGTACAGTACAAGCAATATTCTATGAGAACAATTCTTAAATTTAAGAAGTTCATTTAGCCTGCTCTGCCATTTAATATGGTAATAACTGATCCTCCATCTCAAGACCAAATTCCTGCTCCTTCTCCATACCTCAATGATTTTAATGTTTAGAAATTGACTTCTTTCTTAAATATATTCAGTGACTTGTCCTCCATAACATTCTGTGGTAGTCCAGATTCACCACCCTCTGAGTTAAGAGACTTCTCTGCACCTAAGTCCAAAATGGACTGCCCTGTATCCAGAGACCTTAACCCCTTGTTCTAGATGACCGGGCAAGGTAAGCATTGTTCCTCCAGTTTGTCCAGTCCTGTCAGAATTTTGTATGTGACAATGAGATCCCTGTCCACTTTTATAAATTCTAGTGAATAAAGACCTAGTTGACCCAATCTCTCCTCAAATGATAATCCTGTTGCCCAGCAATCAGTCTGGTGAACCTTTGCTGCACTTCCTCTTGGAAATTGCACCTTTTCTTTCGTGAAGAGACCAACACTGCACAGAACACTCCAGACATTGTCTTACCAAGCTGCAATAAGACTTCTTTATTCTTGTACTCAATCCTCTTGTAATAAAGGCTAACGTACTATTTGCCAGCTTACAATTATCAGTTCACCAACACTTGTTCGAAAAAAAACAATAATTTCCTCCAATTCCTCTTTCTTACTCGACAAAGTTAATTGTGTCTTCTTCCATAAATCAGTTGTTTAATTGCTCTGCCTGTTCCTTGTATACACAATCAATGGTTTCATTTTAGACTGTAAGTGGCCTACATTTGTCTTCACTAATCATCTTATTTTTACATACTTATGGAAGCTTTTTTAGCCCACATTTATGTCCTTTGCAAGTTTACTCTCATACCCCCCAACCCTCATCAATCTCTTGGTCTTTCTTTGCTGAATTTGAAGCTGTTCCCAATCTTCAGACTTGCTACTTCTTCGAGTAACTTTGTACTTGGATTTAATACTATCCTTTGCTAGCCAAGGTTGGACCACTTTTTCTGTTATGTTTCAATACCAGAAATGAATATAGAACTGAAGTGCATGCATTAATTCCTTAAATATTAGCCATCACCTATACACTGTCATGTCTTTTAGTTAAGCTATCCTATCTATTGTAGCCAACTCATCCCTCATGCCTTCAGGTTTATATTTATTTGTTTATATTTGGAACTCTAATTTCTGTTTTTAAAAAAAAACACAGTTTCTGTTTTGGGCCAAAAACTGAAATGGAAGTTGAACTACTGCAACTGAAACATCAGGAGAACTTTTGCAAGTCAAATAAAAAATCAATGTGTTTCATATTGTTGAGTTGTACAATAAAATGTTGCTTTTTAAAGCAATAAGATGGAGATTTTGAGACTCAGTAGCGCCAAAAATTTCAAATTAGGGATATTCTGCCAGAAAACAGCTGTCTGATTGGATAAGCTACAGAGCTTTAAAAATGCAAGTGCTGAAGGAAAGAGAAACTTAGTCATAAAGGACAGAGAAAGGCCCTTTGGACCATCGATTCTGCACCAGACAAAAACAACCACCTAACTATTCTAATCCCATTTCCCAATACTTGACCCACAGTCTTCCAGAGCCCGTGGACTAAAAGCATTTATCTTTCTTTCTCTCCATTTTGAAAAAAAGCCAAAAAAAACGAGCTTAAAAGAAAGAATCCTAACAGAAAAGGATTGGGTCTAGCCTTGTACAATCGAATTGGGAACAGTTGTCACCCTATAGACAACAGCAAGTCATTACTGTTAAAATCAAAAGGACTCCTCTGGACTATTGATCTTTGGAACTTTGTTTACTCTGACCATATTCATTTCCACCTGTAATGTGTATTAGATCCTTTGCCTTTTGTTTGTCTCAATCATGACTGAATAAGTGTTGGTGTACATGCGTGTAATTTTCGAGATTTTAAGGGGACTAGTTTAAGTTGTATGGTAGTAGATTAAAATGCCTTTTTTCTCTCTGATCTTTTTTCGAAAGGCAAGTGTATTATAATAATTATTTTCTGTTGTTGATGAAACTTGGTCAGAATTGTTTTAGTCCTGAATAGCAGTCAGTGAGACAAATTGGTTATTTAGTGTTCGCATTGGGATGTTATACATTTTTGTGATGGATTGTAGAACAGTGGGGCATGCTTACTGTGGCATACTTCCCAATTACATCATGAAATTTTGCACTGAATTTCATTCCAATGTTATGGGGACTCTTCCCAAAGGACTTGACACAACAAGAGTATTAATCAACCTGTTCTTATTGTGCAACACCAAATCTGGGATAAATGTATTCTCTAGTTGATTCCTTAACATACTAGTTCAAAAACAAATCTTTTGCACATTCCAGGAATTCATCTGCCACAGTATTATTGCCAATATGGTTTAACAAGTCTATACGTAGATAAAATCACCCATGATTACTACAGCAACCTTAGTACATGTTCTTTATTTTTGATTTAATGCTGGGTCCAACCTACTATTACCATTTGGAAACTCCCAATAATATTTTCCACCCCATGGCTTCTTCGCTCAACCCAGACCAACTTTACATCAAGATTTTCTGAGCCAATATCCTTTCTTAATAGCACACCAATTTCATCCTTTACTAACAATGCCACCACACCTCCTTTTTTCTTGTCCTCTCTAAATACTGAAAACTCTTGGATATTCAGTTCCCAGCCTTGATCACCCTAGAACTATGTTTCTGTATTTGCAATTATATTGCACCCATTTACAGTTATTTGTTTTGTTGTCTACCTTATTGTAAATATCTGAGGATTCCTCCAAAAGGAATCTTTCTTTTAACCATAAAAACCAGTACAGGCACAGATGTGATTTCCACACCTTG
Organism: Rhincodon typus; assembly: GCF_021869965.1. NCBI lineage: Eukaryota > Metazoa > Chordata > Chondrichthyes > Orectolobiformes > Rhincodontidae > Rhincodon > Rhincodon typus. The sequence goes on along the minus strand of NC_063332.1, from coordinate 129,230,799 downwards.
CTCATTATAGCTAGTTGCAATTGATTTTGGGACCATAGTTATGGAGTGAATAATTTGCCAAGATTCATGTTATTGACTTGTATCCAAGACCCAGCTGAAAGGTAACAGGTGCAAATTACTTTGTGATATCTTTAAAGGTTCAACAACCAACTAATATTTATTTGGTGGACCATTCACATAGAAGTAGCTGCTTCCCAAATAACTGTATCACAACAGGGTAGGAAAGTAAAAAGTTGCATGGGGCCTGACACCCTGTGTACAGCTTAGCAAACATCAGCTTAAAATGACTCAGAATTTCATTGCACACAAGGTGGTTGTTCAACTTGTTGCATCAATGCTGGATCACACAAAGAGAGTATTCTATTTAATCTTCTTCCCCTATCTTTCTTTGTCAAATATTTAAAAAACCATTGTCTGCGTTTCCCATCCCAATCCATTCCTTTAACACTGACCCCAGCCCTCTCCATGGCAATTGTCTGAGACTGAAGCAGACTTCTACAACCTTGGTGTGGTGTTTGACCCAGTGATGATTTTCCACCAGATATCTGCACAATCACCAAGACAATTTTAATCTCCCTAATATCGCCTGACTTGTGCCTCACTTCATATGTTTTTGAAAAACCCCCCCATGCTTTCATCGCTTGCGGACTTGTCTATTCAAAAACATTCCTGGCCTGCCTCCCTAGTTCCAAACGTGCAAATTTTACGTAATTCAAGGCTCTGCTAACTTGTAGTGAGTCCCATTCTCTTGTATCCCCTGTACTTGCTGAGCTACATAGAGTTCCAGTTAAGCAACATTTTGATTTTAAAATTCTCAATGTTATTTTCAAATCTTATGGCTTTACACCACCCTATCTCAATATCCTCCCCCAACTTGACAACTTCAAAAGATTTCTGCACTTTGCACTTCAGGCCTATTCACCAATCCTTTCCAATTGCACCACCATGGTCATTTGGTTGGAGAGGCCCTAAACTCGAGTTCACTCCTTAAAATCACTCTGCTTCTTGTTCCTCCTCTAAGATGCTCCTTAAACCTCATTGTTTGCCCAAACTTTTGGTCATATGGTCTATTATCTCTTTATTGAGCTGTGTGTCAATCCTGTGTTTGCTAAGCACTCCTGTAAAGCACTTTGGCATGTTTTACTATGTACAAGGTGATGTTGAAATTCATGTTTTTGTTTATTCAATTCTTCAATAAAATTTATTATACATTTTGTTTCCACCATGGGTCGTGCAAGATCATTGCATTCCTATCAAACACCTCTGCAAAAAAAATCTGGTGATTCAGTCCTTGAAGTCCTTTATTTATTGATACATGAACTGGAAAGAATTAATGCCACAATCTCTCACCAGTGCCTCAACACCCTTACACCCGTCCTCAGTTTATCTAAACTTAAAATTTTGAATATTTGTAGTATTTCTTAACCTTTTATGATTTATTAAAAAGAGGTAGTCCTAGTCTTTTCTTTTAGTGAAATCCATTCATGCTGGACATGACAGCACAATTGCATCTTAATTCAATATACATTTTTTTCTCATTCTTTCCCCCACCAAATGTATCACCTCACATTTTGTGTAACAAGTTAAACATCTTATCTAATAACTTGAGCATTGTTTATTTCACTTACAGTCTTATTCCTCTATTTATTTTGGCTGAAAACCTTGACATTATGTCCTCTATATTCTAGTTCAGGTCATTGCTATACTCACAAACTGATAAAATATCTGTGGCACTGCCCATTATCTGCCGATGGAAACATGGAAGATGGCAGCAAAATTGAGACACTCTAAAAACTTGCTCCAGAGTCACCTTGTGGCCTGAAGATGCAACTACATTCTGGTAGTTCTCATGATATAAGTGGAATTGTTAACACAGCATATTATAACGGTAAATGTCATCGGAAAAAAAATCAAAAATTGTGACAGAACACGAAGCAGCAAGCATAGAAATAAAATATGTATGGCGCATTAAGCGTGCAATCTGGTAGTGGCTGATATTCTGCTTCAACTCCATCTACTGGTCCACTTCCCATATTCCTTATTTCCAAGCTATCAAGAATTTACTTATTCCAACCCTGAATACAAGTAACAATGGAACAGCGACAATGCTCTTGACACTAAGAATTCCAAAAATTCATAACCCTTCAAGTGAAGAAATTTTTCCTCACTTCTGTCCTAAATGGTCAACTCCTTATCCTGTAACTGTGTACTTTTGTTCTAGATTTCCCAAATCGTCACTGTCAGCATTTTCAGAATCTGTATGTTTCAAGAGGGTCACCCTCCCATCTTTCTAAACTTCGGACAATACATGTCAATTTTACTCAGCCTTTCATCATCTCTAAGGCAAGTACATCCTTCCTTAGATATGGAGACCACTGTCTCATATGCCACTGAAGGTGTGGTCTCACCGAAGCCTGAGACAACTGGAACAAAACTCCCTTGATCTTGTACACCTGTCTCCCTGAAATAGGACAAACATTCGCGCCTTCCTAACCACTCGCTCTAACTGCATGTTAACTTTGTGTTCCTTGCATGGCTTCACCAAGCTGCAGCATGGAAGGGGGTCCCTATACATGAATCACAAAAGGTTGAGGTCTCACCTCCAATTCATGTGACACTTTACTAGTTACAGCCTTCCAATTTGCAAATGCTCAACCTACACTAATTTGTCTGGGCTGTGTTGATTGGTCAGTTTAAGTAGATGTCTGTTGATGGGTTTAGTTGATGCATAGTGCCTTATGCATGTGAGGCATGCAAAGGACTGGAGTGCATGATGCACGTGTGGCTGCTCAAACTAATGGTAGTGTGGGGGATTTGTGGAGAATATAAACAGTAGATGGCCAGAGAAGCTCAACAACAAAGTTAACAGAGACAGACCTTCCTCTCAGAAACTAGATTTTTGTGAAGGTGGGGCTTACAAAGATGGGCAACAAGACCTGAATCCAGAAATTTCATTCCCATTTTTAAGAGATTTTTAGCCAAAGGTGGAAGGGGCAGGGGCATAGCACATGAGGGAAACCCAAACTCAGCACAGCCATTTGAAAACAATATACCATTTAAGCAAATTCTGTTTTTGCTGGAGTAAAGGCCTTATTACACAGTAAGAGAGATTCAAATTGCTCAAGTAGATATAAGTGCTCATGAAGGGAGGAAGAAGTATGTGAAACTATAAAGCTATTTAAATAGCCAGTCCTTTAAAAATTGGAAGATTGTCTACGGCCTGTTGAAGACAATTTAAATAGTTAGTTGTTGACATAATGCAAGTGCTTTCATTATGGCATAATTAATGTTTGACTACTTTCCACAGCTTAGTTTGGAAGTTTGGCAGAGGGGGGTTGGCGGTGGTGACAGTGATGTAAATTCACAGTATGTTTGATAGTTCATAGTGTTATTAAACATATAACTGTCTTTGGTATGGGATTATGGTTAGAAATGTTTTAGAAGATATTTAGTATTTAAGAGGATTTAAATTGAATGGGGCTTCATGAATGAATTTTTTTTTTAAATTTGGTGAAATCTGTAAGAAACATTTAAACATTATTTTGTTGCAGCATGGCTCCCGAGGTCTGGCCATTAGTGGATACGGGGTGAATTTGCATCAAGGGTGAAAAGGCAAAAGGTGATGGGTCATGAGTTGGCATAGGGATTCTAAGGGAGTATGGGGGAGGGTAGGGGACATGAATTGATAAATTGGCATGTATGGGCATAGGCAATATGTGAGAAAGTATGAACCTTGAGGTCTTGTTTAAGAAGATAACAGAGGCAAATTCGTCATTTACACTAATGATTTGGATGAGAATATAAGAGGCATGGTTGCTAAGTTTTCAGATGACACCAAAATTGGTGGTATAGTGGACAGTGAAGGACATTATCTAAGATTACAAAGAGGTCTTGATCAATCGGATCATGGGCTGAGGAATGGCAGATGGAGTTTAATTTAGATAAATATCAGGTATTGCATTTTGTTAATATAAACAAGGACAGGATTTGTACAATTAATGGTAGGATCATGGGAAGTGTTGTAGAACAGAGAGACCCGGGGTTCAGGTACGTAATTCTTTGAAATGTGTGTCACAGGTAGACAGGGTGGTTAAGAAGGCAACAAAAATTAAAATTGCTGGAAAAGCTCAGCAGGTCCGACAGCATCTTTGGAGAGAAATCAGAGTTGATGTTTCAGGTTGAATGACCCTTCCTCAGACCTCAGGATTGTGAGGAAGGGTCATTCGACCTGAAACCTTAACTCTGATTTCTCTCCAAAGATGTTTTCAGACCTGCTAAGCTTTTCCAGCAATTTCTGTTTTTGTTTCTGATGTACAGCATCCACAATTCTTTCGGTTTTTGTGGTTAAGAAGGCATTTAGCACTCATGCCTTCATTGCACAGACATTTCAGTATAGGAATTGGGACATCATGTTGAGGTTGTACAAGACATTAAGGCCTCTTTTGGAATACTGTGTGCAGTTCTGGCTGCCCTTTTAAAGAAAGGATATTAAACTGGAGAAGGTTCTGAAAAGATTTACCAGGAAGTTGCCAGGGATGGAGGGTTTGAGATATACAAATAGACCGGAAAGGCTTGAACTTTTCTTTCACTGGAGTGTAGGAAGTTGAGAGGTGACATTGTTGAAGTCTGTAAAATTATGAACGACATAGATAAGTGAACGATAGGGGCCTTTTCCCTCGTGTGGGGAGTTCAAAATGAAGAGGCATATTTTTAAAGTTTGAGGAGAAAGATTTAAAAAAAGAGATGAGAGGCAACTTTTTTTTTTTTACATAGAAAGTGGTTCGTATGTGGAATTAACTGCCAGAGAAAGTGGTGGATACAAGTACATGTACAACATTTAAAAGACATTTGGATAAGTTCATGAATAAGAAAGGGTTGAAGCGATATGGGTCACGTACAGGCAGTGGGACTAGTTTAGTTTGGGAATAAGGTTGATGTGAACTGGTTGGACCGAAGGGTCTGTTTCCATGCTGTTTGACTCTATGATTCTATCAAGTCCCATACAACTGAGGCAGGTCTTTTAACCAGACTATCTTGACATTCGGGAACCCCTATGGCTGCCTCCAATCTGCTTCTTGGTGCAGCAGACCTGGGGCCATCCTGCACCCAAATGCAAAACGAAGATGCCACCATTCAGATTTCCCAGCTTTGAGCAGTCATCTTGGGAGTGAAAATCATGACAAAATATTTGTTCGACATCTCTGCTGTATCCTCATTTTACAAGATCATTTATATTGCTTCTGCCTCCAAGATGCCCGATGTTTAGCTTTGCAGCTTAACTTTTTATATGCATATAAAAAGCTTTTAAAATTACTTTATAGTCTTGGCTATTTCCCTCTCATACATTTGTTCTCTTTTCTTCAACTTTTTACTTGCTGTTGACTAACTTCTAAATATCCCCTGATAGTCAAGCTTATAACTTTTCCTCAAGTCATTGTAAGACCTTCATTTAATCTTGAACCATCTATAAATTTCTCAGTAAATTACATTCTGACAGCTTTTTTTATAAATGGAATGCATTTTTGTTTAACATTTTGACCTTTTTTTTAAAAAGATGTCATCCTGCTATATACCATCATATCTTTTAGTTTATTTATCCAATCAAATGTCGCCTTTTTCTGCTCAAGACCATATAATTGGCACATAGTTTAAAATTCTTGCTTTGGACAAAAGTATGTTGATTCCAAAATTAATCTGGGATTCAATTCTATTATTACAATCAATTTTATTCTCCAGAAGATCTTATATTATGAGATTACTAAGTAAACCTGCTACATTACACAACACTAGATCGGGAATAGTTTTGTCCCTAGTTGGTTCCAAAGTCTACTGTGTTCAATAAACTTTAGGATTGAGATAAATACTACTTATTCTAAGAATGTGTGTCTAGTTTTTGAATTAGCAACCAGTGCGTTTTCTGAAAGTCTTAAGTTAATGATTAACTTTTAAATATTTCTGTAGCCATGGTGTTCTATTTTGAAAAGTTCTGAGGTCTGGCTTTACAGTGAATGGGTTTGGTCCACCATTAATGGATTTTTATTTATTTCAAGTTGTCTTTTGATCCAGCAAGCTAAATAATGGGACATCAATGTCTGTTAGAGATTTATGGGACTTGTTTTTAATTTAAGCTTAAGGAAAACTTTTGGGTTTCACCTTTTGCTTCAGGCAGAACAGTCTTGTGAAGCTGTTGGAATAGGATGGTTGTATAGACTTGTGCTCCTGACAAGGAAGGGTCTATAGTGACCTAGGTTAACTTAGAGTGAGGAGTTAGTGTTGTCCCAGACTCCAGAATCATTGTAATAGAATCTTGAGGTTATTTAAAGCTCATTACCTTTATGCTCAGATGTACAATAGCTCCAGGAAGAAGCCATCTCCAGTTCCTGTCTAAAAATTGAAATCCCAAATGACTTAAACCTACTGAGCTATTAGATAAAGAGACTCTGGTATGGGTATTGTACAAGTGGTATTTTGGGTACTTTGCAAAAGTGGTTTTGTTTGCTTTCAATTTACAAAGGATGGTTTTGGAATTAATGAGATTAAACTTTTAATCTGTATTTAAAAAGCTTTGATTTTGTATTGTAAATAGATGGTTTGGGTCATTCTATTTTATCTTCATTTCTTTTGTTAATGAATTTCTGTTTTATTGTTAAAGCGACAACTGCAGTATTGCGTACCAAAACCAAAAGAAATCAAAATACAATCTATCAAGCCAAGTTCCTATCTAGGATCTGACTTGTCCAGTAGCAATGTCAGCTGGGATCATAACTGTTGTTCTAGGAAGTTCTCGCAAAAGTATTCAACAATTTCTTCTTCCAGATTCTATTTGCATGTAGTGTCTAATCTGTATGAATGTTATTAGTGATTTTGTTACAAGCTCCAGTTATTTCTTGCTTATTGCTCTGTCCAACAATGTGACTACTGATGGTAGTCTATATACTATTTCCACCAGCATTTTCTGATGCTTATTATTGTTAATCTCTATTCATACTGATTCTACTTGTTAATCTTGCATCAAGATCGTTTGTTACTATTACACTTATATCATGGTTCATTATCAGGGATAGTATTCCTCTTGATCCATTCTACCTGTCTTTTCTAAATGCTGCATACTCTAGAATACTTATCCCAACCATAGTCACATTGTAGCCATGTCTCTGAGATGAAAAAAGATTTGTGGAGGTAAGGAATTGAGGTTTGTCTATAGGGAGCACACCAAGACTGCTTAATCTATAGACTGAAAATAGCAATACACCTAACACCAAATCTAACAGAGCAGGGAATGATGTGGAGATGCACTTTTCTACTCTGAAAAACATCTATTAGCCACTACCTTTTCTCTGTCCTTCAGTTAACTCCCCATCTATGCTGGCACAACTTCTTTAATGGTATGTACCTTAAGTTAATCAAAAAGCTTTAATCTATGCATGCACCCAACCACTACTCTTGAAATACAGTCCAATTATCAATAATTCTAACTTCTACAAATCCATGCTGACTACCCTTAATTTAAATTTTTCTAAGTGGATAGTAATGTTAGACTGCTTTATGGACTGTCAACTCTTTGCTTATATTAGGTTGATTTGCCTTTGCTGGTGTATCATTTTCCTGGACCCATTTATTACATTGACAATACATCCAGATTCAAGACTAGGAGACTGAGGGAAATGCATCTGCTATTTTTTTTCAACTTCCCTTTACTTTCTAAGAATGACACAGTCAAAGTTTAATGACGTTCACACTTAGTGTTCACCCATTTTTTCTTGTATTAATACTTCATCTATAATTATCAATTTGACTTATGTCCACACCTCCTTTCACCTTCAATAATGTTATTTTAAAACCAATTATCAGAAAATTTCCTTCTCTAATTACTTCTACCCATGTTTGTAAAATCATTTGCTTTTTCCTCCTGTACCTGAAAATCTTTGCACAGCCTTGACTACTGAGTCCTTTTCTTCCTGCTTCTTTATATTTTCTACTGCATGCTTAGTCATTACTTGTGTAGGTAGTGCTATTTTTGGTACAGATCCAAGTATCATTTTAATATGTTTCACTGGAAGTATAGAGAAATGATGACATTTACATTGTATAGTATTGCCCTAAAAATGTCTATTTGGCACAATAGATCTTGATCAGTGGTTATGCTCAACACCAGCATCATGCCACATTTCTTCATCTAACCACATCAAAATATCCTGTGACGCCTTATATAGCACTTATATTTCTTGTCGAAATGTCTGGTTTTATATCAAGCATCTGCCCATCAATCGCTATATCTGCCAACTGTTCCTTCCAATTTATATGTAAAAGCGGTGCTTTTTTAGTTAGTTTACATATACTTCCAGCTAGTACCTACATTTCTGCTTCTTTCTTTTCTTAAATATTTATATAAAATTGTCACTGCTTTTGAAATGTTCGTCTTCATTCCTGCCAATTACTCACCCACTTAATTTCCTACAAATTCATCGAAGAGCTTTGTTCATCCTCATTGGACTAAAGTCTGACCTATAAAAATAGTACCATAACAAAACTGAAACTACATATTTTCAGACACAACAGAGAAACCCCTTCTCTTTTTATTATTTACATGACTGTCTATTTTTGGATAATTATGTCATCTTTTATTATGGCCGTGCTACTTCTGCATTTTTTTTCTGAGGCTATATTGGTCCTGATGTTGCAGTCAGTGTTTACAACTGTCCAGAGACCCTTCATGGGCCTTTGAGTGGCAACTTACAACACTGATACTGAGCCATAAGCAGAAAGGGAAGGGGAGAAAATCAGAAATTGGAAAACCATTTCACCTGTTAATGTGAATGACAAAATTCTGTAGAAGGTCATTGGCAATTTGGTCAAGTCTTCCCTGGATTTGATGAACCATCCTGACCACAACTGTGCTGGTAGACTCATGCTCAATTGTTTATGTGTGGTACAGCAGACTGGATATCTGTCTCATCAGCCTGGACTTTGACAGGCCTTAGACAGAACATCACACACCTACATGATGGATGTTCTCTCCAAAATGGGTACAAGTGCTCCACTCAAACATCTGTGCTGCAGTTCCAATCAATGAATGAGAATCAGAAAGCTTTCTGATCATATCTGGAATTCAGGCAGGTTTGTCCTTTCTCCCTTATCGTATTTGTATGTTGCATTTAATCTTTTGCTGAATCCATTAGGAAGAATGTAGGAATGAGTGGCCTGACATATCATAGGCCTTGGAGGCCCTCAGGTGAAAGCCTAGCTGGACATGGAGGGGTTACCATTCACTTCTCAAATCTGCTGTCAGTGCCCAGACTGATGAACACCTACACCAGTTAAAATAGGCACAGAAGGCTAAAGTAAATTATAGGAAGAAAGTAGCCATGTTCTTTTGGAACAGGGCCAATCATTAACTTGTCTTTACCAGAAAATCTATGAAATTTCTTGGGATATGGTTAGGAGGGGCTGGAGCATCTGCTTAAAAACGAGGAGCAGTGGCAAAACAAAAACTGGGCATATGCGAAAGATTCTCCCTTTCCACTGTGGTAAGAACTTGGTCAAAAAGTGCTCTCGGTGTGCTGTTTACGGCACAGATCTGGCCCTTTCCTAACTCCAAAGCTGTTGTTATCACTCAAGTCATCTTCTGCTTTATCTGCAGGTTGAAATGGACTTTGTTTGCTGAAACCGATGTACAAATTTCTACATAAATGGGTACAAAATATACCTAATGTCACCCTCATCCTGACGATCACAATTACATCCAGCTACACGTGAATGCTTAGTATGCAAAGACCAAGTGTCACTACAGTCTGATGTTCTACACATTCTTGGTGTCCCGAAGGATGGATTTTCTCAAGTTGCTGTGGAATCCTCCAAGCAGTTGGACATTCTGTACCACCATGCTTGTGGAAAAGTTTATGCAGAAAAACACCTTTGACAACAATTCTTTCAGGTGGTGGTCTACATGTAAAGTTCCAAAAGCCGTGAGAGAAAGAGAGATGGTAGATCCTGTCAGATGGTTCCCTGAGCAGACTAATTTGGCAGAAAGCCTAATCACCAGAACTTTCAAACAAACTCTAAGACTGGAGGTGAGAAAGGACCTCCTTGTCACATCCACACCCGGAGTCTCATCCCTCTACATGTTGTCCGTGAGTTGGCTGTGGTGGGGAGGTTTAGGCCAACCATCACAGATATGCAATGGGAAAAGGTCACTGTCAAAGGCCAGAGTGATTACTTTGTAATAATTAAATCTTATAACAGCTTTTAAAAATTCACTTACACCTCCATGCATCAGTCAATGTTGCTGTTCTATTTTCATGATACTAGTTGTGAGCACTGATTAATTTACCATTATTCCTATTGCAAAATCTAGGCCATTATCTGTTTTGACAGTATTGTGATGAAAAAAACTCCATTGGTTTCTTAGGTTTATCATCCATATCCATCAAGTTAAAACATAGACATCCCTTCTTAAAATAAGATGGCATGAAGTAGAACACTCAACTGGAAGAAAAATGGAAAATGACAAGAAATCCTAAATGTAGCAAGGAAACCATATAACATTTATGTTGCACAACTGTTTCAGCGCATCACTGGCATTTTTAGGGCAGTGAAGAAAGAAATTTACGAGATAGTTAAAATTTCTAATTTTTGAGGTTTTTTTGATACATATAAAAAAGTCACTAACTGGTAGGTTTTATTAGCCCCATTTTTCATGCATACAAGTTAAAAGCATGTTGAGCAAAAATATAATAACTGATCTGATTTATTGTTACAGCACACAATTTTAAATAGTGCCCTGTCAATCAAGACTCCAGAATTCACAGAAACTTTATTTCTTCCAAAGTTCCACAGCAGTCCCAATAGCAAAAGTAATATTTTTACAATTGTCATAAGTCATTCAAGCTCCTTTTGTAAACAAAATTGTAAATGTAAACAACATAATGCCAATTTCAGCAGGAATCTAGAAATCTGAAGTCCAGTATCTGTTGCTGGCAATATACAGAGTGAAACTATACTCTGAGAAACATCACTTGGTCCAATGAAAAAGAGCACAACTTCTTCTGTCCACGACATCCTCTAAAGCATGTGCAGCTTTGCATGGTGTTAATCCCATGTATCAACACAAAACTGGGATTCACGGACACATGGTACACTGCCTTTCACTGTCAGAATTAAAAGGAAGGCTAACATACCTTCCAAAAAGAAATCAGTCACTTTGTAGAATTGTAGAGTGGAACTGGGGTGCCCTGCAAAGTGTTGTATTGGGTCGCTCAGTCTGTATGTCATAATATTATCACTATCATAGTTTGAGTTATGGCTTGAGAATATAAAGACCTCATTCTCCATCTTGTACCAGTATCACTTGAAGCATGATAATAAAAAAAATCAAAGTTACAAAATACTAAAAACTTAAACTAAAATATAAACTAAAGGCTAAAATCTCATAATGAAGCACATTGAGCACATTACCTCTTTCCCTTTAAAAGAATGCTGATCTGATTTTTAAAAAGGCAGTTAGATGGTCCTGAAAATATAGTTCCAAAGATGTCCTATAATAAAATACAGTTTAAAAATACTAAAAAAAAAGTAGTTTTGCACGTTAGAAAACCTAACACAAGTCGAACTTTGGTCAATTCCATCAGTTTCTTTCTCTCAAATTGGCATCATATTAAAACAAAAAGTTCATGTGACATCACTGCTTCTTTTTGGCACAAATACCCCCTACAGGCAGAAAGTGGCTACAACAAGTCTGTAATTCTTAAACGTAGCAGTTTTAAAGGGAGCAAGGCTAGTGGAATAGTTTTTATTTATACTAACACAAAGTCAGGGATGGATAGCTTGGGTTGGACAGTGCAAGGTTTTAGAGGACAGTAGAAACTGCATTACAGATTGGGCAGCATCCAATGATCTTTACAGAATTACAACTATTCAAACAACATCTGGAGTCCATTTTACAGATCAAGTGATAGATGATCCTGAGCGAACAGCTCTGAAAATCTTGCTTGCCGTCAGCAAGGTAGGTTTTCACACAATTTAACATCCAATCTTTCCATTAAAATTCAGAAAGATCCAGAAAAGATCTAGAAAATTCTCAAAGAGAAGCTCAAGGTAAGAATTAACTTTAGGATTAAAGGTTCTAACTCATGTCATACAGACAGCAACTGCAAGAGTCTACAGAACTGTTGACAGAAGATGTCACAGCAAAGAGCGTGAGTATAGCTTGTCTGAAGACTAAGTGACAAAGCCTCACTGTGTTAGTCATCACTTCACCTGAATCAAAGTCTCAGAAAGGACTTTTTCGGTATAAAAGAGGCCATATCTTTGATGCATCAATTGAAGATAGACATAAATATGAAGACATAGCGGCAGACCAACAACAAGTATACGTTGCTATGGTTAACAAGCTAACAAATTGACAAAATCTGGACCAGATGCTGTGAGATACACCTACCCAAAAACTGTCCAGCTTTTCTTGATATCGATAAAATATGAGGCAGCAAGGACATTGGGTACGGGTGTGCAAGAAATCTGGTTCCAAAGCTCAAGTCAGACCCCAAAACGAATACAGGTGACTTAACAAAATGGCACAATACAGAACATTGACAGCAAGGAAAATGTTAAGGTGGTATAAAAACATCAACGAGGTTCATAATCAACCAAGTGAAAGCTCAATTTCAGAAGGCACTAAGGTTTTATTACAATGTTGACTATTTTGGGCAATCATTACTATTCCATGTCCTGAAAAGGTAGGACAACAAACAAAACTAGCTAAAATTGACACGGGAAGCAACATATTGTGTGTCCTGAAAGACACGTGCTTCAGCAAGTGGCATTCCACGATACAGCCTATGAGAGACTGTCTCACAGCATATAAAGGATCACAAATTTCATGAATTACGCCAGTGGCAACACTCAAGCTTATCTTGATTCCCAAAATCTTCTACCTGGTGGATGCAAATGGTCCACAGGATCACCAGCATGAACAGATCTCCATACAATCATAATTCAAGAGATGAAAACCTCATCCACTGTGTTGGAACAGAACACACATGATGCAATTGAATCAGTCAATGATCTGCAAGGATATGACTTGGAAGTGAGATAGATAGTTAGCAGGATGATCATGTCTGACACACTGAGCAGATTACACAATGCCCATAAAGATCAATATATTCCTCTTGGTCTACATGTCAGTTCTCTTGGTGGTAAAGATATTCTCATTGCTGATTTGTTATACTTTGACCGGAACAAGTGTGAACAGTTGCAGTCAGCAATTGATGAAAATGAGCAACCACAATTGTATAATTGTATAAGCTAATTATTCAGGGATGAGCTGATAGTATTACAATAGAACTTGAGAAAATTCAAACATAGAAAATTCTGGAGAAACTCAGCAGATCTGACAGCATCAGGGGAAAGATAAAAACACAGTTAATATTTCAAGCTTGGTCATATTGTATGTTCTGTGTGTTTCAGATTTCCAACATTTAACAGTATTTTGTTTTCATTTGAGTTTTTAAATCATTGTCATTTCTCTTCCAGTTATGCCCACCTTGAAGATGCTCTGCTCTTCTGTCCAACGGGATTGTTGTTTTAAACTTTCAGTTTGGTCACCTTCATTGCTTTCTATCTTTTTCCTAGCGTTTGTTAAAGTATTTGCCAAAACTTGCTTTCAGAGCCACAACTTGTTCCTCAGTGATGGTCTCTAGATTTGTCATCTCTGCTGAGATTTGAACTGAAGTTCCCTCCTTCATGTTTCAAACCCAACCAAGATTACAAGTATCCCAGAGATATGCCATGCTTCTCAAGACAGCAGCTCTCACTACATCCTAAGATCCACATTCAGTGTCATGTGCCATCATGTGCACACTTTCGACCTTTCCCTCTAACAGCGCCACCTCACACTATCTCAAAGCTCTCCTTGTCCTCAGTTCCATTTATTTGAAAATCAGTTCAGAAAAAGTAGTCATATTGGATTCAAAATGTTAATTCTTTCTCTCACCACAGATGCTGCCAGGTGTACTGAGTTTCTCCAGAATTTTTTGTTTGTGTTTCAGATTTCCACCATCGGCAATATTTTGCTTTTACTTGAGAAGATTAATTCATTTTGGTGACACAACCTTGATATATTACGAACAATTAATTTTCAAGGGCAAACAAATCCTAATGTCCAAAGGTTTGGGCCAAGATATCATGCCCACATTAAATCAGAGACATGGGTATTGATTACATAGGATGGCCCTCATGGTTCTGTGCACTAGCCAGGGATGAATCAGGATATTCAAAAACTCACGAATGCAAGTAAGACACACCAAACATATCAACTGCAGCATCAGAAACAGCCTTTACATTGACATAATGTTCTATACATTCATTGCATGAAGTATACTTATTCACAATGGATGGGGAAATTAGATCCTGGTAATGAATTACTTTCCTAAATTTCCCATTGTTTGCTAATTTGACAACACAACGGGTGCAACTGTCACTGACACAAATGTGTTACTTTCAACTTATTTGCTATCCCAGAATGGATAGTGTCTGACAACAGATCACAAAACATTGGCAAACTGTTGCAAGGTCATGTGTACTAAATGTATAATCTATAACACATTGTCACACCATTATCCGTGGTAAAACCATCTAGCAAAATGTATGACATGCAACCTCAAATCAATGATCATTAAGTGGTGAGCAATAAAACAAGATTTTCAGATTGCATTGCTGTATTTTTGCACAACACAGGAGGGATTAGCACAACCTAGTACAAATGACCCTGATCCACAACCAACTGTCTAACCTTTCTGAGACACAGGACACTCTTTTTCAAAGACAGAGGAAAATGAAAGAGATTACAAGCCAGCAGATGGAGAGCTACCAAAACTGGGCATTGTGTGGATACTGCGAGTTAGAAATACAAAAGCAAATATTTGAATACCAACAAAGATTCCTACGATATCCAAACAGCCTAGATCATACAAAGTCATTACTGACCACGGTGTTATATTGTGATGGAACAAAAGCCAGCTCAAACAACATATGGTACACCAATTATGAACTGAGAAGGTGAGGAAGCACATTCAACAATGATGACTATGAGATGATACTAAGTGACACCAGTACTTGTCAAATAAGTTCAAGAGAACGTGTACTGCTCCAGACGCTATACAATCATCATCACATCAGGACAATTTGTCAAACCTTCAAAGCATTAAATTGAAATTTGAAATGTTAGTCTTGTAAATTTTGTTTTACCTGTTTGTATATTATCAAATTGACAACACTTGCCTCGGTACAACCGCGTACATGTGTTTGGGATAAGCTTTTATCTTTTGTAAAAGAGGGATGCTTTCTTGACTCATGGTCAGTATATCTTTAAGCCACATGCTCATGATAGCAAAATGTATCTTAGCATGTGACTTTGGGCATAAAGGTTTCACATTCCATTTTACACTTAAAGCATGGAATGCTGCTGGAAGCATGCTGCTCAATTGTAATCCAATACTTGTGTGTAATAGTTAGCGGTGACAAATGTCTATTGGCTTCTTCAATGTTGTCAATTTCTTATGTTATGGAAAATAACAAAAGCAGTTCCACATCAGGTCAGAGACAAAACTCACATTAAAAAGTAGCTTGAATTAAGTAAAGGATAGGGAAGGTTAAAGCAATAAAACCTTAGCTCCAACTTTGGGAAATTACCAGCGAGCCATAAAGCCTGATAATGGCATAAGCAGGTCTGCGGTTGACAGCCTTCTGTGCAATAGGTGGTGGAGAAGCTAAATACTCATTCAGACATTCTCAGGGTACTTATATTTATACACATTACTGAACAAGTGTTTTCAGCATGCTGAATTGGTATCTTTCAGATGCTGTGAGCATTAGCAAGGCAAATGCAATACAGAACAACAGGGGTTGTGAGGATGAATACAGCATTGCTTAGAACCAGTTTGTAATATGATAAATTTTACTTGGAACATCATGTTTGTGGTTTGAATGCTTAAAAGATGAAAAAAAAATCCATTTGCAATCGTGCTTTTTTAGATGGGAATCTCCTGAGATGGTTGAAAGAAAGCAACAGGGGCACAATGACCTTTCATGGAAATTACGCCAAAAGATTTATGATCTGTTAAACAGAGAAAAATAGATTTTATAAAGAGCAAAAGACATTAGACGGAAAAATCCAGGATTTCTCTATCAATATGTAAGATCGGTATTATAACACAGGTAGTTCTGCTGTAACGTGTGCTTCATTAACGCAAATTGGCTGTAACATGATTGTTGAATAGAGGACGGATAACGCGAACTTTGTGCTGTACAGGTATAGCGATTTTCTACGGCCATTTTCTAAAGCGCAAGGTCAAGAACGCAACTATCATGCTATAGGAGAACTACCTGCACTTAGAATTATTTGATCATTACTGCTTTTTCAAAATACTAGGTTACAGCACATTTCTAATTACACTAATTTATAGCAACAAATTTTTGAAGTCTTAAATTGTGGGAAGTCTGAGACATTTCCTTAGACTAGAAGGCTTTCCTGCCTTGATCAGTCCATCACTTTATAGATGCGTATTTGAAGAAAAAGACCAAAGTCTGAGGTTTTCGCTCTCACTTTAATGTGAGTCTCCATAACATATTTTGGACTCTCATGAAAGATATTCCTCAGCCACTGACATTCATTTCGAAGGTTAATCTAGATTGTACTAGTCCAATTAGTTCATGAAACTGATGAATTAAAGACAAAACTGCAGGCCTAAATAACCATGTGTTACATCTAGAAATTCCTTATGTTCAGGATGTAGCCTTGTAGGCAAGGCAGAGACTGGACTGTTGCTGACATTCTAATGTTCACAGAAGGCTAAAACTATAAATTTTACATTTCCTGAGAGTTTGGTTGTGGGATAGATCCAATGCTCAGCCAGCAATGGTGCAAGGGATGGTCAACATGCTTTTATTATAATTTTAAACTTCTCATTAGAAAAAGAGAACATGTTCTGATATAACCTCTGTTTGAAAGAATTTATATATAGTTTGTTCCCCAGAAGTACTTTTCTTGCCCTTATAGGATGGAAAGAAATGTGTCTGAATTTTAACAAAAATCGGACAAGTGACAATTTGAGGGGAATTTCATGCAGGGTTTCTCTCCACGAGCTCTAGTGAGTTATTTCATGCAATTCTATGCAGCTTGTTCATTATCTATGCACTATGCCTCTCTGGTGTCCTGTTTGCACTATTGTGCACTTGCCTGCAGAAGTACTTGCCATTGTCAGGAACTCTCAGGATTTCCAAAACCAGCAACATATTGAAAATGCAACTGTGTACCAGGTCAAGCACTATCAGTCAGGAGCTGCCTTTGCTGTTTTTCTGTGTGAATAATTGTCCCAGAAGTGGTTGAGAAAGAGAAACAAGTTCCCTGTTTTGCTAATATGGATCTGGAGGTCCTGGTGAATGGGATGGTGCAATGGAGGGCCTCTTCCCCCAGAACCACTAGAGGCACACAACACCTGACCCTGTCAGTCTGGTCTGAAGTTGCCACCTGGGACAGTGCAGTGCCCACAATCTGGATAAACACTCAGCAATACCACAAGAAGGTTAATGATCTTCTGTATTCCACAAGAGTAATTGTACAACTTTCTCTCTGCAACCCACACTAATTCTAAATCTGCTACGGCACACACATCATCATGATCTACCACTGTCACTATAGGATGTAACACACACTCATGCTCCAACCCACTTAATCTCCTAAGTATTCATCTTGCATACCTTCTGCCTTGCCCATTCACTAACTCAGAACACCTCATCACTTTACCCCCAGCTGAACCAGCACTAACAACTACGCTAGCAACTTGCATCTCACTTGATCTCTCCCTTAATCTCATTCCAAGAGGAAACAGCCTTCAATAGCCAGACAGAATCAAGACAAGTGGTGGGATGTCAGTCTCATCACCCCCTACAAGGAAAGGATCCTTGCCTTCATGGGAGACGACAGAAACTACTCATTTGGCAAGGCAGAGAACTTCATGTCATGGTAACAAGGAAAGAATCACTGTCAAGTGCTGTCCTGCTCTCCCATTGCTGTAAATGCATCTTAACACGTCCAAACATCTACCCCTATTTCATAACTCATTCTCTCTTTTGTCTTCTGCAGGCACTAGCGGCATCTGCACAGCTTCCACCCTGAAGACAGTGACCTTGCAAGACATCATCCTCTCCTTGACCTCTGAGGAAGAAGCCACAGATCTCTGACAGGAAGCACCAGCAAGGCTCCCTCCTACAACCTCTACCTAGCTCCGATCAACTTAGTGTGTATGTTAGCAAGATTAGAGTTGAAAGACATTTGGTTCAGCCCACACTGCCACGTGCCTGCCGCTGTTCAAGGAAAGCTTGCTCCAGGTCGTTGGCACTTAGAGCACTGCTGGAGGCCAGGCAGGAGAGAATCACATGGTATTAGCCATTCACAGCTTCATCTAAATGCACAAGCAACACAGGAAGAGCAGGCAGGTCCATTAGAGGCACTGAGAAAACTGACGTGAAGTTTAGAAGACACCACCAAGGGTAATTGTATTATGCTGCCTCAGAATGCGAGCATCTGGCTGTCTCCATGGACAGGTTACCATGGACAGCCAGGTCCAACACAGAATGGCTGTTGGATATGCACAGAAATCTGCACACCATCTCTGTAGCCATTAGTACTCAGCACCAATGGCAAGGTAACACTGGATTAAGGGATCTTGACCACATTCTGGATGCCCCTTCCGCACAAGGAGACAGGGTGGTGCCAGTAGGCACCCAGCTGGAGGAGGAACCACATATAGAACCACCCCTCCCCCAGATATCCCCTCTTAGTACACTTCAAAGGTGGTCATGTCCTTCATTTTCATCATGTTAAACCCTCAATCCTGTGGGAATTCAAGCTGAGGATGGTACATCTGCATTTGTACAGGGCAAATTCAGCATGTCTGAGCCCTCTAGCTAAAAATACTCTGGAGTCATCTGTCTAAAACTCCAAAGCCATCAGACTGCATATTAGGCAGTGTGCCTCTGGACAGCTGCAGCTGCGTTGGGGCTGAATGGAAGACTACTAGCATATGAGGACACATAGATGGCACGGGTAACACTTCATTGTAAATATGTCATCATGTTTGTAATATATGCTCAATTTTCATCAGCTATGAGACAAAGTGCCGTTTTATCTGCGAGTACAAGAATGAAGCTAGAGAGGCTAGTCATTCTTACTGCCACATAATGTCCTAACCCTGTCTGAATGATAGATACCCACTCACACTTTCATGTTGGGAATCATCATCTAACTTCTATCCACGTGTGGGAAAACAGAAAACTGCATATCAATGAAGTGAGATTAGGCACTAATGGCATGCAATTAGGCCCCTGGCAGCTCACTGCATAGATTCTTGTCTTGTCATGCAAAACTTAGTTGGAGAATCTATCTTTTTATTTGCAATGTTCAAGAATTTAATTTCTACAATTTTGTCAAATTGTTTCAACTGACTTGCGGTTTGCCCACATTGCTTGGGCTGGGATGATTCTACCCACAGTTTCGTTTTCAAGCACTTGAATTAAAATTTACGTATGAGCAAGTAAATTTCTACTTTTCTATATGTGTTTTGCAGTTGAAAGTAAAATTTCAGGTTCACTGCTATTCTGTATTTTTATTTGAGATCATATGTGACTGAGGAAAGTAGTTCTATAATTATGAGACAACAAGGTGCAGGGCTGGATGAACACAGCAGGCCAAGCAGCATCATAGGAGCAGAAAGGCTGACGTTTCAGGCCTAGACCCTTCATCAGAAAACATGAAAGTTTGGCTGTGATGTCCTGCCTTGGACAAATTGCCAGCTTATTCTTACAGCCAAGGCATGGGCAAGAATTAGCAGTTGTGCAAATTGTCAGAGAGTTACCAGCATATCTAAAATATGAGTTTCCATATACATTAAAGTAAACTGAGGCAAAAATTAACTGTATGCTTCAGGACATGGCCGAAAAGATAATTTTATTATAACTATCACCAATAATCACTTTAAAATTTAAGCAGGATCGAAAGGAAAAAAACAAAGCAAAACGTGAAATACAACACTCCAAAGCTTCTATATGCATGTTCCAGCAATTATTTTTGAGTACACAATTCCTCCTCTAATAAACTGCATTTTAAAACAAGCAGGACAATAATAATGGTCACCTTTTTCACAGTTGCACAGAAGAACATTTTTTTCTTATTTCCATTCAATACTAATAATACATTAAACATACCCCTAACACCTGCAAATCCAGATCCTCTGAAAAAACTGATATGCCATTAATCATGGCATACAAGTTGACCCAGACAAACATCCTCTCTTGCTAAGAAATGTTATACTTGTATTAGGAATTAGCTTCAATTGTTCACCTTAGAAAAACATATTTCACTCATGTTATAAGTTAGCATATGGCAATAAGCAGGTCATATTGGCAGTTGCCAAGAAAATGCATGAAACAGTTCCTTTTAGAGAAAGAAGTTCATTTAGAGAAGTTAGGAAATAGATTACTTCAGTGTAATGATTATAGTTGGAAAGTTCCAGATTTCAAGTTTGTTTAGAAACTTGAAGGTTATTTAAAGCTGAGGAAGCCTAAGTTCAATTGTGTGGATTATCAAGGAATGACACTATCAACTCTCAAGAAAGTGAATACAAATAAACAGTTAAGTTAAACCTATAGATGTGATAGGGAAATGAATTCTCTGGTGTTTGAGTCCTGTAAATTGTTGATGCTGCATATAAAACAGCTGCATCGCGGCAAAGTTTATTGCATGAAACTGGTGGATGGCTTTGAAAGCCAAGTGCTTTTTGGAAGCGGAAGATATAACAACAGATTACTTAAAATCTTTGATTAAAGTTAAACTGAATTAACAGATAAATTGAACATAGAAGTAAAAGCAGGACCTTGTAGGGATGAGACGCTTCAAATGATTATCCAGAATTTAGAATTAGAAGACAGGAAACCAGAAATTGGCAATTAGCTAACACAGTTAGAAATGAAGAGGCTTGAAATAGAAGAAAAATCAGGGGATAATGGAAATTGAGGAGAAATGAAAAGCAGAGAAAGATGGAAATGAGGTGAAAGAAAAGTAGTGTGTAATGCAAAGGGATGTCGAGTTAAGAAATTTGAAAGTGGAAAGGGAGAAAATAGAAAAACGAGAAAGATGGAAAATGAGGGAACAGAAAAGAAAGGGAAGACTTGTTCTCCAAGTTCTTGTCTGTTTGGAGTTCATGAGTGAGCCAAAGAAAAGCTCAAAGAACGAAGGAAGAAGTAATATCTTGGATGACGATTCTCATTAAATTTACTGAGAATAGAGCTGAAAGGTGTTTTACCTCATTTAAGAAGTTAGCTGGACAGTTAAAGTGGCTAAGACAGGCTTAGACCGTTCTGAGGAAGGGTCACCAGACCCGAAATGTTAACTCTGATTTTCTCTTCACAGATGCTGCCAGACCTGCTGAGCTTTTCCAGTAACTTCTGTTTTTGTTCCTGATTAACAGCATCTGCAGTTCTTTCGGTTTTTATTTGGACCTTAACGCTGTAGTTGTACCTGTCAAAACACTCTATATCTATCATAGAATCATCATAGAATCCCCACAGTGTGGAAACAGGCCCTTCGGCCCAACAAGTCCATACTGATAACCCACCTAATCTACACATCCCTGAACACAACGGGCAATTTAGCATGGCCAATCCACCTAGCCTGCACATCTTTGCACTGTGGGAG
The DNA here is from genome assembly GCF_021869965.1 of Rhincodon typus. Lineage (NCBI taxonomy): Eukaryota > Metazoa > Chordata > Chondrichthyes > Orectolobiformes > Rhincodontidae > Rhincodon > Rhincodon typus. Next base: position 129,209,054 of record NC_063332.1, on the reverse strand, counting down.
GAAACCGGAGCACCCGGAGGAAACCCACGCAGACACAGGGAGAATGTGCCAGTTTGTCAGAAAAATAATTTGCAGAGTTAGAGGCTATCAAAAAGGCAAAACTCCATGCTTATGAGCTTATGCCTAAAACTTACCAATTAAAATTTAGGATACCAAGAAATGAACCTAGTCAGTTGTGCAGAATTTGCAAGGAAGAATCAGTGATTTCGATCACTCAAGCTGTGAAACATTTTGAGAACGTAAGTTTGATTGATTGCTTTATGGTCACATGTACATACAGCGAAGCTTTGTTTATTAGCAGTACAGGCAGATCATAGTAAGCAATGACATATAGATCATACAGTCAGAGAAAAAAACCAGACGGAGGTATACAAAATACATCGCACAGGACGTGTGCTATGCAAGATCAGCATTATTTGAAGTTAGAGAGTTCATTCATCAGCCTAATAACGGTGGGGAAGAAGATGTTCTTGAATCTGCTGGTGTGTGTGTTCAAGCTTCTGTATCTTCTGCTTGACGGAAGAGGTTTGTAGGAGACCATTGCTGGGGTGCGATCGGTCTTTGATTATGTTGGCAGCCTTTCCGTGGCAATGAGCCGTGGAAATAGAGTTGATGGATGGAAGGTTGGCTTCCATGATGGTCTGGGCTATGCACACAACCTTCTGTAATTTCTTACGGTCCTGGACAGACCAGTTGCCATACCAGACTGTTATGCACCCGAACAGTATGCTTTCAATGGTGCATCTGTAAAAGTTGGTGATGGACCTTGTGGACTGCAAAATTTCCTGTGCTGCCTGAGGAAGAAGAGGCGTCATTGTGCTTTCTCAACTGTCGCATCTACGCTGTGGGAAGACCAGGACAAGTTGTTAGTTACCGTCACTCTGAGGAACTAGACGCTCTCCACCCTCTCAACCTTAGCACTGTTGATGTAGATGGGGGGCGTGTTCTCTCCCCTTCTTTCTGAATTCATTGATCAGTTCTTCAGTTTTGCCGACATTGCGAGAGACGTTGTTCTCGTTGCACCAGGTCACCAACCCCTCTATCTCTTTTATGTATTCTGACTCATCATTATTTGATGTCCACCCTACCACGGTGGTGCTGACCGCTAAGTTGTAGATGGCGTTCATTCAGAATTTGGCTACACAGTCATGGGTGTACAGGCAGTAGGGGGCTGAGAACGTATACTTGGGGGGCTTAAGTTTTTGAGTGTTATCGTGGAGAAGGTGCAGTTGTCTATTTTCACTGATTGGGAAGGGAAATTATGATCATGGAAGCATTCTGATAAAATATTCCTATAAACACAAAACTTGTTTAAGTGAGCATGAGTTAACATTAAAGATCAGCAAAGCAGGTCTGGCAGATGTCTATGATACCTTAAATAGACAATTACAAGTGGGGAGATGGTCATATGGAAATCCACAAGGAAATTCTGAAGATGGAGGAGTTACTAGTTTTAGAGAACAGATAGAAGGATGGCAAAGTAATAAAGGAGAAAGGTTAGAATCAAAAGGTGATACAAAGAAATTAACAAAATTCCTTTGTAAGACTAGTCATATGAAAGCCAATTGTTGGAAGTTAAATGGGAGGCAAATTGCAGGAGTGAGAATGTCGAAAAATCTTCAGAAAAGAGGATATTAGGGAAGGAAACAGGTATTAAAATTGTAGTCATAGTAGTACAAAAATAACATATTTCCTTAGAATGTACTAAGAAGATGGATCAGATCAGTTATGAGAATTCTCTTTGAATACTGACAACCAGAATCAGACCACCAGATGCTCAGAGTATTTTGCCTCCAAAGGGTAGTGTCCCAGGCAGAAGAAAGAATCAGTGGGTATCTTGTACTAGTTAAAGTGATACCATGACAGGGATGATTGTCAGGAAAGAAGTACACTTATGGAGTGAAATGGAAATATCAGAACAATTGGGGAATTATTCAGAAATTGAAAATTCAAAAGTTAATGCTTTAGCGATCAGATTGGACAAAATGGCAGCACTTAAAAGGTTCGACTGCATCATGTTTTATCTTCCAAAAAAACTATCAAAGTGAATTATAAGGCTGTTTAATAATCAAAATAATTTATGGGACAAGGCAGGCAAATGGTTTTGGCTATTCATGATGTTGATATATGCAATGTGTTGGTAATAAACAACAGCCTTACAGACTCAATCCAGAAGATTTGCTCAAGTGAGGGAAGAGATTAAGTTCACGATAGACAATGATTTTATTGAACTGAGACATAGATGCTGGAGCCCACGTATCGTGATAACGCCAAAACAAGATAGATCATAAGGATTCTGTATTGATTATTGTAAAGGAAACATGCTAACAAAACCAAAGTCATATTCTATTCCCAGATTAGAGGACAGCATTGAATGAATTGGATATGCAATTTGTCACAAAAATCAACTTACCAGAAGGACTCTGGTACATTCTATTGACTGATAGAGCCAAACATGAATTTCATCAATGCAAATTCATGCCATTTAGAATGAAAAATTCACCAGAAACGTGTCAACAATTAACCAATAAAGTCAAAGAATTATGTAACTGTGTTTACATTGATATTTTTAGCTAAATTTGGGAAGAATACTTATGTCACATGATCAAACTGAATGACAAAAAAAGTCAATTTATTTACAAATCTAGAAGTGATGGTGTTGGGATATAGTGGGGGGAAAAAGCCAAATAACATTTCAAGAAGTGAAAATAAAAATGTTTCAAAGCTTAGAAAATCTAACATCAGCTGTGTGAACAATCAAGAAAAAGGCCATCAAACTCTCAAGACTGGGAAATGAAAGAAACAGTTAAGTCAAACCATAAATATGATAGAAACACAAATACTCTCTGGTGTCTCAGTATTATAATGTGATGGTGTTGGGACAGATGAGATTGTATTTTTACCGCATGTTTGTCTTTCAAGTTGTGTTATATGTGAATAGTTAGGATATTCTTTTCTTTTGCATAGTAAACTTGTTTCATTGTTAAAACAAAATCTGCAGCATTGCATGCATGTATGCAGCAAAAGACTATCTCATTAAGTAAAGAAAAACAACATGATCTATCAAGTCAGATTTCAGTCTAGGATCTGCAATGGTCAGAAATAACATCAGCTGGGTCTTAATACTATCCTCTCCAAATGTGTTCTCCTTGGACTGGAGGAATGGCAGTTTGTTGGGTAGAGATTAAGTTGGCCTGAATTGAGGTCTGAGGTCTGTAGTTCTCTCTTGAACATAACATAAGTAGGAGCAGAGTAGGCCATTTGGCCCTCAAGTTTACTTGACCATTCAAGACCGCAACTGACCTGCCCATGGCCTCAACTCCCGTTTTGTGCTTACACATCATAGCCCTCAACTTGCTGATATTTTAAAAAAATGATCTTCTCCTTATACAGTTTCAGTGATCTAGCCACCATAATTCTCCAGAATAGAGAATTCCACACATCTACTACTCATTCTTCTCAATTCTAATGAATAAAGTCCTATTGTTTAGCTGTTCTTGATGAATCAACCCCTTCATCATAGGAACTTGCCTCGTGAATCTCTTTTAAACTACCTCCAATGCCAGTACAGAGTCACAGAGGTCTACAGAACAGAAAAAGGACTTTCTGCCATTGAATCTGCACTGGTCAAAAACAATCACCTAACTATTTTAATCCCATTTTCCAGCACTTGGCCCATTGCCTTGGCATCACAAAAATATTTCTACTTCTGTATTGTTATGCGGGTTATTGAACAGTATAGATGTTGTGGCTTTGCTTGCACTTGGTTTTAACTTGTAATCTGAACTCTCAATAAGTTTTAACAGCAGTAGAAAACATTTCAGCCAAACCAATGTCATTTCTTTATTACCGATCATTGGTTGCCCTGAGAAAGTGGCAGTAAGCTGCTGTTTTGATCTATTTGGTGTAGGTAGACGCGGAGTATTATAGAGATCTCTTGAAACTGAGGTAACTGATCTACAACTACTATAATGATCTTGCTTTGTGCTAACTATGACTCCAACTGGTGGACAGTTTTCCCCAATTCCTACTGACTCTAGTTTTGCTGAGGTTGTTTGATGGCGCACTTGGTCAAATGCAGCCTTTATATGAAGGACAGTCCCTTCCTTACACCTTACCTCTGCAGTTCAGCTCATTTGTCTATCTGTGGACCACAAGAACATAAGAACTAGGAGCAGGAGTAGGCCATCTGGCGCCTTGAGCCTGCCCTGCCATCTAATAAGATCATGGCTGATCTTTTTGAGACTCAGCTGTACTTACCTGCCCATTCACCATAACCCTTGATTCCTTTACTGTTCAAAAATTTATCTAGCCTTGCCTTAAACACATTCAGCGAGGCAGCTTCAACCGCTTCACTGGGCAGGGAATTCCACAGATTCAAAACCCTCTGGGTGAAGAAGTTCCTCCTGACCTCAGCCCTACATCTGTTTCCCTTTATTTTGAGGCTATGCCCCCTAGTCCTAGATTCACCTGCTAGCGGAAACAACCTCCCTGCCTCCACCTTATCTATTCCCTTCATAACCTTACATGTTTCTATAAGATCTCCAAGGCTGTAACAAAATCAGGAGTTGAGTAGTCCTGGCAGAGTGTGTCATTGAGCAGGTTATCACTTCGCAAATGTTGTCCAATAATATTGTACATGCCCTTTCAATCCCTTCATTGATGATTGGGAGTAGGCTGACAGGCAGTAATTGCCAGGTTGGATTTGACTTGCTTCTTGTTCACTGGACATACCTGGGCAATTTTTGATATTGTCATATTGTAGCTGATGTTATCACCTCTTTGGTAAAGTTTCATACCATCAAAGAGATGCAATGTAACTAAACTCGGGAGATTTTGTTTAGGGTCTGCCATGAGCTTACAGAGCTCAGCAAAGTTTTCTATTGGGGTTTATTTGAGCTTTTGGTATTCTAATGCCATTTTACTCAAGAGTGAAAATTCTTAGTTGTGCATACTTGATAGCTTGGTAAGTATGTGTGTCCCAGTGTTGGAGAGTTGCTTATAGCATACCTTCACAGTAAGTGTGATGCTTCTGGACCATGCAGATGAACAACAGACAGCTGTAAGCTGTGTTCTGTCAACCGAAACTTTCTTTCTGACAATCCAATGGCACTTGCTCCCATGGCTAACTCGAAATTTGTGAGATGCCCATTGATATAAATGTCCACATGCCAAAATGTTTGGTCTGGATCACTGATTTTTAGGTTTATCTTCTGCTGGATACTGTTATCTCATTAATCTTGTTGAATAGATAATTCTTTACTCTTTTTTCTTTTCTATAATAAATCTGACAAAGACTCTTCAGCACTGCTCCTTACAAGCTGGTCTTCTGTGAATTCTGACTTTTACGTCACAAAAGTGTCTGGACAAATCAGGAATTAAATCATCTCTGGATTCACCTGGCAGCTGCCGTCTTTTGTTCAACCTTTGAAGGATTTTATTTATTTTGACATTGAACTAATTGTCAAAAGCTTCGAATATCTCTCCAAATGTGTCTCTCTCATTTAACCGTTAGTGAACAATATCTGGTATAGTCCTGATGTGCACACAAGTGTATTTACTTGTTCAGTTTACTGTCCATTTTAGAAGTTATTCTAAACCTTAAGAACTGTCTTGTTTGTAATGTCCAATATTGTGCGCTGTTCATCCCATTTGTGAAATTAAACTTTTATGGCAATGTTATTCCTGATCCCAAAGCTTTCTAAAGTAATTGTTTTATTTTCTTTAAATATTGTGTTCTACAATAATGGCAGTTTTCCCCATGCTTCATTGCTGAACTGGAGGTTGCCTCGTGGCAGTAATGGAGATTTTACACCTTTTGTGGTCATACCGCGAGTTTTCCAACCCTTCAGAGAAATGCTATGAATCTGCTGTGGATCCAGGTCTTCTGCAAAAAATACATTAGAAACCAGAATTGTGTGCTTCTTTAAATTGCCTGACGTTTACCCACTGTTAACTGGCTTGATTAATGATTTCCCTGGCTCTCCGCTCTCAGAATTTTCTCTGGTAGCCCTCTTAGTTTCATTTTTTCAACCCCACGGTGATGGTGCCCAATTTATTTTTAAAGTTATTGCTCTTTCAACATGAATTACTGTGCTATTTAACACTCGAAGCATAGCCGGCTGAATAATTCAATTTGGACTTGGTCTGTGGAAGCAGTACCATCACCTTGGGATGTAGCCTGTGACTCTACCTTCTCTCCCGGTGGGTCTGGTCATATCTGAAATGCTTCCAACGTGGTTTGAAATATTCTTGTGTTGAGTTTTGCTACAAGATTTGTTGGCCTTCCTGTTGTCAGTAAGCAACATCTATTTCTCTTAAAGTTTTCTAGGTCGCCAGCATGTCTTTTCTATGGTGTTCCGATGCGAGTGTCGCTGGCTGGCCAGCATTTCTTGCCCATCCCTAGCTGCCCTTGAGAAGGTGGTGGTGAGCTGCCTTCTTGAACTGCTGCAGTCCTCCTGCCGCAGGCTGACCCACAATGCTATTAGGGAGGGAATTCCAGGATTTTGACCCAGCGACAGTGAAAAAATGGCGATATATTTCCAAGTCAGGATGGTGAGTGGCTTGGAGGGGAACTTGGAGGTGGTGGTGTTCCCATATGTCTGATGCTCTTGTCCTTCTAGATGGAAGTGGTCGTGGGTTTGGAAGGTGCTGTCTGAGGATCTTTGGTGAATTTCTGCAGTGCATCTTGTAGATAGTACACAGTGCTGCTACTGAGCGGTGGAGGGAGTGAACGCTTGTGGATGTAGTGCCAACCAAGCGGGCTGCTTTGACCTGGATGGTATCAAGCTTCTTGAGTGTTATCCAGGCAAGTGGAGAGTATTCCATCACGCTCCTGACTTGTGCCTTGTAGATGGCAGACAGGCTTTGAGGAGTCAGGAGGTGAATTATTTGCTGCAGTATTCCTAGCACTGTGTTAGGGCAGGGGCCCAATTTTGCACTCATGTTGTTACTTATTTCGTAGAATTTTATAGAATCCCTACAGTGTGGAAACAGGCCCTTTGGCCCAACAAGTCCATACTGACCCTCAGAGCATCCCACCCAGACCCATTCCCCATAACCCAACTAATCTGCACATCCTTGAACATGATGGGTAATTTAGCACGGCCAATCCACCTAGCCTGCACATCTTTGGACTGTGGGAGGAAACCGGAGCACTCAGAGGAAATCCACGCAGACACGGGGAGAATGCACAAACTTCACACAGACAGTCGCCCGAGGGTGGAATCAAACCGGGGTCCCTGGTGCTGTGAGGCAGCAGTGCTAACCACTGAGCCACCGTGCCCTCTCTGTTGTATGTGGGTTCCTTCAAGATCAATGTGATCTAGCATAGATTAGAATGTCCACCATTATGGTTCAACTATAAGAGTCTTGCTGAGAAACAATATTAAGTTTCTTTTGTTACATCAACTATTTATAAGTTATATGAATATGGCCTGCATTACCACAGTGACTATTTGGAGCACACTAACCCACCTCCTACAAGTTCCTTCTTTACAAGACCAAGTCCCTGTGACATCACGACAGTGCTTACTGTACTCAGTCAAGTATTAACCTTTTCAGAGTTACATAAAATATCCATTATGTCAACATTGCCAACATTGATGGAATGCCCACTACCTTTGATATATCCAGCAACAGAAATGTGGAATAGAAAGGCTTGAAAACAGTTCTTGCGAAAAATCACAAAATGTCAGAAATTGAGATTCACGTGGTAGTAGCCTGCATGGTTGACGGAATAAAATTAAACCGGATGGTAATTTTGAAATGCAAAACCATGCTGAAAAACAGTACCCTGCAGCAATATTTGTCCCGGTCAACAGTTGGATGTACGAGTATGGAATAAAATTGTGGATCAATAATGTGTGGAATATAGGAGATAGCAAGAACTGCAGATGCTGGAGTCAGAGTCAGTACAGCGTGGAGCTGGAGGAACACAGCAAGTCAAGCAGCATCAGAGGAGCAGGACAGTTGACATTTTGGGTCAGGACCATTCATCAGGGATATATCTTGGTGGCTTACACAACAAATGCAATTTGTGAAAAATACTCAAATCCCATAAAGCTGATGAGATTCAGAGATACCTGCAAATGAATAATATGTAAAACACACTATTTGTTTTTATCTGTAGGGAGGGGAGAGTAGGGGAGAGAGAAGAAGAGTTCAACTTTTGGATATGCATCTCAACAAGCCATTCGAGGATCAAGTTTGCCATGAATGAATTAGGTAGATAGCTCATGGAGCAAAATACCTTCAAAGAGAGTGGAAATACATTAGCTGCTTTTCTTGATGCTTTGTGTGGTTTCATGATCAAATGATCAGATATTATGAGTGCCTAAAGTGTAATGACAACGTTCAAAATATATGGAATATTCTATTTAATGAATGGTGATAGCTATAGTTAGCTATGATATATAATTCTGAAACTGAAACAGCAACATCTGATCCAGCGTGGTATTCTTGCGATGATGGCAAATGGCTCAATGAATTTGATGAATTCTTTGCATCAGATGCCAAGAACGATGAATTTGAGAGATTTTTAAAAAAAAATTGACTGCAGTTAAAGGTATCCTTGTAGAATTAATTCATTCAGGAAAATGTGTCTCTCTTTCAATTTGAATACTAGATCTACAAGGGTAAAGTCAACACTGCATTCAGCTCCACCAATTTGACTACGTTTTACAGACTTCAGTAGGAGAAAAAACAAAATATCTTATGATCTAATTGAGCAAAGACATATTTCCACAGATCTCCTAGCAACAATGTTTATTTTACAAATATAATTTGTTCCTGACTGCTATCATGTACTAAACTACATCTTGTTAAAAGAATAAGACCATAAGACATAGGAGCAGAAACAGACCACTCAGCCCATCAATTCTGCACTGCCATTCAATCAGGTCATGGCTAATCTACTAATCCTCAACTCTATTTTCCTACCTTTTCCTATAATCTTTGATTCCCTTACTGATTAAAAATCAATCTCAGCCCTGCATATGCTTAATGATCCAGTCTTGGCAGTCTTCTGTCTAACTCCACAGATTTATCAGGAAGAAATTCCTCTTCATCTGTCTTAAATGTGTGATCCCGTGTTCTAAGATTCTGCCATTTGGTCATAGATGCGCTCAAAACGGGAAACACCCTTTCCACATCTACTGCACCATATCCCTTAAAAATCTTGTATGTTTCAAGAAGGTTGCCTTTCATATTTTTGAAATCCAATGAGTACAGGCTCAACCTACTCAACCTCTCCTCTGTACCTGATATCGCCTTGTGATCATTCTTTGGATTTCCTCAAAAGCCAGTATATCTTTGTTTAGATAAGAGGCTCTAAAAATTTTCACAAAATTTTAGCTGTAGTCTGTCCAGTGATCTGTATAGTTTCAGCAAAACCTCCATAGTTTTATATTCCATTCCATTTGCTTTCCCTATTACCCACTTAACTTCAATGTTAGCCTTTTGTGATTCATGGATGAGGACTCCCAAATCCCTCTGTACTGTCACTTTCTGCAGTCTTTCACCACTTATATATAATATAATATTCAGCTCCTCTATTCATTTTGCCAAAATGCATAACGTCACATTTTCCCTAATTATATTCCACTGCCAAGTATTTGTCCACTTGCTTAACTTACCCATATCTTGTTGCAAACTGTCATTCTCACCACTTCCCACCTATTTTTTGTGTCATCTGCAAACTTGGCAACTGTACATTGACTTTCCTCATCCAAGTCATTAAAACATGTTGTAAATAATTGAGGCACTAGCACTGTTCCCTGTTGCACTCCACTAGTTACGGGTTGCCATCCTGAAAATGCTGACCTTATCCAACTTTCTTCCATTAGTTAGCTAATCTTCTATTCATGCTAATATACTACCTCCAACCCCATTTGGGCTCTTACCTTAAGTAGCCCAACGTGTGGTACCTTATCAAATGTCTTCTGAAAACCCATGTATATTATAGGTATTTCTGCTGTAACGCGACAGTCGCGTTCGTGTGACCTCACACTATAGAAAATTGTGCTATCAGGAAATCACTATACCTATACAGCAGAAAGTTTGCATTATCCAAACAATGTTCACTATTCATCAATTGCGTTACAGCTGATCCGCATTAACGAGACATGCTATAACAGAAATATCTGTACATTCTTCCTCTATATCTATCATGCTTCTTATCTCATCAAATAATTCTCGTAAATTTGTCAGACATGATTTCTCTTTCATGAAGCTATTCTGACTCTCCTTGCTCGTATTATGCATTTTTAATTTCCCTACTATTACATCCTATGTAATATACTTTATCATCTTCCTAATAACATTCGTTGAGCTAACTGTAGCTACCTCACATTAGTATCCTTCCCTTTTTAAGTAAAGGTGTTGTATTGGCAGTTTTCCAGCCCTCTGGGTCTTTTCCAGAACCTGTGGATTTCTGGTAGATTACTACCAGTGCATCCTCTATCTCCATAGCTACTTTCTTTAATATCCTAGGATGCATCCCATCAGGTCTAGGTGACCTCTTGATCTTTGACCCAATTAGTTTTCCTAGCACTTTTTTTTCTAGTGATAGTTATTGTATTTATTTCTTCTCCTCCTTGCCCTCTTGATTATTTAGTCATTTTAGAATACAATGAGTGTCTTGTACTGCGAAGACTTCTACAAAGTATTTATTCAACTTCTCATTTTGAAGAGACTTTTTTTTTGTCAAGACTCAATAGTGGTTGATCTCTACTATTGTAAACTGAAAAGGCCCTTATACAGTGTCATAGAAAGAGATGGCAGCATCTTCTATCCATAAATACCACAAAGGGGTAAGCGGTAGACAACATTGCTTAATACCACAAGATTGAATCGCTATTACACACTCTTGGAGCAGGTAGAAATTGAACGCAGGCCTCCTGGCCCAGATGTAAGGATACTTCACAGTCATAAGAAACCTAGTCTTTGCTATTATTTTCTAATCAACTTATTCTGTTGTGTTAGGACACTAACCTGGAACAGGTGGGACTTGAATCTGGGCCTCCTGGCTCAGAAGTAGGAACACTTCATAAGAATCTTTAGATTCATAAATTTTTAAACATTTTTAAAATCTGTTTTTCTAATCAACCTATTCAGTGACATTATTACACACCTCTGGAGCAGGTGAGACTTGAACCCGGGCCTCACAGTCCAGGGACACTACCACTGTGCCACAAGAGGGCGTCTTTTTCCTGACCTAATATTTTCAATCTATTTTTCTAATCAAATTGTTCAGAAATGTTATTATGCACCTCTGGAACAGGTGGGACTTGAACCTGGGTCTCTTGGTCAAAGGGCTGGGAATCTACCACTGTGCCACCAAAGCCGTAACTCTTAGATTTATAAGAACTAATCATAAAGTTGCAGCTGCAAGTGCTTGAACAAATGAACAGTCAACAAACACCTGTAGAAAGACAATGAAGGGAGAAACAGCACCACAGGACAAAATTATTTCTTCAGGCCTAGTGAGAAGTGCATAAGCTAACTTTAAAGGCAAAAAGCATTTGTCACTGCAAAAATAAAACACGTCAAGAGGAAGAGATTACAGCTTTGAAATACTATAAGCTAATAATCTTTTGTAGTAAGAACATTAGGAAGAAGTGACAGGAGAAATAATACTACCTGTTAGATTTAAAAGCAAACATGGGCCAAAAAAACAAACACAGGATTGAACAGCTTAGAGGAAAAATATTTCTGAAGATACAGAATTACTTCAAACTTAAATACTAAGTCATAAACTGAAGTAAATACACTATACTGTTCAAAATACTTATAAATGACAACGTTAGAAATCACTAAAAAAGGGCCTAGATATTTTTGAAAAAGTTCTATATTCTTTTGACAATTACTTTAATCTGATAACAAATCAAATTTTTGATTTCAACATCTTCAGGAAATTCAAGCTTTAAAGAGGAGTCCAGCTTTTGGAGAACCCTTAGTTAATTTTATTAGTGATCTGTACAGATTAGTGGGAAATTGTAACAATGAAGCTTTGAAATTAGAATCCATGAGATACAGAATTATTGCTGGCTTGCTGATGAGACTTTGTCAGAACTATTACAGTCCGAAGAAGATTCAACTCTGAAGAAAGCTTTTCAGGTTGTACTGGAAGCAAATACCAGGTAGAACCACAGAAAAGTCCTAGGAGAAGGACAACCTTACCACAGATTTTGTTGCTGTCCTATCACTTTAGAGTAGAACGTGTGCAACACAAATGAGGTCAAGACTGTAAAGAAATAAGTGATACCATAAGACCATAAGGTAGAAGAGCAGAATTTGGCCATTCAGCTCATCAAGTGTATTCTGCTATTCAGTCATGGCTGATATATTTCTCAACCCCATTGTCCTGCCTTCTCCGCATAACTTTGATCACCATGACTAACCAAGGATCTATTTTTCTCTATCTTAAATACACTCAATGACTTGGCATCTCTGATTTCCCAATATCACCACAACAGTTTGGTGGTCTGCATACCACTTCCACCTAATGATTTTTGCCCCATGGTATTTCTCAACTCTAATCACACAGATTCTAGATTGTCTGAGCTAATATCTTTCTTCAATATTGTGCTTATATCATCTTTAACCAGTAATGCAACCCCACCCTCTTTTTATCTGAGCTTCCTAAATACTGAATACCCCTCGATGTTCAGTTCCCATCCCTAGTCACCTTGCAGCTATGTCTCAGCAATCTGAACTATATCATACCTGTCTACATCTATTTGTGCGATTTAATTTATCCACTTTGAATGCTCCGTACATTTAGGCACAAAGCTTTAAGGCTTATCTTTTTCACATTCCTTGTCCCATTCCCATTTTTTATTTTACAGCGGCCTTGTTTGTTTCTGGCCATTGATTCCTTTGCCCATCACTTCTCTTATTCACCTTTCTGTTTGTCGTTCTTGTCCTTGATTCCCCTTCTTCTGTCTCCTTGCATGGGTTTTCATTCCTCCTGCCAATTTAGTTTAAACTTTCCCCACTCACCCTAATAAATACCCAACTTACGGCATCAGTCCCAGGCTCACCCAGGTTTTACCTGTCAGTTTGCATTGGTCTCACTTCCCCCAGAACTGGTCCCAATGCTGCGGGAATCAAATCCCACCCCACACAATCTCTTTTGCCACATGTTCATTCGATATTTCCTAATATTTCTACTCTGACTTGCATGTTGAACTGATAGTAATCCTGAGATTTTCAGGTTGTTTCTTAACTCCTTATATTCTGTTTTCAGGACCCCATCCCTTTTAGTTCTAAACGTAAGCTGTTGGTACCAATTACGCACCACAACACCTGGCTGTTCACCCTCCCCCTTAAAAATGTCCTGTAGTTGCTCTGAGACATCCTTAACCCTAGTACCAGGGACGCAACATACCATCTTAAGACTTTCATTTGCAGCCACAGAAACGCCTATCTATTCCCCTTACAATTGAATCCCCTATGACTATTACATTTCTAAACTTTTTGCTTCTCCTATCTGGAGCAGAGCAACTGTGATAGCTCAGATTTGGTTGTTGCTTTTCTCCAATGAGAGGCCATTTCCCTCAACAGTATCCGAAGACATTTGTTTTTCAGGGGAATAGTCACAAGGGATTCCTGCACTGCCTTCCTAGTCCTCTTTCTCTGCCTGGTGGTCACCCATTCTCTTCCTGCTTGTGGAGTCTTAGCCTGCGGTGTGACCACCTCTCCGTACATGCTATCTGCAATTCTCTGAACTTCATTGATGCTCCACAATGTCCTCAGTCACCTCTCTAGCTCTGAAAGCTGGGCTTCCAGGAGCTGCAGCTAGAGAAACGTTCTGCACGGATGCTGGTCCCATGCTCTGGGAATGTCCCTGGCTTCTCACATTCAGCAGGAGTGGGGAACTATGGCTTTGAGATATCCTGCCATAACTTATCCTTTTAAATTAAACCATTTAGAAGATGCTTAATATCAAATAATAATAATACTAGGGGCATTTGTTCCTGTTCCTATAGAACATTGCCCTTAGAAACTATAAACCTCAAAAAAATTTTAAAAACTATAACCGAAAGAAGTTGTAAACGTTTACCTATCCTTACTTATCAGTCTCTTGCCTGTTTCTTTGAGAAATATACTCAGCAAATGTAAATTCAACCTCATTAACAAGGTGCAAACAAACTCACATGATTCCTGTCATAAGATCTGAAATTTATATCAGTGATTTGATGAATTGACTTTGGTTGGGATGTGTACTGAATTACAAAAAAAAAAATTGTCTGGGTTTTTAATATTACTGTTTAAACTTCTAAAAGCCTTCACAACATCATTGATTTCCCAATTCAACATAAGCTAGAGCTGTGCATCATTGCTGCAGTGCTGTGAACCATTTTCCCACCATTAATGCAGTTTCTTCTCTAAGTCTGCTCGATTTTACGCAATCTAATGCAGTAGTAAATTGGGTTAAAGTATTTGGATTTTACTCACTAGATACCTGCTGTCACAATGTTATGTATTTCGGTTCCTAGAAATCTGAAATATTTGCTGTATGGTATTTTACACAGATACAAGACATGGCATTGAATGTATTTCTTACATCTCACTACAGGCTGCAGAAGGATATCTTGTTGCTTTGGTGCATTGAACCAGTGTGGTAGTGAGTGAATGACATGACATTCTGGAAATACAGTCACACAACAATACAATAATTCTTCTCTAACAATAAAACTGGATGGTGACCTGGCATTAATGCAGGCACTGGAAACAACAAGCACACACAGCCTTGTCAACTCTAAAACATCCTCCTTAGTAACATCTAGGGTCTTGTGCCAAAATTAAGAAAGCTGTCACAAAAACTAGTCAAGCAATGACATATTTACAGAACCATACTTTTCAATGTTCTGGACACAATCATCACCATCCCTGGATATGTCCTGTGACAATGGCAGAACTGGCCCACTAGAGATAATGGCAAAGTGGTATGTAGTTGTGGCGCAGTTGTTCTAGGAATCGTCAACATTGACACAGCACCCCATCAAGATGCACAGCATCAGATGAAATACTGGAAAGGAAATCTCCTGTTGATTATTATCGACCATCTTCTCTCAGCTGATGATTCAGTACTCCATGTTGAATACCACATGGCAGAATCATTCATGGGGTGGTGTCAATGGTACATAATATAGTCCAGGTTGGGGAACTTCAACATCCATCACCAGGAGTCACTCTGTAGCACCTTTGCTGACCAAGCTGGCCTAATCCCAAAGAATTTGGCTTTTTTATCTGTGGCATTTAAGTAGTATTTAGATGCACTTGTGATGCCAAGGCACACAAGGCTATGGGCCAAGTGCTGGAAAATAGAATTAGAATTGTTAGGTGCTTGTTTTTGACTGGCACAGACTCTATGGGCCCAGGGCCTTTTTCGGTACTGTGAAACTCTATGACTCCAACATATCTGACAAATTGTACCTACAGTATGTGGTGAAGGATCCAAAAGGGAAAAACCTACAAGATCTTGTTCTCATAAATCTATCATTGGCATTATAGATAGGAGTGACCACTGCACAATCCTGCGAAGATGAAGTCTCATCTTCAGGGATACCAGCCAGTGTGGCGTGCACCCATACCAACATGTTATCCTAGATTCAGAACAGATCTAATAGTACCACACGATAGATCTAAGTGATTCGACAAACAACAGATCAATTCAAAACTTGACATCCTGGCACATTCAGACGTGAGTGGTAATGATCAATTAAACAACTAAAGGAAGAAGTGTCTCAATCTATGCCTCCATTTTCAATCACAGGGGAGCCCAGTACATCAGTGCAAAAGACTAGGCTGGAACACTTGTAACCGTCTTTGTTTAGAATTGTTGAGTGGATGATCCATCTCAGCACCCTCCTAAGTCCAAGCCTGAATTTGCGGGGACCTAGAAGTAACATTAGTGCCCCAGAAGTGTCAATCATGACCATCTCCAACAGGGAGAATCCAACTATTTCCCCTTGATATTCAATGGCATTACTACTGCTGTTCCCTGCCCCTCTCCCCACAAACCTCCATTATCAACATCTGGGAGTTTACCATTGACTAGAAAATCATATAAATACTGTGGTTGTAAGAACAAGTCAGAGGCTGGGAATTAAACTTGTTCACCTTCTACAAGCCACAAGTCAGGAGTGTGATGGAATACTCTCTACTCGCCTGGATGAATGTGGCAAAAAGCACCAAATAGCTTATCATCTAAAGCAAGACAGTACACTTGACAGTGCAGGAATATGCACTATATACAAGATGCACTGCAACAACTCAGCAAAGCTCTTTCACCCTCCAAACCCACAATCTCTATCACCTAAGAGGATAAGGGCAGCAGATGGAACAGAACAGCACCATTGTAAGCTCCTGTCAAAGATATCCACCAACTTGACTTGGAACTATATTGTCATTTCTTCACTTTCTCTAGATCAAAATCCTGGAACTCCTATTATAACAGCACTGTAAGTGCACCTACAGCACATGGACTGACTGCAGCAGTTCAAGGCAGGGGCTCAACACCACTCTTCCTAAGAGCAATTTGGGATTGCATAAGAAATCATAGCCAGTGACACCCACATTTCATGATGCAACAAAATAGGTTCCAAGTTACTTTTTGTTTGGTTTTATACAGACCATTAAGATTATAAACTTGTAGTGAAATGGTAATTGCTATCCTATGGAACAAGCTGTTGTCTCAGGCAGAAAGTTATAGATTACTGGAAACATTCAAAAGTGATTTAGAGTTCTGGATTATGGTAAACATAACTGGAAAATGCTGCATCCTCCAGCCACTGTAGTCCTTAGAAGTTCTTTTTAAGTTGTCTTTTTGGATAGACTGGATTCCAATTATTTTCTCAATTTTTTTAATCTCTTCAGAAAATCATACAAATGGTTACATTGGATAGTGCGAGGTCCTTTGCAACTTGACAGTTCAGGACAGAATTGCCAGATTAGCTAATCTTTTCCTGCATTTTCTTTTGTATGTTCAAAACATTAGCTTCAACCAGAAATCATCCCTGCATCAATATAAAATCTACTTGAGAAATCCCTGCTGCTGAGAAATTCAGATATCGTCTTTGTGTGCCAAAAGCGCATCACATTCTTTGTTAGTAAATTCATTCAGTGAGGAGGTGGCTAGACAGACCAAGAAGGAGACAGATAAAATTTTTGATCTGTGCAGTGTCTGTTAATCTTAAGTGTGCTGGAAGCAATTGTGCTATGTCGAATTTCAATGCTTTGGATTTTGGGGGTGGGAAATCCTCTGATAGCTATCCAGGGCACTTTGCTGTATTTAATTCTTTGACTTGATTGAGTTAATCCCTCTCAAACAGGCTAGCAGCACAAGCAAACAAAATGACCTGTGCATGGATGATTAGAGAGGAAATGTTTGTTAAAAAAAATCACTTGACTCCAATATCACATTTACATGATGTCACAGAATCAACCCTGGATGCAATTACACAACTTGATAATTATTGAAAAATATACATGAAAAGTTCTCACTTGGGTAAAGTGTCAAGAGTGCTCAAAGTATGTAAAACCATGTCCAAGCAAGAAGTCAATGCATTCAGTTTAGAAGGTTGGGAGAAATTGGCAGAACAGAGAAGTAGTACAGGGTTAAAAGACTGCCTCTGTTACTAAAATTATAAAGAGGACCAAATAATCAAATTAAAACATACTACAATAGAGACATGAAGTTGAACAAAGCATTGAAGGGTTTGTGGGCTTGGCTTCATGACAAAAGAATTGGAAAAAAAAATTTTGCTTGGGAACAGAAAACTCATTTTTCCGTTTTGGGAAATTTTTGTCATATCACCTGCAAGTTTCTCAAAGGTTCAAAATCATAACTTTTGTGTCCAACAAAAAAAACTTTCCTAAACAAAATCACAGAATTCCTCAAGTTTCATTTTACAATTAGAAAGATGTTACGGAGAATTGGTGTTACATCATTTAGTATAATTCTTATATTAAAAAAATACTATTTAAAACTACACAATCATAGTAAAATCTTATTTATAGGCAGACCCTGGGTTACTAACTGGTTCCCTTCTTGAATATACGCGTGAGTCAATTTGTACGCGTGTCACAAGGCTATACAGCAAAATAATCTTTCCTAACTACAAGCAAATGTTCATGTCAGATCGTTAAAAATAATGTTAATATGGGATTTCATTCATAAATGTGAGTGCTTGTAAGAAGGACGTTTGTAAATCTGGGACCGCCTGTAAATCTTTCCATGCGGCTAAGCTCATTATAACTTATAGGAAACACAACAGTGCTTTCTGAATATATAATTGTTTCAAGGGATACTCCATTCTAGTTCTTTCAGAAACAAGTAGAAAACTCTAGTTTCAAACTTCAAAGATTTTACAAAAATCAATTTTGGGAACAAATGGTTTTTGAATAAACAACAGCTCAATACATAGCTAAAAGCCAAGCACTAAAATCTTAATTGTCTCCGTGACTCTCGCTTAAGCTGATTAAAAATATGTATATTTCCTTTGCTCTGTTTTGTGAACAGACTTACTCAATGTCACATTCGCATTTGTGCTCATTCTGGTTTCTTTACATAGTGCTCTTTCTCCATTCCCCCATGGATTATAACTTTGTCTAAAAATGAATTATCTTGTTCTTCTATGGTCTATTGCATTACCAAAGTGAATATTTCCTTTCTTGAATCCCAAATCAATATTAAAATCACACAGAAAAATAAACAGTAAAAGTGATCTGTTTAAAGTTTTAATTTAGAATTGAAATGAAATAGTTACTCCTACATTAGGGCCACAGAATACCAAAGCAAGAAAGTTATGTTAAAACCAACTAAAGTGCTGTTTCCTGTTAAACGGAGCCCAGTTCTCGGCATCGGTTTAGGAAGCATGCAAAGATATTACACAGGATTTAGAAAAGATTTGAGAGAACGGTTTCAGGATGAGATGCTTCAGTTACGAAGGCAGACAGAAGTTGTGACTGTTGTTCCGTGAAGAGAAGGTTGAGAGGAGATTAAATAAAGGTGCTCAATACCACAAGCGGCCTGTATAGTGTAGATAGGGAGAAACTGTTTCTTCCGGTGGAAGGAACGAGAATGAGGGACACAAATTTAAAGTAATTAGAAATAGGAGCAACAGCAGGATGAGGAAAATTGTTTAAGTGAGTGTTTAAAATCTGGAATGCACTGCCTGGGAGTGTGATGGAAGCAGGTTCAACTAAGGTATTCAAAAGTGAATTGGATCATTATCAAAAAGAAAAAATATGCAAAGATTTGGGAAAAGAAGGGGAGGGGAGTGTATGAATTACTCTTGCAGAGGGCCCTCAGTGACATGACATGTTGAAGGGCATCTTCTGTGAAGTAACTATTCTATGATTAATAGCAATAATTCATACCTGGCTGTCAAAATTTTGATTGACACAACAGGTTTTGAACTATATTGAGTTGTATATTCTCCAAAAGTAACAGTAATTTTATTCCATAGCGTCTGCAAAAATACATATCAAAGAATGCATGTTTACAGGCATAAGGTGACGTAGCCTTGGTAAATATTAAGCTCTGCCTACATAGGTTGCATGCGTTGATTTGCAAATCAGTGAGCTGTGGCATCCTTTATGAGGCATTCTGAAGATCTGAGCAAAGAATGAAGCTATTCAATCAAATGGATAATATTCACGTTGGTCTCATTATACTTTTGAAACTAGCTTCACAGACAGCCATGAGCTCAGAGCCTTCATTAGGTTGTGATAAATACTAAAAGGTTGTCGATGAGCTCTTTAGTTTGATCAGATCAACCATTTTGTCAGATTACTGAAGGCAAACGTGTGTGCTTATGCAAATATCCATTAAAAGACTCAGTTTAAAGGATTAAAAGACTCAGAAAAATGTTTAAACTACTGATGAAAATAAATTTGTAATGCTAATTTCAATGACTGATATAGCTTAACTCTGCATGTATGCCTTGTGAGAAATAATTCATTGTTCACTGAACATATATTCATTTTTTAATGCCTGCAGGGGTTCACAGAGGCATAAACAGACAATTCATAAAGTAGTTAAATAATATTGTTAGCCTCAAGGCACACTACATGATAGGGATAAGATTACATTCTGATGGATGGGTTGTTTACGTAAACTGCCTTTTCAGCGAAATGAATATAGTTTAGGAGCTGTTCCAAATTATTAAACCTTTATTTCAAGCCCTTCATAAATTTTCAGCCAACTGACCGGAAAGAAATGCCAATTCAAGGCTGCTCTTCCAATATTGTTTCAAATTTGTAGAAATTCTGAAGTGACAGATTTGACTGCTCCTTCACAATTTTAAGAATATGAGAAACTTACTACTGTATGTCTGAATTTGCATAGTACAAAAACGAATTTCAGTATTTGCTCATTCTGAGGCTTCTGGATTTCTACTCAATGACTTAGGCACTGTGCTACCATACCCTATGTTTACACCTCAATTTCTAGACATCTAAATTTAAGGTCAACTCCAAATTGTTTGATTTTGCTGATAGATAATAAACGATTGGACTATGATTAAAATTAATTCAGAAAATTGTAACTTGTCAGCAAAGTTCACACATCCAGAAAAAACTTTTAAGCTCTCCAACATCTGAATAGTCCAAAGATGTGCAGGGTAGGTGGATTGGCCATGCTAAATTGCCCACAGTGTCCAGGGATGTTTAGCTTAGGTGGGTTAGACATGGGAAATGCAAGGGTAGGGGAATGAGTCTGGGTGGGAAATTCTTTGGAGGGGCGGTATGGACTTGTTGGGCTGAATGGCCTGTTTCCACACTGTAGGGATTCTACAGTCTTCTGCAATCACTGAAATCAACTTTTGAAGTCTAATCCCAATGGTACTCAGTGATTTAATTAGCAAATTTATGCAAATCAGTATATAGTATTTTCAGTTAGGTCCTGACACTCCAATAATTGTTTGGACAGAATTCTAATAGATTCTGAAAGTCCCGGACGGAAAGGTCCCTGCAGAACACGGACAAGGGAGGGGAATATGTGTCTGGTGGTGGCATCTCGCTGGAGGTGGTGGAAATGGCATCTGATGATCTTTTGGATGTGGATGCTGGTGGCATGGTAGGTCAGAACAAGGGGAACCTTATCGCTGTTGCGGGAGGGAAGAGAGGGTGTGAGGGCGGAAGTGTGGGAGATGGGTTGGACCGGTTGAGGGCCATGTCGACAACGTGCTGGGGAATCCTTGGTTATAGAGTCATAGAGTCCTACAGCACAGAGACAGGCCCTTTGGCCCAAACTGGTCCATGCCAACCAAAATGTCCGTTCACGCTAAGCCCATTTACCTGCACTTGGCCCATATCCTTCTAAACCTTTCCTATCCATGTATTTGGCTAAATGCCTTTTAAATGTTATTAATGCACCTGCCTCAACCACTTCCATTGGCAGCTTATTCCATATGCGTACCACCCTCTCTGTAAAAAAGTTGCCCCTCAAGTTGCAGTGTTCTTTCCCCTCTCACCTTAAACTGATGCCCTCTAGTCCTCGATTCCCCAACCCTGGGAAAAAGACTGCGTGCATTCACCCTATTCATGCCTCTCATGATCTTATACACTTCTATAAGATGCCCCCTCAGTCTCCTACGCCCTAAAGAAAAAAAGTCCTAGCTTGTCCAACCTCTCCCTAGAACTCAGTCCCTTGAGTCCTGGCAACATTCTTGCAAATTTCTTCTGCACTCTTTCCAGTTCAATACAGCTTTCCCATAGCAAGGTGACCAAAACTGAACACAATACTCCAAGGTCTGCCTCACCAACATCATGTACAACTGCATCATAACTTCCCAACTTCTATACTCAATACCCGGACTGATGAAGGCCAGTGTGCCAAAAGCCTTCTTCACTGCTCTGTCTACCTGTGACTCCACTTTCAGAGAACTGTGCACCTGAACTCCAAGGTCCCTCGGTTCCACTAAACTCCTTAAGGCCCTACCATTCACCATGAAACTCCTACCTTGATTTGGCTTTCCAAAATGCTACACATCACACTTATCTGTATTAAACTCCATTTGCTATTTCTCAGCCCACTTCCCCAGCTGATCAAGATCCTGCTGCAAGTTTTGATAACATTCCTCACTGTCCATGATACCACCTATTTTTGTAATCATGCCTTGTACATTCTCTTCCAAGCCATCGATATAGGTACCTAACAGCAATGGGCCCAGCACTGACCGAGGCACACCACTAGTCACAGGCCTCCAGTTAGACAAGCATCCTTCCAGTATTACCCTCTGCTTCCCATCATCATGCCAATTGCCAGATCTCCCTGGATTCCATGTGATTTAACCTTCCTGAGTGGAAGATTACCACGTGGAATCTGATCAAAGACCTTACTGAAATCCACGTAGACTACGTCTACCACCCTGCCCTCATCAACCTTCCTGGTCACTTCATCAAAGAACTGTAACAAATTTGTGAGACATGATTTCCCATGCACAAAGCCATGCCGACTACTCCTAATCAAACCCTGTCTTTCCAAATGTATATCTTATCCCTCAGTCTTGTCAAGTAAAGTACCCTCCACAGATATTAAGCTTACTGGTTTATATTCACAGGCTTTTCTTTGCAGCCCTTCTTGAATAAGGGCACAACACTTGCTACCCTCTAGTCTTCCGGGACCCCACCCATGGCTAACGATGATGCAAAAATATCAGCCAGGGGCCCCGCAGTTTCTTCTCTAACATGTTGCAGTGTTCCTTGATATATCTGGTCAGGATCAGAAGATTTATCCACCTTCATACATTCTAATACTGCCCACACCTCCTCTACTGTGATATGGACTGTCTCCCAAGACATTACCATTAATTTCTCCAATTTCCCAAGTCTTCATGTTTTTCTCCATGGTAAACACAGCGGAGACGTACTCATTGAGGACCTCACCCAACTCTTGTGGTTCCACACATACATGTCCACTTTGGTCCTTGAGGGGTCCTATTCTCTCTCTGGTTATTCTTTTTCCTTTAACATACTTAAAGAATCTCTTTGGATTTACCCTAATCTTCTCAGCCAAAGCTATCTCATGCCCTCTTTTTGCCCACCTGATTTCCTTCTTCAGTAAACTCCTGTGTCCCCTATATACCTCCAGGGATTCCCTTGGTCCCAGTTGCCTGCTCCTGAGCCATGCCTCCTTCTTTTTTTCTGGTCAAAGCCTCAATATCTCATCATCCAGGGTTCCCTACTCCCCGCCAACTTTGCCCTTCACCCTCAGAGGAACAAAAATTTCTTGAACTCTAGCTGTCACACTTTTAAAGGCCTCCCACTTGCCAGAGGTCCCTTTGCCTGCAAACAAGCTACTCCAATTAACCCCTGCAAGCTGTTGTCTAATTCCATCAAAGTTCGCCTTGCCCCAGTTTAGAACTTGAACCTGTGGACCAGTTTTATCCTTCTCCATAACTATTTTAAAATTAATACAACTATGGTCACTGGTCCCAAAGTGCTCCCCACACTGTTACCTCACTCACCTGTTCTGCCCTATTTCCCGAGAGTAGGTCAAGTTTTGCCCCTTCCCAAGTAGGACGCTCTGTATACCACTTAAGGAAACTTCCCTGAACACATTTAACAAATTCCACCCCATCTAAGCCCTTAACACTATGGCAATCCCAGTCTATGTCAGGAAAATTAAAATCCCCCACTATGACAACCCTATTGCTCCTGCAAGTCTCCTCAGTCTCCCTGCATATTTATTCTCTAATTCCTGTTGACTATTTGGGGGCCAATAGCACAACCCCAATAACGCCACCTTCCCCTTCTTATTTCTTAGCTCCACCCACAAAGCCTCCCTAGATCCCTCAGTTATTTCATCTCGGACTGCTGCTGTGATACTCCCCTTAATCAAAAATGCAACACCCCTTCCCCTCTTTCCTCCACCTCTGTCCCGCATAAGGCACCTGTACCCTGGCACATTAAGCTGCCAGTCCTCTCCCTCCCTTAGCCATGTTTCTGTAATGGCTATAATATGCCAGTCCCACGTACCTATGCATGCCCTGAGTTCATTGGCCTTACCTGTCAGCCCTCTTGCATTGAAATAGATGCAATTTAATCCAACAGGCATTCCTCGCTCCCTGTCCTGTTCCATCCTGACCTGTCTCTTCAACTTGCTATTTCTGATTATTGTATCTCCTTCCAGCCTTGCACGTGCCTGCCTGCCTGCTGTTTAGGATCCCAACTCCCTGCCAACCTAGTTTAAACGCTTCCTTGTAGCACTAGCAAATTTGCCTGCCTGGATATTGGTCCCCCTCCAGTTCAGGTGCAACCCGTCTCTCTTGAACAGGTCACCTCTGCCCCAGAAAAGGTCCCAATAATCGAGGAATCTGAATCCCTGCCCCTGCACCAATTCTTTAGGCATGTATTCATCTGCCATATCCTCCTGTTCTTAACCTCACTAGCACCTGGCACTAGCTGTAAACCAGAGGTTTACAGAACTTTGAGGTCCTGGTTTTTAACTTTTTTTCCTTGCTGTCTATAATCACTCTGCAAGACCCCATCACTATCTCTACCTAGGTCATTTGTGCCAACGTGCACAATGACTTCTGGCTGCTCTGGCTGACAAAGAAAGTGGACATTTTGGAGGATCCCTTGATGAAGTTGGCCTCATCTGAATGTATGCGACGGAGATGGAGGAATTGAGAGATTGGATGGAGTCTTTGTAGGAAGAAGGGTGTGAGGACGTATAGTCCAGGTAGCTGTGGGAGTCAGTGGATTTATAGTAGATATTAGTGGCCAGTCTATCCCCAGAAATGGAAACTGAGATGTTGAGAAAGGGAAGGGAGGAGTCAGAGATAGACCAGGTGAAAGTGAGGGCAGGGTGAAAATTGGAAGCAAAATCGATTAACTTTTCCAATTCCGGACGAGAGAGGGAAGCAGCACCGATGATATCATCGATATATCAGAGAAAGAGTTGTGGGCGGGGGCCAGAATAGGACTGGAACAAGGAATTTTCCACGCACCCATGAAGTGACAGGCATAACTGGGGCCCATGAAGGTACACACGGCCACCACTCTTACCTGAAGAAAATGAGAAGAGTTAAAAGAGAAGTTGTTGAGGGTGAGGACGAGCTCGGCCAAGCGGAGGAGGGTGGTGGTGGAGTCGGTTCAGGCCTTTGCTCCAGGAAGAAGCGGAGAGCCTTAAGACCATCCTGGTGGGGAATGGATGTGTAAAGGGATTGCATGTTATGGTAAAAAGGAGGCGGCTGGAGCCTGCAAACTGGAAATTTTGAATCTGGTGTAAAGCATCAGAGGAATTTACCATGGACTTGCAATCTCTCTACATGTCCATTCCCCACCAGAGGGTCTTAGGGCTCTCCGCTTCTTCCTGGAGCAAAGACCTGAGCCGCCCCCACCCACCACCACCCTCCTCCGCTTGGCTGAGCTCATCCTCACCCTCAACGACTTCTCTTTTAACTTCTCTCATTGTCTTCAGGTAAGAGGGGTGGCCATGGGTACCCGCACAGGCCCCAGTTATGCCTGATTCTTCGTGGGGTATGTGGAATGTTCCTTGTTCCAGTCATAATCTGGCCCCCACCCACAACTCTTTCTCCAATATATCAATGATATCATCGGTGCTGCTTCCTTCTCTCATCCAGAATTGGAAAAGTTAATCGAGTTTGCTTCCAATTTCCACGCTGCCCTCACTTTCACCTGGTCTATCTCTGACTCTCCCCTTCCCTTCCTCGAGATCTGTTTCCATTTCTGGGGACAGACTGGCCCTAATATCTACTATAAACCCACCGACTCTCACAGCTACCTGGTCCATACATCCTCACACCCTGCTTCCTGTAAAGACTCCATCCCATTCTCTCAGTGCTCCATCTCTGTCGCATGTGTTCAGATGAGGCCAACTTCATCAAGGGAGCCTCCGAAATGTCCACCTTCTTCCTCAACCAAGATTCCCCAGCACCGTTGTCAACAGGGCCTTCAACTGGGTCCGATCCATCTCCGGCCCTTCTGCCCTCACCCCTTCTCTTCCCTCCCGCACCAGCGATAAGGTTCCTCTTCTCCTTACCTACCATCCCACCAGTATCCACATCCAGAAGATCATCAGACGCCATTTCTGCCACCTCCAGACATATACTCTCCTCCATTGTCTGACTTCTGCAGGGACCATTCCCTCTGGGACACCCTGGTCCACTCTTCCTTCGCCCCCAACAACTACCCCCCTGCCCACCACCAACAGCCCCACGGCACCTTCCCCTGTAACCAGTGAAGGTGTAACACCTGCCCATTTACCTCCTCCCTCCCCACTATCCAAGGGCCAAACATACCTTCCAGGTGAAGCAACACTTCACTTATATTTCCCAGAATCTAGACTACTGCATTCGCTATTCACAATGTGGTCTCTTCTACACTGGGGAAACGAAGTGTAAACTGGGTGACCACTTCGCAGAACATTTCTGTCTCTGGCTTGCTGCAGTGTTCCAGTGAAGCTCAACGCAAGCTGGAAGAACAACACCTTGTATTCCGCTTGAGGATCCTGCAGCCCTCTTTTCCTAAAGGCGAACACATTCAATTAGCCTTCCTAATAGCTATCTGCAGCTGCATACTAGCCTTCTGTGACCAACAAGGACACTCAAATTTCTTTGCAGATCTAGACTTTCCAACATCTCACCATTTAAAGAAATACTCTATATATCTGTTCTTCCTGCCAAAATGAATGACCTCACAATTTTTCCACATTATATTCCACCTGCCAGGTTCTTGCTCAATTACTAAGCCTGTAAAAAAAATACCCCTGAAAACATTTTATATCATCTTCACATCTTCAAACACATATTCCTGCTCAGGTTTATATCATCTGCAAATTTGGAAACATTACATTTGATTTCCATGTCCAAAACTTTGATATATGTTGTGAATTGCTGGGGCTCAAGTACTGACTCTTGCAATACCCACTAGTCTCAGCCTGCTAATGTGAGAATGAACCATTTGCTCCTGCACACTGCTGGCTGTTAGTCAATCCTTAATCTGTGCAGTACATTGTCTCCTATACCTATGTGCTTTAATTTGCTAACTAATTTCCTGTGGGAGAACTTCTCAAAAGCCTTCTGAAAATCTAAACATAAAAACATAAATCAACTCATTACCAATTTTGTTAGTAACATTTTCAAAAAGCTCCAAGTTTATCAAAGAAAAACAATTTTTCATTTGCAAATCCATGCTGACTATGCCCAATTAGATCATTCTGATCCACCCATCCATTTATGACATCCTTTATAATAGATTCTAGCATATTTTCCCAACTACTAATGTGAAGCTGATTGGTTTGTAGATCCCTGCTTTTTTCTCTCCCCCTTTGCTCCTTTCTTAAGTAGTGGGGTGATATTTGCAAGATTCTTCTCTTCAGGAATCATTCCAGAATCTAAGGAATTTTGGAAAATCTTTATCAACGCATTATCCAACCTAGCAAAAGTTGTATGAGTAAAGGAAAACTTCTTAATAGGACTGGATGAAACTTAGATCAAAGAAAATTTATTTGGAAAATAATCTATGCTCACAGAAAAAAGACATTAATAACAATAAAAGGTTATTGACTTGAAGCTTTGGTAGGCAAAATATTAGCTTAAGGGCATTCCATCTAAGAAAGTCACCTGATTGTGGGATGAAGGGAGATTATTACAAGCCTGGATAGATGTGTAACCCAGAAGAGGTTCAGAAGATAAAGCAGATGTGGCAAAGAAAGACCTCAAAGAGAAGAGAGATAATTATCGCAACACCAAAAGAAATAAAAGTTTGCTACATGGATGGAACATATAATGAACTACCCATGATCATAGCACAGCAAGGAGCAAGACTGGAAGGATTTTATTATACTTCATCCAGCTAAATTTTCATGCTGTAGTATTTTTCTAACTAAACACTTTAAAATACACTTTGCCTAACTCTTGTTTCAAATAAGTCGGATACAGCATTACAAAATGCATAACTATTGTTAAATATTTTAATGCAAGTCTTTGGAATGTGTGCTACAAATTTAATCTTGTAATCCAGATACAGTACAACTTTGAATTTTTAACAAAAGTATCAAATAAAAAAGCTGAAATGTACTCAAGTCATAAAATTCTACTAAATGTCAATGTTTGAAGCCAAAGGCATACCTAAACTCAAGACACTGGACAAATACACTGTTTCCCTAAAGTATAATGGGCTGTAAAATAATAATCTAGATGATCTCTATTTTTTAATGAAACATTAGACAGGAGCTCTACAGCCTAACTTTTCAAATACGTTTGCTAATTTAAATTTTCAATGTTCATTAGGGAGGTTTATCTAGTTTTGCCCAGCTCATAAGGTTGGAACTGATGCACAACATATTGTTCTTTTATGTCACCCTTCGCAGACAGCAACATAAAAAAATGCAAGAAGGAGGTCATGAACTTTTGCTGTTATGATAATAATTTTACTATGTTTTAATATTTCTAATTTTCTATGAAATGATAAAACTGTATTGATAATTTCCAGAACTAATTTCTTCATAATTGCAAAGAGAGAATACAAAAAAAATGCACTGCAAGATCTATGCAGCAGACCTCCACTTCAAAAGACTGATTCTCAATATTGTCTGAGAGTTGTATAATTACTTCTAACTGAAGACTCCATCTGCCACCACCAGTGTTACTGAATGCTTCTTATCCAGACATACAGTGATAGCCACTGGCTGCCACTTTCCTCAGCAGGCCAGCTGTATGTTAATGAGCAGAAACAGCTGAAAAACACTGCACAGCAATAAGCCCAGTATGAAGCAAGCTGAATAATACTCGCATTCAACAGACCTTTCGCGTTATGAACTTGAGAGCTATTCAAGAAAATAATCATACACTTGCTGCATACAAATTTCTCAGGAAAAAAATGAAGGATGTAAATATCAGAGTACAAGTGCAGCAATTGAATACTTCTATGCTTCACCTGGCTTCAATATCACAGGAAACCAACATTTAACAGTAGCTTTACAGAGACTTTGCTTAAATGGTTCACTTTTGGATATTTATCATTAGCCTCAAACATCACATTTTATGCTACTATGTACTAAATATTTTTACACTTTTTTTCCCAAAATGTTTAAAAAGACTGAAAAGTTAGGAATAAATACTGGTAACATATAAGTAAGGAAAATACAAAGAACAAAAGAGAACTCAACCCATACAACAAATAACATGATTCATTTGATTACTATAGAGCCCTTTAACCAGTAAGCAAGCCTTTGAGTGGATACCATCAATTAAACAACAGAAGATAAGACATTCCACACAGTCTTTCCTTGTCTGACTTCATGGCAGCAGGAAGACTTTAGCAATGAGTGTGGGTGCAGTGTTTGCCTTGTATCTCCATTTCAATCACAATGCAGACCAAAAGAAGTTTCAGTCATGAAGCAGTAGATACAGCTTTCATTTCCCTTCTTAGTAGACAAAACATGCATGAATATCTTTATAAGATAGTGAAACTACAGATCTAATTTAAAGTAAGGCTTCTTTCTAACAGTTTTGTATCATCGAACACCAACAAATGAACTACTTTCCTCATCAAATAGGCCAGTTGGAATGGCAGTTTTGGTTCACTGATATTTTCTAATCAACCTCGGAGATGGTATTGCACACCTGTGGAGTAGGGTGGACGTGAACCTGGGCCTCCTGGCTCAGAGATAGGGACACTACCACAGTGCTATGAGGGCCAGTTTTGCATCATTAATCTAGAGGCCCAAATTAATCATATCACAGCAACTGGGGCAAGTCAAACTCGATCGAACAGGACTAAAAACTTAATCTCAGTAATGATGAGCATAAAATGACTGAAGGGTGTTAAAAATTCACTTGGTTCACTAACATCCTTCTGGGAAGGATATCTACTGCCCTATCTGGACTAGCCTACATATTGACTTATGCACCTACAGTAACATGGTTGATATGCTGCCCGTTGCAGATGGTCAAAGGAAAGTCTGCCAGTTGTTGAGATATATAGGCTACATATTGGCTTCACACTGGCACTGAAACACATCACGTTATTCGCTTTTGTGGATTGCAAAAATGACTTTGGTTTCAAGGAAGTATTCCACTCGTGAAAAATACCACTTGTTCACTACAAAGCAGTGGTGAGTAGTAGCACCTGTTGCTTAACATGTACCTTTGACCATCTGCAGCTGGCAATATATGCAGCCATACTCAAAAACAGCCCGTACTTACAAATCTCAGTATACCATATCCAACATTAAATGTGGATTTGCTATCAGACAACATTTACTGACTAATCCCAACTATACTAAGAAATAAACCAGAAATCAATTTATGATCACCAGTAGTGCTCACAGTGAGAGTTATTTGTGTATCTTGGAAGCAACATATATTCATACACAGGTCTCTGTTCTTTGTAGGGAAAAGGAATCTGTCTATACGTGGTACCTTTTTCATTGAGGAAAGGGTTATCAATCCCTGTTGCATACACCATGACTAATCAGAGTCTGCCTGGTCTGAGGTTAATTGAGATTTATAGTTAATTCTCTGGTCAAGCCAATCATCACTCTCTTTTCATGCTGCATAAATTGATATTCCCTTCCCTAAGTTTGGTGCCTTGCATATCAATCCTGATGACTGCAAGATGAGGAGCTGAAACCTTTTCCTTACTTTCTTCTTTTTTATTCCTTCATGGAATGAGAATTTCACTGGCAAGTTCAGTATTTGCGACCTAGACCCAACTGTCTTCTAACCAAGACAACAAGGTGCAGAGCTGGATGAACACAGCAGGCCAAGCAGCATCACAGGAGCAGGAAGGCTGACGTTTTGGGCCTAGACACTTCATCAGAAATGGGGGAGGGGAAGGGGGTTCTGAAATAAATAGGGAGAGAGGGGGAGGCGGATAGAAGATGGATAGAGGAGAAGATAGCTGGAGAGGAAACAGACAGGTCAAACAGGCGGAGATGGAGCCAGTAAAGGTGAGTGTAGGTGGGGAGGTAGGGAGGAGATAGGTCAGTCCAGGGAGGACGGACAGGTCAAGGGGGCGGGATGAGGCTAGTAGGTAGGAAATGGGGGTGCAGCTTGAGGTGGGAGGAGGGGAAAGGTGGGAGGAAGAACAGGTTAGGGAGGCGGGGACGAGCTGGGCTGGTTTTGGGATGCGGTAGGGGGAGGGGAGATTTTGAAGCTTGTGAAATCCACATTGATACCATTGGGCTGCAGGGTTCCCAAGCGGAATATGAGTTGCCGTTCCTGCAACCTTCGGGTCGCATCGTTGTGGCACTGCAGGAGGCCCAGGATGGACACGTCGTCTGAGGAATGGGAGGGGGAGTTGAAATGGTTCCCGACTGGGAGGTGCAGTTGTTTATTGCAAACCGAGCGTAGGTATTCTGCAAAGCGGTCCCCGAGCATCCACTTGGTTTCCCTGATGTAGAGGAGGCCACAACGGGTACAGCGGATGCAGTATACCACATTAGCAGATGTGCAGGTGAACATCTGCTTGATGTGGGAAGTCTCCTTGGGGCCTGGGATGGGCGGGGAGGGAGGTGGTGTGGGGGTAGGTGTAGCACTTCCTGCGGTTGCAGGGAAAGTGCCGGGTGTGGTGGGGCTGGAGGGGAGTGTGGGCAAGTGGCTTACTAGATCATTTCAGAAAAAAGTTAAGAGTCAGCTTCATTGCTATGGCTACACCTGTTCAGGATGGCAGATCTCCTTCCATGAATAACAGACGGATTTTTCTGACTATCGTTGATGGTTTCATGGTACAGAAAATGGTGACAATGGCCCAGATGAAAATGTGGGTATTGAGCAACCGAGCAGTATAGTGATAGATAAAGAAGTGCTGAAAAAACTGGCACTGCTCCAGGTAGAGGAGTCACCAGGTCCGGATGGGATGCATCCTGGATTGCTGAGAGATAAGGGAGCAATTGTGGGACCGTTGACACAAATCTGACAGAGCCTCTCTGAACACAGGATTAGATCTGGGGATTGGAGGATTGCAAATGTGACACCATTAATTAAGAAAGAAGCAAAGGATAACCCAAGAAACCACTGACCTGTCAGCTTGACATCAATAGTGGGAAGACTGATGAATGAGATAAATAAACACTTAGAGAAAAATAAGTTAATGCTCGAAGTCATCATGGCTTTGTCAAGGACAGGTCATGTTGAATAAATTTGATTGAGTTCTTTGATGAGGTTACACTGGTATTGGATGAGGATAGTGATGTGGATATTGTATATCACAGTTTAAGTTAGCAGTGGGGACTTACCTATGCTTTTGAAGAAAATATGTTATGTGTATTGAGAGAGAATAGCCTGGGATGATTTGCAACACTCCTTTTAATTAGATTTAAAGGCAGCAACTTTGAAAAAGACTTCAGTTCACTTAAATTTTCTTCAGTTTTGCAGTAGATTTCAATTGCATTGATTTCATTAGCTATATTGCCACATCCCCCTCGTTTGCTGAATGAAGCATGTTTTATTCAGCTACTGTATTGCAGTAAATGTTAAAGCCTTTGAATGGAGTTGCAAAGTTGCTACATCTAACTAAAATAATTTTATTTCAAGGTTTCTTGAATAGGCTACATGATTGTTGACTTTAAGTATGTCACAATCCTGCATCAAACCACCAAATTTATAATATGACCTGGTTAGGCATTACCTCTTGGGTTTGCCCTGAGCTCTAATTTTGCCCAGTTGCATGAAGCAAATAGTTCTTGTGGGCTTTTCAAATCCCCAACTCAACTGTACTGAATCATTAGTGGCACATGAATTCTTCCAAGCCTACACACCTCCCAGGGCTTTTTCGGAACCCGAACTTCAACACTGAGCTGTTTACTAACTCCTAGGCCCTTCTCCCGAGTTCTAACAATACAGAGAGATATCCACCTGCTCTTGGAACTTACTGAATCCCTTACACAGAACCCAGCTAGTATAGTTGCTGTCCCAGCAGTACAGCTAGAAGGAACATTGCCTAACATGGAGTCTAATCTCTTTCTTACACACATGCAGCGACTTCTAGTCTTATTGCCTGTCATCTTTTAACTTCTTTTCAGTGAGCCTTGAACTGCCCTGAATGACCTATTGAAAATCTAGCTTTGTATCAGTTCCAAGGAAGTATTGAACATAGATAAAATTTGGAATAGCCAAATGTGGCAATCCCTTAGATCTGAATGTGCTCTGAATGTTATATTCTCACAGAATGCTGGCTTCTGCAAACAAAGTATGCTTATAAGAGGAAGCATTAATCACAAGTAGAATTCGATAAACAATCAGCATCCATTTGCTGACTTCTTGAATATGCTATGAAGCACTCCATTTACAGAATTTACAAAATTTGGCATATTATTTTGAGCAATTTTCAGCTTCAGTTCTGAAGAAGAGTGATACCGGTCATGAAACATTAACTGTTTCTCTCTCTACAAATGGTGACCAGACCAGAGTTTCTCCAGCATTCTGCGTTTGGTTTACAATTCCAGCATCCACAGTTTTTGCTTTTATTTTAATCTACTTTTAATTTTCTTTTAAAAGGGCTGGGGATTTAAATGACTTTACAACTTGACAGTTCCAAAGGACTTATAGACTCTTTATGGAAATTTATGCTTATTCTAAAAATAATTCCTGTGCAATGAGTTAAGGACACGACTACAGCAGAAAAAAGGAGTGAGTTTGAACTCAGCATAGAGTTTAAATTAGTCACCAGATTTTGGATTACCCTCATGTGAGTTATGCCACAACCCTTTTTCATTAGTTGGAAAAATGGAATCTGTGAAATATCGATACAACCTCTGAATCTGGTACCATCTGTCACTTGTAAAGATCTTTGGAGTCGGTACAGCTCTGAAAATCAGTGAGAAGAAATTTCTCACTTAGAGGAGTATTTTGTTTTACAAAGTTCGGTTGGAATGTTTGAGTTTGATCTCCTTAAAGCAAAGGAGATGGGGGAAAAGAGATTTTGAAGAGGTGTACAAGATTATGACACTTTCAAATAAGGTAGACAATGAATAATCTATTCTCTATAGCTAACAGTACAAGGGTGAAGGGACACAGATTTAAGGTTTTGTGCAAGAGATGCAGTGACCAAATGAGAAAGAAATGTTACACACAATAAGTGGTAGTCATAAAAACTCACTGCCTATGGCAGTGTGGAAATAAACACTATCAAAAGTTTCAAAAGGAAATGAATGGGCATTTGAAGGAGATAAACTTGCAGGGTTATGGGAGAATGGGGGACTTGGTACTGACTGGTTTGTTCTAGATACCTGGCATGGATTTCATGGACTGAATGGCCTCCTTCTGTTCCATAAATGTTGCTGTGACTTTTCAATACAGTTTATATGCCATAATTAATTATTCAATTAATTTGACCTAAACAAATCACCATTCTTTCTAAATCATGCCTATTTCATGTTTAAGCCAATGGAATGCAGTGGTGCTGGTGGTGGGAGGACTGCATACAGGAGTGAAGAGGTGAGCTGTTTCAGATCAATCTTTTGGTTTAGCGGGGTGGGGAAGGAGGAGATGAAACTAGAAAAAAGTTGCATTTTTCCATAGTATGTAGAAGCTCCATTTCCATAGTGTTTTCAGATATTAAGTCCAAGAGGTTTACTGTAGTGCCATTTAGTGTCAAGAATAGGTACTACAGCATTATAACAGCAGCTTCAAAAGTGACTTGCCATTGATCTCTTCCAAGAGTCAGTGAATCCTAAAACAATCACAAATGGGATCTCTACCTTTGTACATTGGGAAATCATAGATGGGATACACAACATAACATAACATATCATAGACAATAATTTCAAGGCATTCTGCAGACAAAGTGCATACTTGTTAAAGAACAAGGTAAATCCGAGTCACTGGGAATGCATGTTGTCTGGTAGTCAAAAGTCAGTCTGGTCCCTAATATTTTGGGAATGACATGATTGCACTAGAGAGGATGCTGAGGATATTTACCAGAATGCTGCCTGAACTTTAGGATCTGAGTTTTGAAGAAAGATTGGATGATCTGGGGTTGTTTTCCTTGGAGCAACAAAGGTTGAGAGTGGACCTGATAGAGGTGTACAAGATTTATGAGGGGGATAGATAGGGTACAAATAGGAAGGCACTTTATTCATTAGCACCACAGTCAATAACCAAGGGCACAGATTTAAGGTAAGAGGAATCAAGCTAAGAGGACAGTTGCAGAGAAACCTTTTCACTGGGGGTGGAGAGAGTCTGGGACTCAATGCCTGAAAGGGTAGTTGAGCCAGAAATTCTTCTAACATTTAAACTATATTTAGATATTCATTTGCATTAAAACAGCCTCCAGGGCTATGGACCAAATGCTGGAAAATGGAATTAGATTAGTCTTGCATATATTGTTGTTGACAAGTACAGACAAAAATGTGCTCAATAACCTCCTTCTGTGCTATAAATGTCCATGTGTCTAGAATTTTCCACTTTGCCATGTGGAACCTTATCAAAAACCTTACTAAAATCCATATAAATTGCACCAAATATACTACCCACAACAATTCTCATTCCTACCTTCTCAAAACGATTTTCACACATGCCCTTCCTTGTAACAAATATTTGCTGCTTGTCTTTGATTAATCTGTGACTGTAAGTGAAGATTTAGCCTGTCAGTGGGAAATCACTATAAGATTCCTACCACTGAGGGTAAGCTGACTGGTCTGACCATTTGAGTGGTGCAGTTTGTGGAAGGTTACAGAAATTGGGAGGGGCAACACTATGAAGAGATTCCAATGTTTAGATAAGAATATTTATTTCATGGCACTTACCATCAGAAATCAAAGTACATTGAAAGGACATCAGCAAGGAACGGGCGAGTACATCTTAGCATGGAATGGAATATCCAGAAATTTGAACGAGTAAGAGTTAAGAGTGTGAAGCTTGGATGGCTTACCAGAAAGGCATTGCAAGCTCAAGATGCTGGAAAAGGGGGAGACCAGAGAAAGAGCTCCAAGACAGGGGGAGGAATATAGAATGAGTTTTCTAGAAAATGATGCATAAGATGAAATTAAAAGCTCATGATGATGAGGGAAATCCAAAAAATGATCAAAATGGGACAGAGAAAATTAACTGTTTTACTGGGAAATGGCTTGGTAATATTCATGGTACTGGGCCCCAAGAAGCCAGAACAATTGAAGGAGACTTGAAAAAATGGGCGACGAGAAAGTCTCTGTTCAGCTACTCAAATCTGAAGAAGTCCCAACCCTTTTTAAAAAGATGAAAGAGTACATAAGAGAGAGGAAGCCATATCTGTTTGATAAACTAAACTGGAACCTACCAGCTTAAAATGAGCCCGGATAGAACCCACAGGGCAAACAGCCGTGAGAGAGCCTATAGATTCAAAATGTTTCAGACTGCACCTCAGGAGAAGCTGGACAAACCAAACCATTCCAGTAAATCTCTGCAGCATGGCAGTAATGATGAATAAAGTTCAGGGGCCATGAAAGGGATGAAATAACTGATAAGATTGCTTGATTGATTTATTGTCACGTGTACCGAAGTACAATGAAAAGCTTTGTTTACAAGCAGTACAGGCAGATCACAATAAGCAAGGATGTACAGATCAAAAAGACTTCGAGGCATCCAGGTTACATTGCACAGGGCTTGCGCTAGGCAAGATCAATGTTAGCAAGATCAGCATTTTTTGAGGCTAGAGAGTCCATTCATCAGTCTAATAACGGCCAGGAAGCAGCTGCTACTGAAATTGCTCGTGCGTGTGTTCAGGTTTCTGTATCTTCTGTCTGATAGAAGAGGTTTTAGGAGATTATTACTGGGGCACAATGGGTCTTTGATGAGCCTTTCCACAGCAGCGAGCTAGAAGGTTGGCTTCCGTGATGGTCTGGGCTGTGCTGTGCACACCACCTTCTGTAGTTTCTTACGGTCCTGGGCAGAGCAGTTGCCATACCAGACCGTTATGCACCCGGACAGTGTGCTTTCAATGGTGCATCTGTAGAAGTTGGTGAGGGTCCTTATGGATATGCCAAATTTCCTGAGCCACCTGAGGAAGAAGAGGCGTTGTTGTGCCTTCTTGACTGTCACATCTACGTGGGAAGACCGGGACAGATTGTTGATTATCGTCACTTCAAGGAACTTGACACTCTCCACCCTCTCAACCTCAGTTTCGTTGATGTAGATCGGGGCATGTTCTTCTTTCTTTCTGAAGTCAATGATCAATTCTTTAGATTTGCTGACGTTGAGAGAGGGGTTGTTTTCATTGCACAACGTCACAAAGCCCACTATCTCCCTTCTGTATTTTGATTCGTCGTCGTTAGATATCCGTCCCACTACAGTGGTATCGTCAGCGAACTTGTAGATGGCGTTTGTTTGGAATTTGGCAACATAGTCGTGGGTGTACAGGGAGTACAGTAGGGAGCTAAGGTCACATCCTTGGGGGTCCCCAGTGTTGAGTGTTATTGTGGACAAGGTGCAATTACCTATCCTCACTGATTGCAACCTATGGGCCAGAAAGCTGAGGATCCAATTGCAGAGGGTGGAGCCAAGACCAAGGTCATGGAGTTTTGAGGTCAGTCTGGAGGGGATAATGGTGTTGAAGGCGGAGTTGTAGTCAATGAGCAGGAGTCTATTGTAGGTGTCCTGGTTGTCCAGATGTTCCAAGGATAAGTGCAGGGCAAGGGATATGGCATCTGCTGTGGACCTGTTACATCAGTAGGCAAATTCATCACAGAATCCCCACAGAGTGGAAACAGGCCATTCAGCCCAACAAGTCCACACTGACCCTCCAAAGAGCATCCTCCTACCCTTTCCATGTAACCCTGCACCTCCCATGGCCAACGCACCCAATCTACACAACCCTGAACACCATGGGCAACTTAGAATGGCAAATTCACCTAGCCTCCACATCTTTGGGATGTGGGAGGAAACCAGAGCACCCAGCAGAAACCCACACAGACACAGGGAGAATGTGCAAGCTCCACATAGACAGTCACCCGAGGGTGGAATCGAACCCAGATTCCTGGTGCTGTGAGGCAGCAGTGCCAAGCACTGAGCCACTGTGTCACCGGCAAATTGGAGGGGAGCAAGGCAGGTTGGGAGACTGGAGTGATGTGGTTCATGCTCGAAGCAGTCATTAAGGCACATTGCATATGCTTTCTTAAGTACGGGGATGATGGTGGTCTTCTTAAAGCAGGTGGGGACTTCAGCTTGTAGGAGTGAGAGGTTGAAGATGTTGGTGAATACCTCTGCAACTTGGTCTGCACAGGATCCGAGTGGTCAGCCAGGGACACCATCCAGGCCTGTTGCTTTTCTTGGGTTGACTCCCAGAAAGACTGATCTGACTTCTGCAGCGATGACCAAAGAAGCAAGTGTGTCTGGGGCTGTTGGGGCAGGCGTCACCACGCTGCTGGCATTCTGCTCAAACCGAGCATAGAAAGCATTGAGCGCATCAGGGAGGGATCCGTCTTTGTCCGCTATCTTGCTCTGTTTCATTTTGTATAACGTAATGTTTAGGCCTGTAATAGGCAGTGGGAGTCTGTTTTGTAGGTTTGGGCCTCTAACTTAGTCCACTACTGCCTCTTGGCATCCCCGACGGTTTTGCAGAGGTCATATCTGGCTTTCCTGTATTGGTCTGGGTCACCTGACTTGAAAGCTGCATGTCTGGTCTTCAGTAGAGAGTAGAGTTCCTGGTTCATCCAAAGTTTACGATTGGGGAACACTGAGCTTGACTTCTTTGGTACACAGTCCTCCACACGTTTGCTAATGAAGTCCGTAACCGTGATAGCGTACTTGTCTAGGTTTTCTGCTGAACACTTGAACACGGTCCAGTTCAATGAGTCCAAACAGTTCCAGAGACAGTCCTCCGCAGCCTCGGACCAGCATTGTACTTACTTTTGTTAAGGATCCTCCCGTTTCAGCTTCTGCTTGTAAACTGGGTGGAGGAACACAGCGCTGTGATAAGTAGATTCAGGGAAAGCTATCTGAATTTAAAATGGCTGAAATCAGGCCAGTAAAATTAGATGAGACCAGGAAAGGACAGGTCTAAAAAAATCAAGAGACTGAGCCAGAAATCAAATTGGAAGGAACATTCCTTGCTGAGTTAAACAAGGAACAGGCTGTTTCCATGCAGCACAATTAATAGTGAGGGAGATTCCTCAAAGAATCACACGATCTAGCAGGAGAAACTAGATGACTCCATGTGAACCACAGAGGACATGGGACAGAATAGGGACTAGTCCCAAACCCCAGCAGTAAGTTAAGGAAATCATTACCTCTTTACCTTATTAGCAAGATCACTCTTGCAACCACTCAAAATATGCTGCAAATGTTGCTGTTGACTTCCAAGCATCCAAAAGGTGTGCGATGCTTAGCTGAGGTGTCAGATGGAAGCAGAAAGCTGGGACAGGGTAGCAAAGGTTGAGGGACATGCAACAATCAGTGGCTAACAGAATCCTCCCACATGAAAGTTCATCTTCTGTCTAACTTTACTAATTTGATTTATCCAGTTTACATGGAGTTGAACATCTATGTCTATGTCAACCCTCACCTCCCAACCAGTTGCTACAGGTGACAATTATTTTGTTTAATGTTCTGTCCAAATAGTAATATTTACTATTAGGGGGCATTTAAATTTGTTCTTCCTAATCTCCACCCAAAATCATAACTACCTGATCTTATGAGTCAGGATCTTCTACCACCAACTGACCTTGTAGCGTGAAGGCTGCAGAAAGGTTAAGGAGGGAATTTGTATCATGCAACTTGAAACTTAAAGTAAAACCACCTTTTCCTTCAAATGTGCAGTGTGGATATTTCCCCATATGGGGCAATCTAGAAGAAAAGATAATAATTTTAGGCTAAGGAGTGGCAGATGCAAAACAAAGATGAGGAGAAATTACTTCTCTCAAAGGGTCATGATCTGTTGATTTCATTACTCCAGACTGTGGTGGATGCTGGGACCCTGAATAAATTTGAGGAGAAGATAAACAGATATTTAACTAGTAATGAGTTAAAGGGTTATGGGAATTGAGGCCACAATGAGATCAGCCATGATCGTATTAAAAGGCATTAATGTTCATGGCTGAATTGCTTATTCCTATTCCCAAGAACAAAGAACAATACAGCACACGAACAGGCCCTTTGGCCCTCCAAGCCTGTACTGACACATTTTGCCATTCTATACTCAAACTTTTTTCACTTACAGGATCCATGCCCCTCTATTCCCTTCCTATTCATGTAATAGTCTGGGTGCTTCTTGAATGCTGCTATTGTGTCTGCTTCCACTACCTCCTCTGGCAGCGTGTTTCAGGCACTCACCACCCTTTGTGTAACTTGCCTTGCACCTCTCTTTTAAAAACCCCAACTCCCCTGCACCTTGAAACTGGGTCCCCTAGTAATTGATCCCTCCACACTGGGGAAAAAGCCTCATATGTCCGCTCTATCCATGCCATTCATAACCTTATAAACTTCTATCAGGCCGCCCCTCAACCTTCTGCTTTCCATAAAAACAAACCCAGTCTATCCAACTTTTCTTCATACTAAAATCCCCCATGCCAGGCAACAACCTGGTAAACCTTTTCTGTACTCTCTCCAAAGCATCCACATGCTTCTGTTTCTGAAGAAGGGTCCAGACCCGAAACGTCAGCTTTCCTGCTTCTCTGATGCTGCTTGGCCTGCTGTGTTCATCCAGCTCTACGCCTTGTTATCTCAGATTCTCCAGCATCGGCAGTTCCTACTATCTCCACATCCTTCCGTTTCTGTGGTGACCAGAACTGCATGCAATGTTCCAAGTGTGGTCTAACTGAAGTTCTATAAAGCTGCAGCATAACTTGCTTATCCTTAAACTCAATGCCCCTTCTAATGAAGGCAAGCATGCCATTGGCCTTTTTTACTATCTTATCTACCTGTGCTGCCACCTTCAGTGATCTGGGGATCTGCACCCCTAGATCACTCTGCATATCAATACTCCTAAGGATTCTGCCATTCATTGCATAATTTCCACCTGTACTTGACCTTCCAAAATGCATCACATTTGTCCAGATTAAACTCCATCTGCCCAGATTAAACTCCATCTGCCATTTTTCTGCCCATGCCTCCAACTGATCTATATCCTGCTGTATCCTCTGACAATCCTCCTCACTATCCATCTTTCTTTGTATCATCCACAAACGTACTAATTAGACCAAATCATTTATGTAGACCACAAACAGCAGAGGTCCCAGCACTGATTCCTGTGGAACCACCACTAGTCACAACCCTCCATTCCAAAAAGCATCCTTCCACCACTACCCTCTCTCTCCTATGACTAAGTCAGTTCTGTATCCATCTTGCAAGCTCATCTGATACCACGTGACTTCACCTTTTGTACCAGTCTGCCATGAGAGACTTTGTCAAAGGCTTTTCAGAAGTCCATGTAGACAACATTAACCACTTTTCGCACATCTTCATCACCTCCTCAAAAAACTCAATCAAGTTAGTGAGGCATGACCTCCCCCACACAAAACCATGTATTAATAAGTCAATTTGTTTCTAAATGCATATAGATCTTGTCCCTGAGAATCTTTTCCAATAATTTTCCTACCACTGAGGTAAGGCTCACAGGCCTGTAATTTCCTGGGTTATCCCTGCTACACTTCTTAAACAATAGGACAACATTGGCTACTCTTCAGTCCTCTGGAACCTCACCTGCTGCCAAAGAGGATGCAAAGGTATCTGTCAATGCTTCTATGTTCCTATGTTCTTTTGAACTTTCTCATCAAGAGTGTTTTTGAATAATATACTGGAAAACAACTACAGCTTACTTCAAATAGTGTCACTTTGAAGCCTTAGAAATTTTTAAAGATTGATTTGATACAAGAGAGACAGGCGTCAAAGTACATCAATACTACAACATGGCAGATAAGAACTGCTCACTAACTCATGTTCAAACTGTCTATGGTGCAACAACATTGCAATGTTTAACTTAACTATTTTTAAAAATAGTAGTACTTTCAATTCTCATTTAATAGGTTCTGAAAATGAAAGTTCATGTAACTCTGTATTGTTGCAGCTATGCAAATCTACTCTTAGACAAAACAAATCAATTCTCGATTCAATCTTTAAATCACAGCCATATTATTTCTTACTTACAGCTAATGATCAATAAGGAAGTAAAAGTAAATTCTCTACCACTTAGCAATGTCCTTTCAACCAAATAAATTATTTTAACAATTTTATGGTCCAACCAAGACAAATTGTTGAGTCTGTGCAGGAAATTATTAACCTTCAACACCATCCTGAAATAATTTATGCAGCAGTCCCTTTTTAAGTTGCCCTACTTTAAGTTATTTCACATTAATGTTAATTCATAAATGAACCAAAGTTTGCCCTTAGAGTCAGAAGTTTAGATTTAAATTCGTCTTGCAGATTGGAGCGTCCCCTGCTTCTCCCTGAGACCCCCTTCCATTGGCAGCCCTCTGGCTTTCACTTTGTATCCTGCATGTTAAATCTGCTCTTTCTGACTCTTTATGCGCATTTCCAGAGCCATCACTCATAGCTAGTGTTCGCAAGGAGGAGGATCTGCAATGAGAGGAAAGGTAAGGAAGTGGCAGAGGGTGTCTGCCAGAGCCTTGGCGTAAGAAGGTGGGTTAGGGAGTGGCAGAAGCTGTGAACTAGGGGGTCAGCAGCAAGAGGCAGGATTCAAATGATGGCAGAGGCCAGAAGTTGAGAGGAAGTGAGAGGACTGGTTGGCAGCAAGCAGAGTCAGGGTGCTGGAAAAATGGCAAGTGGGTGTGTCAGGGATTAGAACGTGCTGAGCAGGAGATTTGGCCACTAGGACTGGTGGCGAACAAGAAAGATTGCAAGCGGGAGTTAGGTGGAAAAATAGCATAGTACTTTCAATTTTAAAGATTATTGTACTTCAAAAAATATTTCATTTACCAATGCAGGAATTTAGCAATGTAAATTATTTAAACTTATAGGGTATAATGTTTATTTCTGATTTTAATTTATTATTATCACGAGCACTGAGATACAGGGAAAAGTGTTGTCTTATGTGCTTTACTGACAGATTGTACTATACAAGTGCAGGTTAACAGAATACAGTGCAGGATACAATGTTACAATGATTTGGAAGGTTTTACAGAATCCAACTATAGCTTTTATGTTGGTTTAATGAAAAAATCTGATTTGCTTAAAGTTTCACTTTTCAGGAATTTTACTACACATTTAAGTCTTACTCTATCTTATAGAGCAAACACAAGTTAAGCACCATTGTATACTATTACTCATGATCATCATTTGTTTTTTTACTAGACATTTTTATTTTTGTTATAAAATCAGTTAGTCATTTCCGTTAATATGTTAAAAGAAGCAAACACTAAGCAAGCCATACACCATCTCCACAGATGGCGTTAAAGTACATTTTCAATATGGATGATACTCCCTAGCAACAGAAGCACATGCTGTTGAAGTGTCCTAATAGATGCATTATGATTGTACAACCAAAATTTTCAAACACTTATTAATTATTTGTAATGTAAAAAGGCATCAAGATAAGATGTAAATAAATAGAATAAAATTGTGCAGAATTATGAAGCAATGTAAACATTAAAGGGGTAAAAAAGAAGGCCCATGGTTTGAAGCTGTGTGTGTTACATTCAGCCTTTGTAACAAAATAGATGAGTTGATGGCACAAATAAAAATAAATGAATAGGACTTGAAAGCTATTCCAAGACATGGTTTCAG
Source organism: Rhincodon typus (assembly GCF_021869965.1). Classification (NCBI taxonomy): domain Eukaryota; kingdom Metazoa; phylum Chordata; class Chondrichthyes; order Orectolobiformes; family Rhincodontidae; genus Rhincodon; species Rhincodon typus. The sequence continues at coordinate 129,165,417 of NC_063332.1, read as the reverse complement.
GGTGACCAGGACTAGAAACTCAATATTCATTGGTATTCAACATTTCAGAAGATTAGGCAAAAATAAAAAGGAGTTGGAGTAGCTTTGTTAGTAAAGGATCATATCAGTGCAGTTTATCATGGCGTGAAATCAGTTTGGATTGAAACACGTGATGGCAAGGGAAAGCAATTATGCGTGTGAAAAATTTCCTCAATATAGTACAGTGTACAGATCAGGAAATAATGGAGGCCTGTAAATGGGGCACTACAATTATCATGAGTGATTTTAATCTGCATAATGACTGGACAAATCAGATGGACAAGGTAGATGTTGAGAACTTATTGGGAATCTTCAATTAGGGGCCACAGTCACAGAATAAGGGGACATTCATGTGGTGTAGATATTTCTTCTCTCAGAGGACAGTAAATGTCTAGAATTTTCTCCAGCGAGTTGTAGAGGCTCAACCCCTGAAAGCATTTAAAGAGGAGGTAGATGGATTTTTGAAATAGAGGAGTTGAGGACTATATGGAACTGAGGCTTGGGGTGGATTAGCCATGATCTTATGGAATTGCAGGGCAGACTTTAGGGAATTATAGCTGACCAGTTTTTTTTTCTCAACTTGTTATGGACTACAATTTGACATATAAAGTTAGAACCTTGGTTTGATTATATCAAAAATTTGTCAGGGTATAAACAGTAATTTGAGTATGATACAGGTGAAGTCTGCTGCCTATTATCCTTATTTACAGGAAGCTTTAGAGAGACATCATCAGACTCTGGAAACAATAATTAAGGTCTATTGTCATTATTACCCACAGAATTGGGATAAAGGATCAGGTTTTTTGCTATTTGTACTAGTGATTCCCCAAATGAATCGACTGGGTTTTGTACATTTGATTTGATCAACGTTCATGGTTAAGATGTCCATTAAAATTCAGTAAGGAAATGTTTTTAAGCTATAAAGATGAATCCTCAATGTTGGATGACATTTCCATGTTTCTAGACAGTCTCATGTAAACTCATCGAGGACCATTTGAACACTTCAGAGACAAGCATGCTACAACTAAAACATTTCAAACAGGAGACAAAGTTGTCAAGTTATTACCTTTACAAGGTGAACCTCTGAAAGCAAGGTTTAGTGCTGCATAAAAGGCTGTTAGGAAGGCTAGTAAAGTGACTTATCTAGTAGTTACTCCTGGTTGCGGGAAGAATAATTGTTTATGTTACATTAATATCTTAAAACAATATCAGCTTTGGGAGAAAGATAACAGTGAGCAAGTATGTCAGGTGGTAATAATAGTAGAATAGACAGATTGTAAGAATGAGGTCAAAGGAAAGGTACAGTTCACAGAACCATCCTTATACAATTTCAATAGCCAATACTTAAATACTGGGAATGTTAGTCAATGTATTTTCGTACTTTGAGGAAAGATAACTTGAACACCTAGTAAGGTTACCTAGGAAATTCTAGAAAATCTGTAGAGTTACAGCTGGAAGAACTATGTTAGCTAGGCATGATGTGGATGCAAAGGAATAAATACTAATAAAAAAAATCCTCATGCTTAAGCCCAGAAAAATGAGCTCAGGTAGGGATAGAATTTATATATTCGATAATTCAATGAAATCTTGTGATTAGCTAGGGTCAAAGCAGTTGGAGCTCACCAATGGTGTTAGTTCCTAAAAGGGATAACGTTGACTAGGTTTTGCACATACTACTACAGAAAATCACAATATAGTCAGTCTGAGATGACTGTCAAAATTCTTTGAACTGGCTTCAGTCAGTTTCTTAAATAGCTGAATTATGAATTCAAAGAATCACTGAATTGTTACAGTTCAAAAAAAGGCCATTTAGCCCATCATTCCTGCACCGCCTTGTAGTATATATTGAAATTGGTTGGTACAATGTTGCGGGTATCACAGATGTGGCTGCAAGGGGATCAAGGCTGGGAGCTAAATCTCCAAGGAATTACATCCTATCAAAAGGATTGGCAGATGGGCAGAGTGGACAGGGTTGCCCTGTTAGTAAAAAAAATGAAATTAAAAAAATAACAAGCAGTGATATAGAGGCAGAAGGCATAGAATCTGTGGGTAGGGTTGAGGAACTGCAAAGGAAAAAAGATCCTGATAGGACTTGTGTACAGGCCTCCAAGGAGTAGGCAGGATATGAAGAAGAAAATAAATCAGGAGATAGTGCCTTTCTTACCTGCCTTTTCTATTACAATAATCATGCAGGACTTCAACGTGCAGGTTGGTAACAGTTCTCAAAAAAAAGAATTTGTGGAATGTCTATGAGATATTTTATGAGTAGCTTATGGTAGAACCCACTAGGGAATAGGCAATTCTAGGTTTGGTGATGCAAAACAAGGAAGACTTGATTAGGCAGCTGAAGGGTAAGGAATCCCCAGGGGACAGTAACTATAATATAATAGAATTCATCCTGCAGTTTGAGAGGGAGAAACTTGAATCAGATGTAACAGTATTACAATTGAGTAAAGGTAATTACAAAGACGTAACAGAGAAGCTGGCCAGAGTTGATTGGAAGGGAGACTTAGCAGGGAAGACAGTGGAACAGCAATGGCAGGAGTTTCCAGGAGTCATTCAGGAGGCACAGCAAAAATTAATCCCAAGGAAGAACAAACATATACAGGGAGGATCAGGCAACCGTGCCTGAAGAAGGAAGTCGGGCACAGTATAAAAGCAAAAGAGAAAGCGTACAAAGTGGTGAAGATTAGTGGGAAGCCTTTAAAAAAAAAATCAGCAGAGGATAACTAAAAAATCAACAAGGGGGGTTGCAGTGGGAGGTGAAAGGTGAGATAGGAGAGTAAGCTAGCTTGTGATGTAAAGGAAGATTTTAAGAATTATTTTTAGCTATCTAAAAGGTGAGAGAGGCAAGAGTGGATATTGGACTGCTGGAAAATGAGGCTGGACAAGCAGTAATGGGGAACAAAGAAATGGCAGAGGAACTGAATAGGTACTTTGCATCAGTGAAAGGCACTAGCAGCATACCAGAACTTCAAGAGAATAAGGGGGCAGAGGTGAGTCTAGTGGCCGTCACTAAGCAGAAAGTGTTTGGGAAGATGGAAATTCTAAATACGGATAAATCACCTGGACCAGATGGAATACACCCGAGAGCTCTGAAGGAGACAGCTGAGGAGATTGTAGAGGCATTGGTGGTGATCTTTCAGGAATCACTAGAGTTAGGGAGGGTCCCAAAGGACTGGAAAATGGTTGATATAACACCCCTATTTAAGAAGGGAGAGAGGCAAAAATTAGGAAACTATAGGTGAGTTAGGCTAACCTCGGTCATTGGTTTTAGAGTCTATTATTAAGGATGGGATAGCAGAGCAATTGAAGCGCATGGTAAAATAGGGCAGAGTCAGTACAGCTTTGTCAAGGGGAGTCATGCCTGACAAACCAGTTACAATTCTTTGTAGGTTAACACGCTAGTTAGACAAAGGAGAGCCAGTGGATGTGATCTATTTGGATTTCCAAAAGACCTTTGACAAGGTATTACACATGAAGCTGCCAAACAAAATAAGAGCCAATGGAGTTAGGAGCAAGTTACTGGCATGAATAGAGGATTGGCTGACTGGCAGAAGGCAGAGTATGGGGATAAAGGGGTCTTTTTCAGGATGGAAGTCAGTGACTATTGGAGTTCCACAGGGATCAGTGTTGGAACCACAACTATTCATGATATACGTTAATGATCTGGATGAAGGAACTGAGTGCTTGTTACTAAGTTTGCAGATGACACAAAGATAAGTGGAAGGTCAGGCACTGTTGAGGAAGTGAGCTGCAGGATGACTTGGACATCCTAGGTAAGTGGGCAAAAAAGTGGCAGGTGAAAAACAATGTGGGAAAGTGTGAGATGACACACTTCAGTAGGAAGAATAGAAGTTTAGACTATTTTCTGGATGAGGATATCTGAAGTACAAAGGGATATGGGAGTCCGAATTCAGGACTCTCAAGATTAACATGCAGGTTCAGTTGGTGATTAGGAAGGCAAATTCAATGTTAGCATTCACTTCAAGACGGCTAGAATACGACAGCAGAGGCTCTGGTCAGACTGCATTTGTAAGTCATTGAGCGTATTTAAGACAGATAGATATGTTCTTGATTGGCAAGGGGATCACAGATTATGGGGAGAACGCATGGCGGTTAAGAAACATATCAGCCATGATTAAATGGTGGAGCAGACTGGATGGGCTGAATGGCCCATTTCTGCACGGATATCTTATGGTCATTGAATGAGCATCATAATCCAGTGCTAATCTCCTGCCTTTTCCCCACACCCTTGCACATTATTTTTAATCTAAATCATCATCTAATGCCCAGTGAATGCCATAATTGAACCTGCTTCCACCACACTTCCAGGTAGTGCATTCCATGTCCTTAACAACTCGCTGAGGGAAAAAAGGTGCTTCCTCACTTCAACCTTGCTCCTTTTGCAGATCACTTTAAATCTATACTCTCTTGTTCCCTTTATGAGTGAGGTATACCGACACCAGCTGATCCAGTATTATTTTTAAAATTAATTCACAGGATGTGGGCATCACTAGTTAGGCCAGCATTTATTGCCCATACTTAATTTCCCATGTGGTGGTATGAACTGCTTCCTCGAACTACTGCAGTCCACAAGGAAGGGAGTTCCCTGAAATTGAGCCATCAGCAGTGAAGGAATGGCAAAATAGTTTGAAGTTAGGATGGTGTGTGGCTTGGAGGAAAACTTGCAAGTGATGGTGTTCCCATATTTCTGCTAGCCTTGTTTTTCTAGATATGCTAGATAATGTGAATTTTATTTCATATTAAAACAACCCATCTCTGACCTAAGATGCTGGGTCACTGCAGGAAAATAAATTAGATGGAAGTGTTAACAGAAAAATTTCTTAAATTGTAGATGTAAATTGTAAATATGGGTATTTCAGTTTCAATGTTTTACCAATAAACTTTATTTTCAATAGCTTCTTTATATGCCCTATGAACTTAACTTACCAGCAAATGCTTTTAACAGACATTTTTAAAAATTCATTCATGGGATGTAGGCATCACTAGGTAGCATTCACTGCCCATCCTTAATTGCTCAGAGGGCAGTTAAGAGTCACATTGCTTTGGGTCTGGAGTCACATGCAGGCCAGAGCAGGTAAAGATGGCAGTTTCCTTCCCTAAAGGACATTCGTGAACCAGATGGGTTTTTCCTGACAATCGACAATGGGTTCATGGTCATCATTAAGACTTTTATTTCCAGATTATTATTTAATTTAAACTCCACCATCTCCCAGGTCCCCAGAACATTATCTGGGTTTCTGGATTAATAGTCTAGCGATAATACTACTAGGCCATTTCCTACCCATGATGATTCAGTTTTACAGATACAGCCGCTTATTTTGGGCAGTTATAATTATTCTTCACTACATTAGAATATAATAGAATAATAATTTATTGCGACTTGTATTTTTACAAAAAGTAGTGGAAAGTGTTAAAGTCTCCGTACTCCGGCATTTATATTAACGACAGAAATCATATATTAAAAAAATTAAGGCAAAGTCCATCTTTGTTCATTTCGGGCTCACGGGTTCCCAAGGTTGAGGAAAACACAGGAACCTCATTCTTCAGCACTGCAGAAAGCTGACATCAAAGCTGCCGAATCTCAGGCCGCTGTGCTGAAGCAGACCGCTGTGCTGGGTAGTGATTTGTAAACAGCACTAGTTTACCAGACACACACATGTCTTGTTAGGTATCTCACAGGTATACTTGATAATGTATGCCTGTAGAAAGTAACTAGTCTTCAATAAACATCTCTCCACAGATGAAATATGAGTTGTGTCAGTTTGAAAATGCAACATTGCCTGGTTTCTTCACAAAATGGACTAATATAAGATGGCCACCAGGAGATGCACAAGAGCAGTAACTCAAAACAGTCTAACAGTACGTTTTTGTTTTCTATCTTAACAGCTGGTGTATAAATTTTATCTCAGCATTAAAAGTCTCAATTATGCAGAATTTTGACAGTAGGATTATAAATTTAATAGAATATCATCCTACTGACAATTTGTATTTTAAGAAAAGAGACTAAAATACTGTCAACAATTACTCATAGCCTTAGCTTATTTAACAAGCAGTTACCATTAGATAGCAGTACCAATATGCTCATTATTTTTAATTTACTAACAGTAGTAGATATAATTTACTACTTTAATAAAAGCAGCTTAGTCAACTGGTCCCCTTAATGCACAAGATTTGTGTATCTGAACCTTAAGTTTTACCTTTTATTGTACATATTTTTTCATTCTTCCATTCAAAAATTATCACCTCATTACTTCACAGAATATCTACCTGTTTACTTTACTGTATGCTATCACAGCCTCCTGAAAACCGTTTTGGGTCCAAGCACAAAGATCATGGGTTTTAAGTTCCAATAGAATTAGAATTAGATTATATCGTCATGTGTACATATCCAGTACAGGGACACAGGAGTACAGTGAAAAGTTTATAATGTTACCAGTCACAGTGCCACCCTAAGTACAAGATACCTAGGTACAAAATCTTAGGTAAAAAGTAGAAAAATAAAGAAAGGAGTTAAAAAGTCATAGACAAGGTACTGTGGAGTTGGGGGCAGTATATTGACATGGGTAAAGGATTGGTTAACCGACTGGAAGCAGGACAGTAGGGACAAATGGAGCATTCTCAAGTTGCCAGGTTAATAGAGTGATGCAAGGATCAGTGCTAAATCCTCAGCTATTAATAATCTATATTAATGACTTCAACATAGAGACAAAGTAATGTATTTAGGTTTCCTGATTTTTTAAAACTCATTCATAACAAGGGGCTGTTGCTGATTCAGCCAGAATTTATTGCCCATTGCCAAATGCACGAGTGAGCTATCTTCTTGATTTGTTGCAGCCCATGGTGGTCGGGAAGGGAATCATCAGAATTTCATACAATCATAGAATCCCTACAGTGCAGATAGACACCATTCAGCCCATTGAGTCTGTACCAACACTTTGAACAGCATCCACCACCCCCACCCTATCTCCCCATTTACCATGACTAATCCATCTATCCTGCACAACTTTGCACACTATGGGACAATTGAGCATGGTCAATCCACCCAACGTGCACATAGGGCAGCATGGCTGCTCAGTGCTTGGCACTGCTGCCTCACAGTGCCAGGGACCTGGGTTCAATTCCACCCTCTGGTGACTGTCTATGTGGAGTTTGCACATTCTCCCTGTGTCTGTGTGGGTTTCCTTTGGGTGCTTCGGTTTCTTCCCACAGACTAAAGATGTGCAGATTAAGTGGACTGGCCATGCCAAATTATGCAAAGTGTCCAGGGATGTGTAGATAGGTGGACTAGCCAGGAAAATATGGGGGTAGGGTAGGCAGGGTAGGACAGGATGGGATGCTCTTCACAGCGTTGGTATGGACTTGGTGAGCCAAATGGCCTGTTTCCACATCAGATCCTATGATGTTTAAGGGGCAGCACAATGGCTCAGTGGTAGCACTGCTGCCACACAGCGGCAGAGACCGGGTTCAATTCCAGCTCAGGCGACTGTCTGTGTGGAGTCTGCATGTTCGCCCTATGTCTGTGTGGGTTTCTTCCCACAGTCCAAAAACTTGCGGGTTAGGCGGATTGGCCATGCTAAATTGCCCATAGCGTCCAGGGATGTGTAGGTCAGGTGGATTAACCATGGGAGGTGCAGGGTTGCAGGGATGGGGAGAGTCGGAGTGGGATGCTCTTCAGAGGGTTGCTGTGGACTTGTTGGGCCAAATGGCCTGCTTCCACACTGTAAGGATTCTATGAAAAAAATCTTTGGACTGTGGAGGAAACGAGAGCAGACATGGCACAGGCTCCACGCAGACAGGCACCCAAGGCTGTAACTGAACTTGGGTCCCTGGCCCTGTGAGGCGACAGTACTACTACACTGAGCAGCTGTGCCGCCCTTTGTAGCAGTTAGATACAGCTGAGTGGCTTGTTAGGCCAGAGGGCAGTTAAGACATCAACCACATCACTGGAGATCTGAAGTCACATGTAGGGCAGAACAAATGAGGACGACAGATTCTCCTTTGCAAAAGGACATTAGTAAATCACATGAGTTATTATCACAATTGATTTTGGTTACATGATTTCACCATTCCATTCACTTTTAATTCCGGATTTATTAACTGCATTCAAATTTCACTGACCTGCTGCATTTGAATCCATGTCCCAGAGAATTAGCCTGGGTCTCTGAGTTACTAGTCCAATTACAATGTCAAAACTTCACCACTTCCCCTCAGGTTCAAATGTAAATTATGAAGTGGACAAAATCTAGAACGCAGGAACACAGTCTCTAGCTACAGGCCAATCATTTAAGACTGAGGAAGAGAAATTTCTTCAAAGGGTTGCTGATCTTTGAAATTCCCCACCCCAGAGGGTTGCTCCATCATTTAAAACATTTAATGCTAGAATAGACAGGTTTTTGGTGCCTCATGGAATTAACAGACATGTTAGAATTAACAAATATACAATTTACCTGCTTAAAAAAAAGACTGAAGACTTACAACTGGAAACTGGAATCGAATCTCTGATTTTCTTAATCAATGTACAGAATTTAATTTGCCAATACTGAAACAGAACAGGTGGTTGGAATGTCGAACATGGACGTAGAGTACTGAGGTGAATAGCAGGGACACATTTAAGGAGAAGCTAGAAAGAAATGTTAACAGGATTAAATTAAATAGTAGCATAAAGACAGATAAAGGTAAGCTGGAGGACACCCACATTAGTGAAATTAATATGTGGACATTTGGGAGATGAAATTTAAATGAACAATGAGGAGAGTCAAAATAAATTGCATGAGTTTAAAGCCGGTGCAGGAACTTTTATGATAAATTTTTTACAAAACATTAATATACTATAGTAGTATATTCATATAGTGTCTTTGACATAAATTGTCCCAAGGAACTTCCCTGGACCACTATAAAGCAAAGTAAAACACCAAGCTATATAACAAAATATTAGATTAGATGATCGAAAGCTCAATCAGTGAGGTAAATTTTAGACAGTGTCTTAAAGGAGAAAGGCAAAGATAGAGAGGCAGAGAGGTATGGCTTGGAAAGGGAACATTAGAGCTTGGGGCCTAGGCAATTTAAAGCCATTAATGGTGGAGCAATTAAAATTGGGTGTACAAAGGAGGACAGGATCACATGACAGCAGATGTCTTAGGGTTGTGGGATTGGAGCAGATTACTTAATTAGGGAGGGATCAGGTCAGTTGGGATTCAAAAACAAGCAGGAGAACTTCAAAATAAAGATGTTGGTTATCAGGAATTCAATGCAAGTCAGTGCACTCAGGGGTGTGAGGTAAATGGGATTTATGATGTTTTAGTAAAAGGGCAGCAGCAGTTCAAATAATGTCAAAGATAAGGAGGGTAGGATTTGGGAGACCAACCAAGAGTGCCTTAATATTCAACTATTCCAGCAAAGTCATGAAGGTGCGTTTCAGCAGAAGACGGGCTGAGACAGTATCGAAGTCAGGCAATGTATCTCATTGTCCCCATAAATAGCTTCTGAAGGTTAGGCCACTGTTAAGCAATAGAGTTCATTATCACTCATTCACACACCATCTTTTCATATCCATTTTTTGGTATTAGCAAAGAGATGAATAAGAAGCTCAACTTGCAGTTCAGATGTAAACTGTGAACAGACTGGCTTAATCTCAGAATGTTGCCAGAAAGTACGATGGAATCAATAGCTAGGAAACAATGGTTTCAGTCTTCCCAACATTTCATTGGAAGACGTTTCTATTCACCCCATACTGAATGTAAGATAATCAGTCTATCAATTTAGCAAAAATGGAGTCTGTTATGTGACCAATGTATCTCATTGTCCCCATAAATAGCTTCTGAAGGTTAGGCCACTGTTAAGCAATAGAGTTCATTATCACTCATTCACACACCATCTTTTCATATCCATTTTTTTCAGGATTTCAAGTTTGTTGCAGAGGTTGCAATGTTATTGCGAACTCAGTCTTTCTAATTAGTTGGAGAAATAAAGGGTTGTTTGCATTTTACTAACTTCGCCAAGACTAATCCAGACATGAACGTTAGTTCAGTGTTCTTACAGTTCCACATGTTGGCAAAAGACCACCTGCCTAACCTAAACTCCATTTTGTGTTACAGAAAAGTGTCAATTTTGGCTTTATATTTCATAAGTTAATATTTATAATTCATAAGTTTGTATTGTGATCATCACAATAGTCATTATATTTATGACAAATAATGCTGTACTTTTGAATGATGTCACCGAAGAGCAGCATGCAGATGAGAAAAAAATAAGGTGTTGATGTCAGATCCTTGAAGGACTGAAGTAAGAGTGGGGTATCAGGAAGAAAAGCCATTGCATTTGATCCTTTGGCTAAGATTAGATAAGAATGCAACCAAATACATTCCCACTTAGGTGGATGACGGTAGAAAAAGTGGGTTAGAGAAGAATGGTATGATCATATTACAAGACATCATTCTGCAGTGGGGAAATCTTACTCAATTCTTGCCCCCGTAAAATGTAGTGACAATACATGAGAGACAAAAGTGTCTCTCATACCTTGGATCACCATAAGCAGAAGTCAGTGTAACAAGTCTCACCAGAAACTGAAGCAAAGAACTTATGAATGGCTTTTTAATTACCTTGTAAATACATCCTGAGTTGAAGCCTGCAGCTGTTAAGACAAGGCTAGACCAAAAACAAAACCTGAACAGAAGTCAATCCAGTTACTGACTAAATGGAATTGCAAATGCTGTGGGAATTCAAGCATTACCTGGCTTCTCATGGTCTCACTGTATTGTATCTTAAAGGGCAAATTTGGTGTTTAAAATTTCCACTGATTGTGTCAACACCACAAGTACCAATGGTCTTCACACCAGTAACAATGTTAACTGCAGGGGTCACTGAAAGTTTTAGTCTAATTCAAATTCCAGAAGAGCCCACTGAAACAGCTAAAAGTACATTTCCTCAGAAGTGCTAAATTATATCTTCTGCTAAAGACCATTAAATCATCATCATTCTGTACAGTACATATGATTCTGTTGATACATTGCCAGACTGCACTTGCATTTTACCACATAGGCAAGCCTAATACGGGTACATTTGAAAGGTGGAATTTTGAAGCATTTTGAAGAGATTGAGGAAATCAAATTTGTGCCATAATTGCATGTTAAGGAATAGATAAAAGAATGGAAGCAGCATTCCAAACCATTCAGAATTCTCAGCATAGCCTATTGGGGGATAACATTTATTTGGTAAAAAACAACATGGAACAAACATTTATCTACACATTTCTGTCCAATTTAAGCGGTGTGTGTTGAAGCTTAGATAAATGCAGTTCTACCTCTAAGCCTTTTAACGAGTGTCAAAACTGTCGATAAAAGAATGAAGACCATTTCAGTGTTCCACTCTAGACATTTCCAATAGAGGGACTGGATCTAAGATAGACCTAAAAAACTACCTGTACACTGATCTTATCAGCAATTTTCAGAAAAACATTAGAATGTGGAAGTGGAAAGAGAAGTGTAGTGCTTAATTCCTATTCCACCTAGGAAACAAACTAAAATTAAAACAAACATTATTTTTTAAAAAATGATTATGGAATAACAATAGCAACAGTGTATGAAAAAGTCAAGTTTTATACACTGGAAACAAAAGAACTCCATCAGAAACACTAGCGAAGCTTAAAGTAAGGGACAAACTCATCATTGCCCCTGTAAGTGGATATAGTCAATTTAATTGTGCACTCTCTTGCACCCCCTGCCCACCCAATCTCTGCAGAAAATGCTAAAGGGAAACAAAATGGGATCTAATTCACACATCTGTGGAACAAATATAAAAAGAAATTAATAATTTGCACTATTATTAGAGAAACAAAATTCTTTTGAGTCTTTGTTACATATCAAACGCAAAAAGTACAGAACGTCCAGTTCACACCTTCACAAATAAACTTTGACTCTGCCTAGCAACAGTGTTAATGTGAGATTGGTACATTATAGCTGATAAAATCTTGCTGACAATGAAATCAGATTTTTATTTCAACATTCCTCTATTCTGTTATTAACTAAGCAACCCCTCAGTCACCCTCACAACGTAAAACTTACTCTTCCTTGCATCTCTTAACAACAAATGAAGCAACGTTCTATCTATGTGCTTGTTTGTGATTGGTGGACCGATGCTTGGGCCACGTATATCTTGCAACCATTATTAGACTGCTAACTATTCCTTGCATCTGAAGCATCCAGCTAAGCCGCAGGAAATGTCAGTTTCATTCCAGCAACCTATGTGAAAGGACATCGAACAGACCGCACACAGACTGAAGCAGAAGGTTCATCAGTGGATTAAATAATATTAAGGCTTCTCATTGCAAGCTATGAACAATTTATAAATGGAACAAATACAGCACATAAACATTTCTCTCTATGATTATGATTATGATTAAATTAACTTTATGTCCTAGGCCATGTGTTACAACCAGGTGAGATGAGGGTGAATCGGCTTTCCTCTCTTTAACATCCTCAGTTAGCCAAAACAAATGTTTAAAATTCTTTCTAGTACACAGCTATTCTCACCAATTAAAATGTAGTTAACTAGAATTTCCGTAGCATAATGAACCAATCATAAGATTTTCTTGAGTAAAAGACCATAAGGCCATAAGACATAGGAGCAGAAATTCAGTTCCTCAGCCATTTCCTTGTTCTCCACTACTATCTCTCCAGCGTCATTTTTCAACGGTCCAAAGTCCACTTTTGCCTCTTTTACATATTTAGAGAAACTCTTACGGTCTTCCTGCATATTACTGGCTAGCTTACCCTCATATTTAATCTTCTCCCTCCTTTTTTTTGTTGCCCTCTGTTGGTCTTTGTAAGCTTCCTAATCCTCTGGTTTCCCACTGCCCTTCACCACATTATATGCTTTCTCTTTTGCTTTTATGCTATCCCTGACTTCCCTAGTCAGCCAAGGTTGCCTCATTGTCCCTGTACCATGCTTCTTTTTCCTAGGGATAAAGTTTTGCTGTGTCTCCTGAATTAGTCCTAGAAATTCCTGCCATTGCTATTCCACTGTTTAGTCCTGCTAGGCTCCTCTTCCAGTCAATTCTGCCCAGCTCCTCCCTCATGCCTCTGTAGTTGCCTTTATTCAGCTGTAATACCATCACCTCCGATTCTATCTTCTCCCTTTCATGTTGCAGAATAAACTCAATCATATTATGATCACTGCCTCCTAAAGGTTCCTTCACTTTAAGCTCCCTTATCAAGACTTCCTCATTGCACAACACTAAAACCTACTATCACTAAAACGAGTATTGTCTGTTCCCTAGCAGGTTCCACCACAAACTGCTCCAAAAAGCCATCACGCAGACATTCCACAAATTCCCTTTCTTGAAATCTACTACCAACCTGATTTTCCCAGTCCACCTGCATATTGAAATCCCCCAAGATCACTGTAACTTTGACTTTCTTACACACCTCTTCTATCTCCTGGTGCATCTTGCGCCCCAGCTCCTGGCTACTGTTTGGAGGTCTGTACATAATTCCAATTACGGTTCTTTTTTTACCTCTATGGTTCCTCAACTCTACCCACACAGATTCTACACCATCTGACCCTACTTCTTTTCTTACTATTGATTTAATTTCATTTCTTACTAATAAGGCAACCCCACCCCGTCTGCCAACCTGCCTATCTTTTTGATTAGATGTATATCCTTGGATATTCAGCTCCCAATCCTGATCCTCTTGCAGAGCGACTTTATTACATTGTAGCACCAAGAAAAACAATAAAGACACGACATCAAACGCTAGTACAGAGTATCAAAAGGAAGAGAACAGAATGTACATGTAAAGTCTTCAGGGTGTGCTTAAGATGCTATGTTTTAATCCAAAATCAGTTAGTTACGGATGTCCTGAATTAACGGTTGCCACGAATGCTGAAATTATCTTTAAGTTTTTTGGTGTTTGGATGTTTCTCCAATTTGTCTCGTCTTCAATGTTTTGTCCTTCCTGAGAGGGGAGATGGAGAAGACGAGGGCAAGAGAGTGCGAGCAAGCATGTACGATAGAGCACAAATGTGCAAAAAAGCACAGAAGAGTGCGAGTGCAAGCGTAAGAGAATCATCTCCAGTTCCAGTCACAAATTAATCCTGTTGCTCTGCCAAAGAAGTTCTTTGAAAGATGGCTTGTGCCACACCAAAGGCTGCTACATAAGATAAAGTTGCACGGTATTATAGGTAATGTATTGGCATGGATAGAGGATTGGTTGACCAGTGGAAAGCAAAAAGAGTAGGGGTAAATGGGTGTTTTTCTGGTTGGCGGTCAGTGGCTAGTAGTGTGCCTCAGGGATCAGTGTTGGGACTGCAATTGTTTACAATTTACATAGATGATTTGGAGTTGGGGACTAAGCATGGTGTGTCAAAATTTGCAGATGACACTAAGGTGAGTGGTAAAGCAAAGTGTGCAGAAGACACTGAAAGTCTGCAGAGGGATATAGATAGTCTAAGTGAGTGAGCAAAGGTCTGGCAGATGGAGTACAATGTTGATAAGTGTGAGGTCATCCATTTTGGTAGGAATAACAGCAAAATGGACTATGTTTTAAATGGTAAAAAGTTGCAGCACGCTGCTGTGCAGAGGGACTTGGGTGTCCTTGTGCATGAATCGCTAAAAGTAGGATTGCAGGTGCAGCAGGTAATTAAAAAGGCAAATGGAATTTGGTCTGCCATTGCTAGAGGGATGGAGTTTAAAAACAGGGAGGCTATGCTGCAGCTGTATAGGGTCCTGGTGAGGCCACACCTGGAGTACTGTGTGCAGTTTTGGTCTCCTTACTTGAGAAGAGATATACTAGCACTGGAGCGGGTGCAGAGGAGATTCACTCGGTTGATTCCAGAATTGACAGGGTTGGATTATGAGGAGAGACTGAGTAGACTGGGATTATACTCACTGGAATTCAGAAGAATGAGGGGAGATCTTATAGAAACATATAAGATTATGAAGGGAATAGATAAGGTGGAGGCAGGGAGGTTGTTTCCGCTAGCAGGTGAAACTAGGACTAGAGGCCATCGCCTCAAAATAAAGGGAAGCAGATGTGGGACTGAGGTCAGGAGGAACTTCGTCACCCAAAGGGTTGTGAATCTATGGAATTCCCTGCCCAGTGAAGCGGTTGAAGCTACCTTGCTGACTGTTTTTAAGGCAAGGCTAGATAAATTTTTGAACAGTAAAGGAATTAAGGGTCATGGTGGGTGGGCAGGTAAGTGGAGCTGAGTCTCAAAAAGATCAGCCATGATCTTATTAAATGGCGGGGCAGGCTCGAGGGGCCAGATGGCCTACTCCTGCTCCTAGTTCCAATGTACAGTCCAATGGCTGGGTTCTTGTCTCCAAGGTAGAAAATTGTAGGTGATGGTTTTTGAATTCAACATGTGAAATCTAATAAAGGTGTAAATCAGGAGGTGCGAGTCTGGCTGACTAGTTTCAATTTCTTTTGGTAAAAATATTAACATCAGTTTAGACCAGTTCTTATATGGTTTCATGAAGGGTGGCTGAGCCTATGGTCAGGTGATTTTTTTTGTGTGTTTTTGCTTTGTAAAACCATTTCAGTCCATGAAGTACTATGGAGTAAAATCAGATCATGAAATTTCAAAATTGATAGTCTGTATTTTATCACAATTGTGACATATGTTGTGGGATTTTTCTGAATAACCTTTCAATGATAGTACACTTGGGAATCAGGAGCTGATGCAATATTCTTGACAAATATAGTTACAGAGCAGTAGGGAAGAGGCGATGTTACAAACAAGAAAGGAAAATGGCAGAGTAACAAGGACAAGGCAACATTGATGAGAGCAAGTGGAAGAAGTCAACCAGGAAGGAATAAACAAAATAAAAAAAACTGCGGATGCTGGAAATCTGAAATAAAACCAGTAATTACTCAGCAGATCCAGCAGTAACTATGGAGAGAAAGCAGGGTTAATGTTTTGAGTCCAGTGACCCTTCTTCAGAACTCTGGACACCAAAAAAGGAAGGAGTGATGGGCAAGAAAAATTTTTGCTTGTCATTAAGTCACATGTAGAAATGTAAGCATTTTTGGATATCCTTAGTCAGTTCTCCATTCCCATTTGTTTCCTGACCAGCCAGCATCAACACCCATCCCTACATTCCACTTGACTATCCCTGATTTTACTTTCCAACAGAACTGCATGCAATTGTGAGAGATAGAAAAATTAACTTTTCAGAGTTGGTCTAAGAACATTAAATGGATTTCAGACAAGAGGAATATTACCCTGCTCATTTAAAAAAAAAACTTTGATATCTTGGAACAATAAAATCACCAACTTGCCACAAAAAAATGATGAGCAAAGCCCTGTTCATGGCCAAGACCATCATCTGCACCTTATAAGATAGGAAGACATTAGAAAGAAGAGAGGTGACAAGCATTCATATTACAGAGGTGACACTGGCTAAACACTAAGCTGTAATGATATAAGAAATAGCTACCATGGTATCATAAGTAAAGAAATTATGGAAAAGCCTCCTGTTGTGGTCAAAAATGTAACTGAGTCAGATACAAATACCACTAGGCACAAACATCCAATTGGAGAGATTGACTTCATGAAAATATCAATGCTTGTTAAATATTTGTGATTAAAAATGTGCCAACAATATGGGCAAACCAGTCAAACACTCAGTTAATATGCTGATAGTGTACAGTTTAGATTTACTTCAATAATAATGCTGTCCAAGTGCTACTGTGTGTCTTAATAATCTGTAGATTCTACAAACAATAAATGCCAAGTAAAAGATCAGCCAAAAGACAAATCGTTAGTTTTTTGATCCAGGTTTTGCTTTATTACTGTGCTGTCATTCTGATAAACATGCTGTCAATGCTCAAGCTTGTACAATACATGCTGTACACAGTTTTGTAAATGTTTAAACCAGTTTTACTGTTGCTCATAACGTAATACTATTTAAACCAGTTTAATAAATTCCATGTTGACACTGTGTCAAACATACTGTTTAAAATCATTTAAATAAATCAGTTTATCCTGCTATAGTTAAGCAAGCCAATAAACACACAACCTGTAGTTGTTTATCAGCAATATGAATATATACACAATGCTAATAACAGGGTTCTTAACAAAATCATTACGCTTCAAAGTCAGGGTTTTTGCTTGAAATAGATCTTCTTAGCTTTGCAAGATGAATTGTAAGAATAAAGTTTACGAAATAACTACATAAACATTTGTGTATATGGTGTGTGGAATGCATCGTACAGCATAAGCTCTAATTTCTTATAATTTGTATTGGTCTTTCGCACATGATGACATAATACAGCTAAACAGCTTAGGACCGCACAATATAGTGGTTTTGCCTTGTCAGGAAGCAAAGAAATTTCTCTTCATATTTTCTACTTTGTGATAAGACCAGCTGAGTCAGTTCTGTGACTTCAGATAACTATTGTAACCAAGATGGTTGTGAACTTGGCACCTGAAGGGAGGCAGCTTGCATCATACATTGGCCAATTTTAAAACTTTCAGAAGGATGGTTTAAAAATAATTTAAAAATTAAAATTCTTCTCATTTAATCTGCTTTCTCCCTTACTTTAGAAACAGAATTATTAGTCAGGACAACTGCAAGGAGAAGAAATCAAAGTTTTAAAGTCTTTCTCACTCAGAATAAATTTGAAATGTTAGTGCTTTCTGTTGGGTATCTCTCATGAACAATCTGCAAGAGTTACAAAACTGAATAAATATTCGAACATCACAAACAAAGATTTTGCTGATGTATGAGCCTAACTCAAAGGCAGAAACAGAATTAACTATTACATCTTATACATGCTGCTAATTTTCTCAAATTATTATAATATTGTTATCTAAGCCTTAATCTGACAAGTTTATAAATTAGGTACATGCATGATATTGTTAGAGATCTCTTGAAATGGAGATGGCTGACCTCCAAATACAACAACCATTTTCCTTTGTATGACTAAGTATGACTCCAACTAGTGGAGTGTTTTCCCTGACTGCTACTGACTGTAGTTTTGTTCGGGTTCTTTGATGTCACACTTGGTGAAATGCAGCCTTTAAAGAGTAGCAGAGTTGTCCTAACAAAACCCACAGAGTGGCAGTGAAAAGGTTATCACTTGGCAAATGTTGCTCTGTAGCATTGTTCATGCCCCATCAATCACTTCACAGATGATTGGGAGCAGGCTGACGGGATGGTAACTGCTAGGTTGGATTTGTCATGCTTCTTGTGCACAGGACATACCCGAGCAACTTTTGACATTGTCATGTTGTAGCTGATGTCCTCACCTCTTTGCATCTCTCTGATGGTGTGAAACTTTCTTTTATTTCCAACTAAACTCATATTTTCTAACTAAACTCATAGTTTCTTTAAGGCCTGCCATGAAGTTATGGAGCTCAGCAATATTTTCTATTGTGTTTTCCCTGATCTTTTTGTATTTAAATGACATTGAGGCAAATACATACCGTTCTATGAATGAAAATTCTTAGTTATGCATACTTGAGAGCTTGCTAAGTATGTGCATCTCCAGTGTTGGAGAGTTGCTTATAATGTACCTTTTGCATTAAGTATGATGCCCCTGGACCATGCAGCTGAACAACTGACAGGTGAAAGCAATATTCTGTCAACCGAAACTTTCCATCTGATAATCCAGTGGCACTCGCTGCCATGGCTAACTTGAAATTTATAAAACGTCCATTGATAGAAATATCTGCACGCCAAAATGTTTGGTCTGAATCACAGATTTCCTCTAGGAAATTTTAGGATTTATCCTCTGCTGGATACTGTATTAACTTTCTTCAGGGGATAGTTCTAGTTCTTTGGTCTTTTTCTCTTCTGTGGCTGTATTCTATTTTATCTTATTTTCTGAACGAGACCTACCAACTTACAATAAAAGTATTTGGTTTTAGAAGCAGGGCACTGTTTGCACCTGAGGTTGCTTGGTTCCACAGTGTTAGAATGTCATGATTTTCCGACCTGCTGCACAGGCTTATCTGGTACACTTTAGTGGTTTTGCACCTTAAGGAATGAACTGATTCTGTATGTCTCCTATGCCAAATTTTATCTTCTCCTCTTCGGATTGATCTGTTTTGATTCTTGACCTCTGCTTCACTCATGATCTGAATAGCTTCCTGTAGAGAGAGATTTTCTTTGGACTATAATAAATTTGACAGGACTCATCAGTACTGTTTATGACAGGCTGGTATTCTACGACTTCTTTCAAGTTACCATAGTGACATTGCTCCATCCATCTGAAGAAATCATTAAGTCATCTCTGGATTCACCTGGATGCTGCAGTCTTTTGTTGAATCTCTCAAAGATTTTATTTATTTTGACATTAAACTAACTGGCAAAGGCTTTGAATATTTCTCCAAATATGTTGTCTCATTTAACCTTTGGTGAACAATATCTGGTATAGTCCTTATGTGCACACAAGTGCATTTATTTCTTCAGTTTACCATCCATTTGAGAAGCTATTCTGACCCTTAAGAATGGTCTTGTCCACGATCTCTAATTTTGTACTCTACAAGGCTCATTTGTGAAATTATATCTTTCTGGAAACACCATTTCTGATCCTAAAGCTTCCTAATGTAATAAATTATTTTATTTCCTTTAAAGATTGTGTCCTGCATTAACGGCAGTTTTCCCACCCTTCATTGTTGAACTAGTGGTTTTCCTGTGCCTTGTGGCAGTAATGGAAGTTTTGCACCATTTGTGGTCATACTGCAGATTTTCCAAGCCTTCAGAGTCATGCTATGACTGCTTTGCATCTATGTCTCCCCCAAAACATGCATTAGAAACCAGAATTGCGTCCTTCTTCAACTTGCCTGACATTTATCCACTTTAAGTGGCTTGATTAGCAATCTCCCTGGTCCTCCTCTCAGAATATGAGCTTTCTCTGCTAGCCCCCTTAGTTTCATTTTTGTTAATATAGTAATGATGCCTGATTGGGGCTGCAATTTTTTTTTTTAAGTCGCTGCACCTTCAACATGAATTAATGTGCCACTTAAAGTTCCTCCTTTTGTACAAGGAACTTTTAATTTTGACTTGGGCAACCCTCAATGTCTGGTTGGCTCACTAATTCAATTTGGACTCAGGACTGCTACCACAGACCATCACCTTAGGATGTAGCCTCTAACTCTACCTGTGTGTGTCTGGTCATAGCTGAAATGCTTTCTATGTGGCCTGAAATAGTCTTGTGTTGAGTGTTGCAACCAGGTTTGTGGGCTCTCCTGTTACCAGCAAGCAACAACATCTATTTCTTTTGAAGTTTTCTGGGTCACCAGCATGTCTTTTCTCTGGTGTTCCCTGAAGGCCTCAATTCTAATTTCTGTTAATTGGCACCATTTAGAAATAGTGAACAATAGTGACTAGCACAATGTTGTGGCAGGGGCCTAACTTTGCAATTATGGTGTATGTGAGTTCCTTCAAACTCAAAGTGATCTAGTGCAGATTAGAATATCCACCATTATGGTTTAACTAAAACAGTTTTGTTGAGTAAACAATATGAAATTTATTGTTATATCAACTATTTACAAGTTACATGAATATGGCCTACATTACTGCAGTGACTACTTGAAGCACACTAATCTGTCTCCTACAAGTTCTTTCTTTACACTGATCAAGTCCCTGTGATATCATGACAGTGTTTATTAACCCTTTCAGAGTTATATACAACATCTATTATATCATATTGGGAACATTAATGGAATGTCCATTACTTTTGAAATGTAAAACCATGCTGAAAATCTAATACCCTGCTGCAATATTTGTACCTGTTAACAGCTGGATGGGTGAGTATGGAATAAAGTTGTGGATGAATAACTTGTGGACTATATCTTGGTGGCTTATGCAAAGAATGCAATTTATTATTGTGAAAGATGCTCAGATCCCATATAGCTGATGAGATTCAGAGATATCTGCAAAGAAATAATATCCAAACTGCATTTTTTTTGTCTGCGGGTTGGGAGGGGAGATGCTTTTGACATGTGCATAATAACCATTTAAAGCACGTGAAACACGAACATGAACTTTTTAATAATAAGTTATGATTCTCCATTTCAAGTGTTAAGATTTCTTCTTTAACAAAAGGTTAAAAAGAGATTGAATGAACACTATTTATTAAGCAACTAATAAAAAAGGAAAGGTGCTCTCCTGTTTACTTTCAACATGACCATAAACCCCAAACACAGAATACATTCCATTCTCAGCTGAGTAATTGTTATTATAAGAACTAGTCCAACATTAACCCAGCTTCTCATTTTTATGTTATAACTTCAAGCTTCTATCAAAATGCACTTCAATTTTTAAAGAGAAGTCCCCAAGCCGAATACTATCATGAGTGGAACAGTCAAAAGAGATAGTAGCGAGATGAAGCTGACTGTTGTAAACAAACAAGAAAATTTACAATGCAATTGTAGAAAATGACGTCAAGGGGCAAGTAGAAAACAGGAGACAATCAAGCCAGGTCCTTGGAGGACACCACAGGTAATAGCACATGAGGAAAAAAGAAAGGCCGTTGCAAGTGAAATTCTGAATCTGATTGGATAGGTAAGAATTGAACAAGGTGACAGCAGTCCCAAGTAT
Organism: Rhincodon typus; assembly: GCF_021869965.1. Lineage (NCBI taxonomy): Eukaryota > Metazoa > Chordata > Chondrichthyes > Orectolobiformes > Rhincodontidae > Rhincodon > Rhincodon typus. The sequence goes on along the minus strand of NC_063332.1, from coordinate 129,143,825 downwards.
CTACATTACATGGAGAGGCTTTAGAGAAGGATGGCATAGTCAACCATGTCAAAGCCTGCTGGCAAGTCAAGTCAACGAGGGATTTTTTTTAATGTCACAGTTACATAGGGTATCATTTGCGATTTCAGTAACAGTCACTTTGGTACTGTGGTAAGGCAGAAAATCTGAACGGAGGAGTGATTCCTGGGTATTACACGTAATTCTAGAAGTAATTAATGTTCAAGCTTAGACAACAGTCAGTACAGAACCTCGAATTACTTATATCCCACACAAATTCACCTGCTCGCAGGACATCAGCAAAAAGCAGGTTGTAAGGTTGTAAATCCAAACATTCTATTGTTCTTCTCTGTATCCCAGTAACAATCTAATTCTGGAATCTTCACTCATTTGACTAAGAGAAAAGCTTTTAGCAACTATTACTCTGACTACCTGTTTCTACAGGAGATAAACTAAATCAGCTTGGACCAAAGAGTGAAGCCAGAATTTGAGATAGTTCAGTGTACCAAAAGTACCCTCTAAACAATTCAGAGGCCACATACTACATGGTTGTTTAAATATTCCTTTCCTCTTGTGCTGAAGATGACTAAAATGTGGTTTTGTAGGCTCCTCTGCACTCATGCATATCCAACATGAATGGTTATACAGTGAATAGGAATGCCAAACGACCAATTGGATCCACCTCATGCTAATTCCAGGACACTTATGCCAACTGTCCCAAACATTAGCTGAGTTAATCCCTTTCATATTCTCTAGGAGAACTACAGTCTTCCTTTGATAAGGGCATCAAAGCTCTACACAATACTCTGGGTGCCATCTCAACAAGGCTGCATATAATCGCTCTATTTTTGCTTATTATCCTTTGAGACCTTAGCGCAAACCTTTAGAGCCCAAATATACCATATCCACTGGTTTTCCTTTATCTATGCTACAAGTAACATCTCCAAAAAGTAAAAATTTGTCAAACATTATTTCCTTTTCATCCTTCAAAGTTCAAGCAATTATATTGGCGTGTTTTGAGAGTTTCTCTTGTTTGAATGTTATAGACCAGCAACTTGGATAGGGCCTGTTTTCATGAAATCACAGTTTGTAACATGAGTACATTCACAACAAATATGGATTTAATCTGTTTTATGAAAAATAGCCTTCAAATACTGATGACATACAACTATGCAGACTAAGAAGAAAATTCCTTGACATCTTTAGACTAGTTTAAGGCACGGTGGTTCAGTGGTTAGCACTGCTGCCTCACAGCGCCAGGGATTTAGGTTCGATTCCAATTTCGTTTGACCGTCTGTGTGGAGTTTGCACATTCTTCCCATGTCTGAGTGGTTTCCTCTGGATGCTCCGTCTTCCTCCCACAGTCCAAAAAATGCGCAGATTAGGTGAATTGGCCATGCTAAATTGCCCATAGTATCCAGGAATGTGCAGGTTAGGTGGATTACCATGGAATATGAAGGGTTACAGGGATAGGGACATGCATAGTTATAGGGATTACCCTCTTCAGAAGGTTGGTGTGGACTTTCCGGGCCAAATAGAATCCCAACGGTACGGAAGGAGGCTATCATACCTAAGTCAACATGCTGTTGCTGCTCGTGTTAAATGACAATCTCTAGTTTTGTTGGATGGACTAAACATTCAAGATCAAACTTTAAAGCACATTCCCTGCTGTTCAATGCCCAAAAAATCTGCAGCAATTCCTGAGGAGAGTTTAGTCAATTTTATATTGGATTTGGTTGTGACAAGTCTCAGTAGCAGCCAAAAATAAGGGTGCCTAGATTGGCTATTTGCAAACCACTGAAAAGTCTAGCTTTTAAAACTTATTCTGGGAGCCTAACACCCAAGTAAACCCCTTACAAAAGCAGAAAATTAGTACAAAAGAGGCTAAGCACTACAGGAAATGCAAGGATGTAACATTAGCTGAACTGATTAAGGAATTATAGAAATTTATATATTTTTTTCTCAACCATAAACCAGAATTCAAATGCCAGAGGCAGGGTGGAAATTCCATACAGACACTGTTTTGCAGATGTCAGCTTTGATCTAAAATCCTTTCTAATGTATTATAACTATTTATATTTTCACACACAAGACATAACTATGTATGGTATGGCATGTTGAGTAAATTTTTGCCCCTTGGACTGTTCAGAACATCAGCTGAGGTAGAATGAGTCACAAATGAATATTAAGTGGTATAAAAGTACAAAATCAGATCAATGAATAACATTTTATATTTTGAACGCATATAAAAACAATAAGGCTAGATGTTTAATTTTAAAGGATACTGCATATAGAATTATGTAAGTAATGAGTGACAAACTATTTTATGGTCAACTGAGTGGAAAATTATTGCTTCAAAGGTTATGATACCAATGCTAAGTATTGTCAATTAAATCATTTTCTGAACCAAATGAAACAAAGTAATTCTTTGATGAATAAAGGTTTTCAAATTAATCACTGAGCTGCATGTGACCTTTCCTACAGGATTCTGAACCTCTAATTCTAAATGTAAACTTAATGAACCAAGTCTAAAACCTAATTTTAAAAGCTTTTTTTGTCAACACCAGTCTTAGATTTTGGAAATAGATGGATAAACACATATTGCAATTTCTAATAAACGATGAAGCTCCCTGCAATTTCAATATCATCCCACTGTTCTGAAAAGATATGCAAAAACCTCAACTATTTCTGTCAGCTGCTATATGTATCGTGGGATACTTATAATCTCCTAATGTAGGTTATTAATAGAAGAGAATATCAGTAAAGTGACTGCAGATGGCTGTGTAGTTGATATGCTTTGGTAGTGCATTTTAAAATTGCAGCAACAGCTCAAGTTTGCCGAGAACTATATATATATTGAAAAACTCTATGAACCCAAATGCATTAAATTGTTGACTCCAATTCTATACCAATTTAATTAAACGCAACAGCGTGTTCTCACGTATTACAAGAATATAAGTTAAAAATAGGTTAGATTGATTGTTCATGAGCACTCATAACACATTCCAGTGGTTAGTTATTATTGTTAATGCAATCAAATGTTATAAATATAAAAAGCCAAATGTGAAGTTTTTTTTTGAAGTTATCAAGTCAGGCAAGACCATTATTCTACATTCATCTTTCACTCCCATTACACACCACCTGTAAGTTCCAGTTGAGTTGTCAGCAATTACTTGAAGTAAAAATACACAAAAGTTGCTTGATGCAAATATTAATTCTATTTAATCTAATGCCCAATAAAGGTAATAAAGACTACAAGTACAACAACCTGAAACAGGATTCAAATCATTGATAATACATCAAGACTTTTTTTTTGTTTATCATTTTGGACTGCAGTTCTTGCCCAAGAGATACATATATAAAATAATGTGTGCCTTCCAAGTTAGTTTGACTAAGCCAGGAAGTCTACAAAAAAAAACACCCACGAAAATACTGTATTTCATACTCGCACCTTGGAAACAAAGTTTTCACCATATAAAACAGACACATTGGAAAACAGTCCCAAATGTATTAATGCCCCTTATAGGCATATATGTTAGATTTTGAGACTGATAACATAGGACAGAAACAAAAATGCAGGATATTTTTGAAAACCTCCCACTCACACATCATTACGGCATCAACTGGAAACTTCCATGATTATTTGATTGTATTTCAAACTATGTGTGGTCCATACCAACAATGAGTTTAAAGGGATAAATAAAATTTTGCCAGAGGCTAACTTGATTGAATCTTGGGTCAGATATTTATTTATATCTTCATACTTCATTGACAACTTTTTGAATTCGCACTGGAGTTGTGAACTCCTTCAGGTTCTTAATTCTGTAACACTGATTGCACTATTAAGTTACAAATACATGGTTAACTGTCAGCAGCATTAAATGTGGAACTTAGATCTGGAGAATTCATTACCAGACACTACTGCACAGAGTATGCATCCATTAAGCAAAAAAAATCCAGCTTAATTTATACCCTAACAAATACAGAATATAAATTTAGGTTTTACTTTTACCCTCCACCTTCAAAAGGCACTACTGTTGATCTAATATGCTCGTGTTTCTCAGAAACTGCAACAACATACTGTCCTGAAGTTATTACTAAACAAAAGCAGACACAGTTTTATAGCAACTCAACACTTGACTCACCCGTCTACGACAACAGGGAAGGCCTTGGGTGATGATATTGATGGCAATGTTCATGTTAAACATACTGAGCACCTTATGGTGCGATAAAGGTTCTTTCTCACTCATCAAGTCAGCAAAGACTGAACCATGGCTGAAATGGTCATTTTTCTTTGGTAATTTTTAAAATTTTTTTTTACTTGATAATACAATGAAATCCTACTTTACAAGACATTTTTTTTTAAAATAAACACTGTACATGGAATAGGGGATCCCAAGAATTGCTGCCTTTTTCAAGATCTTCTCCCAACAACTACAAAGTTCAATCCACTCCCTAGTCAATAAGCTTTGAAGTTCAAATTCTCACAGCATAGCCAAACACAGGCTAGCATGACTATAAACTACTTCTGTGGCTGACATCACTGCAAACGACTGCCAATCCTGCAGCTGATACAGCTTTAAACATGCCATCCAGAAGGGTCACCCTTCTCGTGTATTTTGGAGAAGCTGGGTTGATTAGCCAAGGAATGTACCCTCACTGGTTGTGTTTTAAATTCCTTCTGATATGTGATATTAGCATGTAACTGCCCAAACTAAAGCCTGCCTATGGCTCACCCAGGAAACAAACACCATACCACAGACTTCTCTATGTCTAGCTTTTTCCAATGCCAGTGAAATTTAGGAAAATGAAAGCTCACTAAGCACATGCATAAATGTAGGTTACATATCTGAACATTATTTATCATGTACACATGATTAGAGACTAAGGACAAATATATTTTAAGGACAAAGCAGCAGTCATTTCCTGCACACTTAAATTTAAATAATTTGAAAGGATAACTTTTCTTTAAAATCAGTTGTCACAGTAATAGCTGATAATCTTAAAAGTTTAAAGCACAGCAGTCAGCTGTATAGCTGATCATGACTTGCATTATTTGTTTCAAAGTGCTACAGGGAGAAATTCAGTACCGTCGCAACCACCAAATACTCGTGCTCTCTTCAAACTAATTAATTCAGCAAATTTCACAGAGGGCTTAATTTTGAAGCTGACTCTTCCAGAGTTATGGACGTAACTGAAGCAGAATACAAATAATTCTTCCTTTACCCCAGAACCAAGTATTGTGGCTTAAATTGTGTGTAAAAATTGTTGTGAAACTACATTTTGAGCCCTATCTGCTGATGAGAGATTTTCAGGAACTCAATGTAATGCTGTTCTTCCCAGAACAGAAATCATCCTTTAATATCTTTAATCCACCTTGACACTGAAACCAGACGGACTCTAAGCTCACTCAGGAGCCAACAAAATCAACAATCTATGAGAACTTTAATCATTCTTGAACTTAAAACGGCTTGTTCTCTTGTGTGTGTGCGTGCGCGAGAGAGAGAGAGAGGAAGTAGAGCATTTTTATTATTTTACTGAATCCAGATTAAGTACAATAAAACTATTCTTTTCTTTACAAAACAAAAACTCAAGGAAACCAGTCTGCATCTTTTGCGATCACAGCACAAAGAGTTAAACAATCTTTGATTTAGCAAGTGCATCCTTTTCTTTAATAAAGGCCAGATGCGGTCAAACAAGAATAAGAAGGAAGCCATTCCACCTTTCCTCTCTTGATCGTAACTCAATGAATACTAGGTGCTGAACATCTTCACAATCCCCAGGCCTCCCACTTCAATAGATCTTTTACTTCTCCAACTCAGTATCCCATACTGACAGTGTACTTCCCCAGTGATTTCAGACAGGGCAGAAACGGGTGTTCTCAAGCTGATATCAATTTACCTAGGTGTGGAAGGAAAATGTCAGCTAAGTATTCCCTCTCCCAACTGATAGGGAGGTATTAAATGTCATCTTACTTCAATTTGCAACATTATTGTCTTTAAGTCACATGGTCTCAGTTCATGCTCCATCTCCCAGGTAGCCATAAAAAAGGTCCTCTGGCGGTCCCTTACTCCACTTTAAAGAGTTGTTCTTGTACTTGATCAGCATTCATTTTCAATCAGCACCATTAGCATTAGCCTTATGGTATATGGGACATGTGACATTTGCCTATATAACATTAATCAATTAACACTAACTCCCTGTTACATTATAAGTGATGACTGGAAGCTTTACTGCTAAACCTTATTATACCTTATGTACTTGTTTAGAAAACAATCTAGAATCTTGAAAGAAATACTTAAAGTGGAGAGCAAATGTGCAGCATAAAATGAAATGGTACATCAAAATTAGTCTGAAGTGTTGACTAAAATTTTGCTTCTGGAGACGTAATATCCTTCTTGTCAGTAGACCCATCTAATAGAGGTTTCTGCATTAGGGCAAACTTTGCTACTGCTTAGAAAAACAAATTTCTAAGATAGGAAGCTTGTGGACAAGAAAATTTCAATTGTTCTGAGAAACATGCAATTAATTCAGGTGAAGCAAAGGAATAATCTTCAGGGATTTGATAACATTCTCCCCAAACTGACTGAACCTAAACTTGCTACAAGGGTTGAGGCTTTGAACCTGGACCACAATACCATAAAAGGAAACCTATTTGCAGATGGATTGATTCCTGCTCTTCCCTCATGCAACAAAACAAGTTGAGTGCTTTGGTCAAGGTCAGTATAAGCAGTTCAATGAAGTACCTCAATGGTACAATGACTCTAGATTAAATGTGCCAGTCCAGCCACAGACATTGATAGGATCACAAAACCACCTTCAGAGTTTTGATTCAACTACCGTACACCAGTGTTGTTGATACTTCCATTGCAGTTGAAGTAGTTGTTGAATACAGAAATACCTAAACAATAAGACCACCAAAGGCAATATCACTTCCGTGCGACGTGACTATGGATTTTCAGGACAGATGCCATAAGTGGTTAGGAGGCAAAAATGGAAACTGCTGGACAAACTCCACAGATCTGGCAGCATCTGTGGAAAGAAAGCAGAGTTAACGTTTTGGGTCCAGTGGCCCTTCTTCAGAACTGGATTGTGGCTAGGAAAAGGTTGGTATTTATGCTGAAGGTGGGGTGGGGGAAGGGTAGAGTAAATGATAGATGAAGATAGAGACTAGAGAGAGAGAACAGTAGTTCAGCAGATGAAGGAATGAGTAATGGTCAGCCTGGGAGACTCAACAGCTGCCACTTGGGATTATTAGAAGCTGACAGTGGATTGTTTGTGGGAGCAGCACAAATGGTGACCACACCTGGAGTGTGTGTGGGTTATGGTAAAAACATTGAAGAAGTTGCTCAGGCCCTAAAATTATTGGGAACAAAAACAAAGTTGCTGGAAAAGCTCAGCAGGTCTGGCAGCATCTGTGAAGAAAAAAAAATCAGAGTTAACGTTTCAGGTCCGGTGACCCTTCCTCAAAACTGAGCATCTGCAGTTCTTTTGGTTCCTAAAATTACTGGACTCAATATCAAGTTCTGAAGGCTCCAGGATCCCCAAGTGGAAAATGAAGTGCTGTTCTTCCAACTTGCGCTGTGCTTCGCTGGAGCACTGCAGCAAGCCTGTGACAGAGACGACAGGCAGGAATACAGTGGTGTGTTGAAGTGACAGGCAACAGGAAGCTCAGGCTCATTTTTGCAGGCAATACGTAGGTGTTCTGCAAAGCAGTTGCCCAGCCTGTGTTTCGTCTCCCCAGTGTACAGGAAATTACATTGTGAGCAGTGATTATAGTAGACTAGTTGGAGTGCAAGTGCAGATAAATTGCACTTCACCTAGATAGTATGTCTGGAGCCTTTGATAGTGAGGAGGGAGAAAATAAACAGGCAAGTATTATACCTTCTGTGACTGCATGGGAAGGTACCTTTGGGATGTAAGGGGGTGTTGGAATGGAGGAGGAGTGGACCAAGGTGTCCTGGAGGAACAGTCCCTGCGGAGGGCTGTCAAGGGAGGGGGGTGGCAATATGTTTCTGGTGCTGGCATTCTGTTTGAGTCGGTGGAAATGGGGGCTAATGATCCTTTGGATGTGGATGCTGGTGAGGTGGTAAGTGAGGCCTAAGGGGTCCCTTTCTGTGTCTAGTCCTTTCCTACTTCCACAATTCTTTGATGCTCGACATCATTTTCAGAATTTCCAGTTTCCGGGCTCCAGCTGCCTCCTCTTTACCATGGACATGCAATCACGATCTGTCCTCCTTCATCAGGATGGTCTCAGGAATCTTTGATTCATCCTAAAACAAAAGATCTGAATGTCCTCACTCACCGTGACCCTCCTCTGCCTGGCTGAATTTGTCCTCATGTAGAATAACTTCCCCTTTAATTTCTCCCACTTTCTTAGATCGAAGGTGTAGCCACGGGCCCAGTTATACTTGTTTCTTTGTGGGGCACATGGAACATTCCTTGTCCAGTTCTACTCGGTTCCTTTGTCACAACTCTTTCTCCTGTATTTCAGACATCACTGCTCCTGCTTCCCTCTCTTGTTCAGAATAGGAAAACTTCATCAGTTTCTCTTCCACTTTCCACTGTGCTCCCCACCCCTTCCTTTCACCTGGTCCATATCTGACTCCTTCCTCCTCTTCCTTGATATCTGTTTCCATTTCTCGGAATAGACTGGCCACCAATATCCGCTACAAACCCATTAACCCCCACAGTTACATGGACTATATATCCTCACACCCTGCTTCCTGTAAAGTCTCCATTCCATTCTCTATCACATCTGTTCTGACAATGCCAGTTTTACAAGGTAGCCTCCAAAATGCCCATCTTCTTCCCTAACCGAGAACTAACAATCACCATGGTTGACAAGGCCCTCAGCAATGTCCGACCCCTTTCCAGCACTTCTCTTCCTTCTCTTCCCTCTCACAACAGCAACAGGGTCCCCTGGTTCTCATTTATGACCCTATCAGCATCCATATCCCAAGGATCATGAGCTGCCATTTCCATCACCTCCAGTAGGATCTCACCACCAGATACATATTCCCTCCCTTGTCAGCCTACCGCCATAACTGCTCCCTCTGGGACACCTTGGTCCACTCCTCCTCCACCCCCAATGTCTCCCCACACCTCCACACCATTTTCCCATACAATTTCATCCTTATACGTCCCACAATATCAGAAATAGTACGTAAGGAGTTAAACAGTTGCCAGCTTTTATTTAACATTCCTCTACTGCTTCACCAATCCACATTTGCCTTAAGGGGAGTTAGTGTGTCCAAGATTTCAATGGAATTTTACTTTCAGATCTGTATTGGTTTGACCCACCTGTTAGTAATTTCTGCAGTTGTTCCATGGCTACTCAGCTGCTTGTGTGTTGCCACAAGAATTAAATACCTATTTATTGATTCTCAAGTACTTGAGTATTTAAAGCCAGCATATATCAAGAAATGTCAAAGCTGCTTTCTGTCACGATATTGTTTGTGGATTGTGCCTTCGCTTTCAAACCAAAGGTATTTAAACTTTCAATCCCTTCAGAATAATCTCAATCCAGTTGACGCCTTATTGTAGCACTGAGGTTGCACCGAAGAACCAGTGAAACGAAAAATTGGTTGTTTCAGTTTAATGTCAAAATTAGTTAACTAAATTTAAAAATGACTTCAACCAACTGTTGGCATGGGGCCCAATCCCTATTCAGAGCCATCCCCTTGCCTCTCCTGTAGCATCAAAGGTTATCTTTGACTACTTCCTTGTATCACATCTGACCCCCATATCCTTCTTCCGGCCAACTCTACTTCTTGCCATAATCAGTACTGGACTTATAACTTAAAACTGCAGTCTTGCCTTTGGCCTTCTGTTCACAACAACATTTCTGCAGCTACTGTTTTATTGAACCTTATCCTCATTTGGGGAGATTTTGTCAGATGGTAGAATTTGGTAGATGGTAGTAATGGCGAGTGTGGAACAATCTTTTTTTTGTTTTAAAACACACCTCAATCACTAAAGTCCTATAGAGAAGGAAATCCACCATCTTTGCAAAGTCAAAATGGATGCAGATGATGTCAAACCCACAGAAAATAGATGACTCTAAACTGCTGTCTGAAATGGCCTAAGTGAGCCATTCAGTTCAAAGGCAATTACGAACAGGCAACAAATCCTGGCAAACCAGTGACACCCATGAAAGAATCAAGAAAACAAACATTTACCCACAACTTGGAGGATATAAATCCCACTAAAACCACTCTCTCTATCCGAAACTGGCTCTGCCCTGGTATGGTCCTCAGTCATCCTCTACCATCTGTAAACTTTAGACCAGCCAAAACTCCACTGCCCCACTGTCTGTCTTGCGTCAGAACTTGGCTGCCTATATTCAAGACAACAAGGTGCAGGGCTGGATGAACACAGCAGGCCAAGCAGCATCATATTA